>NW_017805532.1:853829-864498 GCF_001891065.2 Hippocampus comes | reverse complement strand
ACCAAGAACTAAGCGGAGGCTCAGAGGGGATCGAGCCTTTTCCGTTACTGGTCCCTCTATTTGGAATGACATTGAACATTCGGCAAGCCCCCTTTGCTGCCCATCTTTAAAACTCATCTCAAAATTCATTTGTATTCTTTGACTCAGCATGACTCAGACTTGATCTTAGTTTTCTTGTTTTGAGATTTCGACTGTCTTCATGATTCATTTATTGTTCGATTGTTTATTGTTGTATATATGATATTTGCTCCATGTACAGTGCTTTGGATACAGCGGTGGTCGTTTTAAAGTGCTCTATAAATACAGTTGAGTTGAGGAAACAAATGCAATTAACGGCACATTATTTTGATGTGAAATGTGCTCTCCTTCCTTTTGAGGTCACATGCTGCAAGGGATTTTTCAATCCAATTTATCGCCGCCGTGATGTTTTGTTCGCTGCTAAATCCGCTTGTGTGCGTGTGTGCATGTACACATACGTTTGTGTGTGTGGGTGTGTGTGTGCTTACATATATGCGTTTGTGTGTGTGTGTGTGTGTGTGTGTGTGTGTGTGTGTGTGTGTGTGTGTGTGTCTCTCTCTCTCTCTCTCTCTCTGTAAATGTGTATATATACATACTAATAACTATCTATCTATCTATCTATATATCTGTATATGTGTGTGTGTGTGTGTATATTTTAAATGTTTGTGTCCCTCAGGAAACAAATCAATTAGATGACTTTTCTACATGTCCCTTGTCTGTCTGTCTGTCTGTCAGACGAGCAGCTGCCAAAGCACTCAAACCCATCAAATGATTGATACCGTGCCATTTTTTTTTCTTTTATCCCCGCCCTGGTTTGTTTGATAGAGGTGAGGCGCTAAACGGTTGACTCTTTCGTCTCATTTTTCAAGTAAATCCCCCTCTCAAATGTCTACATGGACCACCTGGGCCGCTAATCCACTCACGTGTCGGCTGGATGCGAGGACGGAAAGTTTTGGATGTGATTATTTGTCCCAGTCTATTCGCTGATTAAAACAAGGTCCTGAGGGAAACTTGTTACGTAACGAGTAAATGTAAGCTCTTCTCGTCCAGCCACAGAATCCTGGTTGCTTCTGTCTTTCTATAGGTTAGCTTAAAAAAAAGGCATTTTTTTTTTCATTTTGTGCAATTGCCTTAGCCTTTTGAGAATAAAAAGTACCTCACTAGAGGGAAAGATCTGCGATTCATATAGATCTGGCTCTCAAGTTAATCACCGGCAATATGTGAGTACACAAACTGTTAGCAAGTTAGCATTTGATTTATGTCTTGCTAGCCAGTTGATTACCTGAATAGTGTACATGTTTTAAATAATCCCGATGGATATGCCTTTCTCCTTAAATTATTTTATCTAGCATACTAATTGTTAGTATCTTAGCATTCTATATCGTCTCACTTTATGAAATAGTACGTAAAGTTAGCATAACAATCGTTGGCAATTTAGCATTTCATCTGGTCTCGCAAGCCCGAGGGTCACCAACGTGGCATCAAGTATCCCTCAAGGACAATATGATTTGCCCCGCATCTCTAGCTCCCCATCATTGGACACTAACTTTCAAGGAATGTTGTAGACGTGATCTAGCACTCGCCCCTTTAAATGGCACCCGGCTGCAGGAAATGTTTAATATAAACTATAATATCTTGAATAATATAGTACTCTATTATTTGGAATAATGTGTGATCTGTATGTTGTTGCCTTCTGTACTCGCGTTGCTATCTTGCTATATGTTAGCACACGAACTATTAGCTGGCTAACATTTTATCAAGTCTAATTAAATGCCCTTTGAACATTTCTGACGATGGAGCTTGATCTATAATGCTTATGGATCTGCCTTTCTGTGCTCAAGAAGCCATCTTGCTGTCAGTTCGTCTATCAATATTAGCGGTTTACCCAGGCTCACTATGTAATAATCAATAAGTGAAAAAGTAATTATGTTCCCTACGTTGTATAATCCTTATGAATCTTGCTTAGAGCTTTATGCATTCGATCTTCTTTTATGTTATCATACAAAGTGTTGTTGTGTTGGTCTTCTATGTATCCACTGAGGCATGAGGTCTTTCCATATGAACTACAGTACATAGGTCCTCACAGCTGACGCACACGCCAAATTTTGCATCCGAGCGGTGAGCATTTGACAGTATTTCCAGGGAAATTTGATTGAGGGTTTTATATTTGCACCCGCGTAATGAAACCAATATTTTTGCGGCAATGTGAACTAAGCGAATTACAAGTGTCGCAAACAAAACGCAAAGTCCCCCGTTGGCACTGAACGCTCATGATGGCTGAGTGTTGATCCATATCCGAGCGTTCCATATGTTTCCCGCCTAACTTATTGCTTCCCCCATTCCCAATAAAGTGGCAGCATAAAAAGGCTTTTTACAGGTCCTGACGGGTCGCCGCGACTCGCGGCGACGGCGTTCCGAGCTCGCGGGGGCTGCCGCGATGACAAATGGCAGCCAGTGCATATTTTACTACGGCCATTTACAATGCATGATGCCCTGCCCAGGCTGCAACAAAATGACTGTGCAGAAACATAATTGAGAGGGGAAGTCATGCAAAATATGCACTGATCCTGCACCTTGTTTTTGGAATAAGTGTCACAAAAATAAGTACAAGAAAAAGCAAAGGGCATGACTTGTGTTGTCATATCTGGCATGGTTCGAACTATGAATGTTGCGCAACATTAGAGGTATGAAGAATATTGGTCGGTTTCCAGATTTGGTCAGGTTTGCTTACTAATTAGAATGTTAGCATTTGTGATATTCTCATTAGGCTTTTGAAATGCTCTCTGATTACAGGGGATGATGTGTAATCTTTTCGGTTTGGCTTTTCGCACTCATGCTGCACTCTTGCAACCGTCTAGCGTAGCAGTTGTAAGCATGCTATTCAGTCTCATTTTTAGATACTATGCGAGTATGGATAACTCTTACGTCTGGCGTTGTGTAGTCAATTTGCTCATATGTACATCATGCTGGCGTACCGATTGAAGAGGATGTTAGTCATGTTTTATCCAGTTTGTTATATCTTGCAAACCAAATGTTTGCATGTTAGTATTTTTTCCTGTCTCATTACCGTTGTTATTGTATCTCACTATAGGTATACCATAATCCATATGGGTCTATCAATTGTTAACATTTTAGCATTTATCAGTTCCCATGAACTTTTGTTGTTGGTTTTTTTTTTTTTCTATTGTAGATTTTGTTTTCAGGGCATGACGTATAATCGCTACGGAGATTCCTTTCTGTATTCCCGTTGCTATTTTCCCACGTTAGCATTTTATCCTGTCCTGTGATCTTTTTGAACTACAAAGTAGGATAATTTGTGCCGTTTCTAATTTTTATGTAGTTTCTTTTATGTCATGGGTGAAAACTGTAGAAACATCTCAAGGCACACCTAATATGAAACTAGTCTCTTGACCGGTCTCACCCGCTGGCATCTGGATTTTGGCCTGTTATACTATCGCTTCTCCTTTCATCTCCCTCCTCTACTGCTCTGTGAGTGTGTTAAGTATTAATAGGCTGGTAAATGGTAAATAGGGCTGTCGCTTATAAAGTGCTTTCTACCTCAGGTACTCAAAGCATTTTATACTGTTACCACATTCACCTCCTGATGACGCAGCATCAGGAGCAACTGGGGGTTCGCTATCTTGCACAAGGACACTTTGATGTGGTTGCAATGGCCGGTGATTGAACCACCAACCTCTGGGTTGGGGAATGACCCATCTGCCACTGAGCCATGAGTAAAGTGAGGGTGTTACTGTGGAGGATTCTGTGCAGACAAAGCGAAATAGGTCTCGATGAGAGCCACTTCCCTGGAGGCGTCTATGCTGCGCTTCATTCCATCAAATGGTCTCTCCTGCTGTTTAAACGAACATCGTACAGCATCATGTCTTGTGATAAATGTTGCCCACTCAGCTTCTATTGCGGCCTGGCCAATGTGGAGTGGAGATCCTTGCATCTGTGATCCCTTTTGGAGGTTTCTTCATTTTTTTTTTTTTAAACCCCCTTGGTGTTTTTTTTTTTCCCTGAGTATTTCCTTGACCGAAGGAAGTGGGCGGTGATCTAGACGAGGGTGATCTCGTTGAGTTTTGTCAGTGGGCCTCAAAGTGCGATATAAATAAACTTGCCTTGACATTTCTACAACTTAATCAGCACCTTTCTGAACGGTGTCATTTAAAAATATGTCCGTTATTACCCACGTTAAAGCTGAATTCGTGTCATGGATCGCATTAGCTGATGAAACAAAACGCATAATTATACCGCGTTTGCAGGTTAAGAGGGTGGCAGGTCTTGCACACGAATGTGCAATCGTGTTCCGGTGCTGGCCGTGAGGGGGCAGTCGTCAGTCAGCAAAGCTGCACGCACACACGCTCCATGCGCGTGTGCTGCACGCGCCTCAAGTACTGTATGTAATAATGATAATAATAAAAACATGATATTAAAATACAGCTCATGCCGTGTACTGTTTTAAAAAAAGGCGCAATGGGATATTGGGGAAAGGTGCAACTTATTTAATGTCAGTCAGACCAGACGTGTGAATTATTAATTGAGTGTGATCATTTGAACGTGTGACATAATAGTTAAGAATGGTTAAGTACAAGAAGTGTTACATGCAGAGAATCGCACGCAGAGGGCGGAGGCATGGTGCTCTTTTCCCTCAGTCGCTCTCTTTCTCTCTTTCGCTCTCTCTCTCTCTCTCTCTCTCTCTCTCTCTCTCTCTCTCTCTCTCTCTCTCTCTCTCTCTCTCTCTCTCTCTCTCTCTCTTGCTGTGAGTGTGCGCGGATCCGCGAGCAGCAAGCAAGCAAGGCAGCAGCCGCGCTCAGTCCAGCCGCGCGCAGACACGCGTGAAGGGAAGTGACATCGCCCCCACGCTTCAAAAAAAAACCCTTTTCGGGAGTTCAGGATTAGAAAACGTCTATTGGCTTTGTCTGTTCGGAGCGGGGAGAGCTGAGATATTACAGTTTTTTTTTCCATCGATTTTTTTTTTCATTTTTATTATTTGTCTGTGTTTTGTTTGTTTGTTTATTTATTTTTTCCAGTGGACTGACAGCGGAGAGTTTCTTTTTTTTTTGGGTGGACATGGGGAGAAGTGGACTAGTAGATCGCTGGAGGTGGATGTGCGCCACGCCGGGCGTCCTTCTTCTCCTCCTCCTGGGGTTCGTGCATGCAGGACTCGGCCAAGGTAAACGCGGTGATCGGAAACGTGCCTTTGCGCTTGACTTGGAGCGTTTTCTCTGTAGAGGGTGTGTTAAAGTGCCAACAAAATAAAACCATTTGCACGTTTTTGCACTTAAATTACACACGTGTGAAAGCACCGTGATTGCCCCCACCCCCGCCACCCGCCAAAAGAAAGAAGATTAAAAAAAAAAAAAAAACCGCGTTAAAGCCACTAAACTTGCTCTGTTGAGGTGTAGAAGTAGGTGACTCGACCACACAGACCAAGAATTAGACTGTTCCCAGGTCAATAAAACTACAAGGCATGAACTTTTAATCTATCAGTAATGTGAGATCTATCTATCTATCTATCCACCATTCATCCTCAGGATTCCCATGGCACATCATACAGCAAAGCTCGTCAAAAAATAAATGCCTCCCTCAAATAGAAGCCTGCTTTTTTTTTTTTCTCTCAGAAAAAGCAGGCAGTCATTCTGTAGACGTTGCTGTCCACCCATGGACATTCACCAGTCTTCGTGCATCATTTACTTCAGCAAAAGAAATGTCTCCCTCAAAGTGACACCGTGTCTTTTTCTTTCTGGAAAAAAAAAAAAGTTGTAACTGGAATTAGGTGAGGTGTTATAAAAAGTTAGCTGTTGTTGACGCTGTTTGAACTATATTGCTGACCAAAACAGCAACACCTTTACCAATACATCTATCTTTGGGGGCGGCCATTGTGATGATATCAAAGTGTCCTCGATCAATATGCTGAACCCCCAGTTGCTCCTGATGCTGCGTCATCAGTAGGTGAATGAGGTAACGGCATTAAAGCGCTTTGAGTTTGAAGTGTAAGCCATTTATCCATGATGAAAAAAAAAAAATCTAACAATTTTTTTTCCCCCCAAGACACAAACACGAAGCTCAAATCAGTCTCATTTTTCCTGTTAGGATTTTTTTTTTTTTTAAATAATTGTCTCATTGAGACGCTATTGTCCACACACAGACATTCATGACTCTCACTCGGGTGTGTCATCTACTTGAGAACATTTCACGGCGAACTCCATGTCAGGAAAAAAAAACAAGTACAAAATAACTGTAATCACTTTAGACACAGCCTGTGGACAAGAGTTCAATGTTGGGTCCTCCGTTGCTGACCAAAACAGCAGCACCTACTGAGATGCAGAAAGAGTCTCATAGCTGAATTGAGGTTGTGAAAGGATTCCAGGCTTGAAAGGATTGTACAATTTGGTTTTGTGGCGCAAGGGTGGGTGACTTACTCACTCGGAACAGTGGCCCTGAATATACAGCATGGTGGGTGCATCATCCATTGAATCCCTTTCCCTTAAATTGACGCCTCCAATTTTCTTTGGGGAGGGGCGGGGGGTGAGGGGAAATCAGTGCATTGACTTCAAATAATTGACACCTCGTGAGTAGCAGGATTGACCCAGGGATTCGAATACTGTAACCTTGGTTACTGGTGGTCACAAAGTGTCCGATGCCGTGTCTCATGGGAAAATTAAATGCCTCTTTCAAGTTCGCTGTGAGGAAATTAAAAAAGGTCACAGTGTAAGTGTAATAATTTCAGTTCATAGACACGATTGTTCACACCAGGACAATATAGAGAAAACTGCTGAACCCATTTGAGCTTGTGGTAACCAAAACAGCAGCACCTGCTGAGTCAGCATTTCTATTATATGTGAATTTTAGCTATTTGCGGGCTGGGCTGGTCCCAACAAAGAGTTTGAGTAAGTGGGTATTCATTCATTATGATTTATTAATTTCTTTGATTGAATAATTGCTCAATTGCCATCCATTTAACAATGTATTTATTTTCCTAAATCATCATTGAATATTCTTATTCTTTTCACTTGTTTTTTTTTTTTTAACTTTTTATTTGACCATCCGTTCAGCCCGGAACAATTTTTGGCACTCTATTGAATTTTTTTTTTTTTTTTTTTTTTAATCGAGATTTCAATGGAAGATAAAAGTTGAACGGAGTGTCGGGATGAGTGTGAAAAGTCTCCTTGTTTTTCCCTCAAGCTGAATGGTCGCAGACACGTTCTGCCATTCAGCTGCTGGAGAAGAGGGAAGGGGAGGGAGTCGGGCAGTGGAACATTGGCGGTTCTGTTTCTTCCCGGACCATTCCTTAGCTTCTGGTTACATGACATTCATATTTCCATCAACACACATACTACATTCACACACGAGCGCACACACGCACCCTCACACTTGTTGAGATTAGCCTTGTTCAAAACGGCATTGCAAACTGTTGGCATTTGATGTTGAAGTTGTGTGAGACTGTTGGCATATCTGTGTGGATCTGCGGTGTAAGGATGCTTGCACTGTGCTCCTATGTGGCATATAAGTGTGTATGTGTGCATATGTAGGTGTGTGTTTTGTACATATGTGTGAACCAACATGTTCTATACGTGGGAGTTTGTGTGATTTTTTTTTTTTTTGTTGTTTTTTTTTGTGTGCGCGCCAACTTGGCTTTGCGGTAAAGATCACATGTTGTTTCTTTCTTTGTGTGTGTGTGTGTGTGTGTGTGTGTGTGCGCACGTGTGTGTGTGTGAGTGTGTGTGTGCGCGTGCGCGTGTGCGCGCGTGTGCGTGCATGCATACACTTGGCATGACGATATTGCCAGCGCTGCCGTCTCCTGCTGTCGCCCATTATGCTGCGATCCCGTCCCATGGTGCACTGCTGCAGCCTTTAAGGCTTCACAGCTGGGGAGGCAGAAACCCAAACGAGGCCAATCCGATTGGTCGCTCTAAAGCGACCAATGAGCCGGCTGACCGAGCGGGACTCATTTTGTTGTGGTGCCTGTATGAATGCTGAATGATACGCATTCATACTAATGCCTATGGTCACGTTTCATTGTGTGTGAGAACAAATAAGCTGATAGTCAACTTATAACGATTTTTTTTTTCTCACTGGTGGTGGTAAGTGGTACACGCTTCTGCCTTTCATGCAGTCGGCACAGGCACGATTTAAGGCCAGTGCCACAATTTCAAGCAACGACCGGATCAAAGAAATGGGTGAGTTGCGTCAGGAAGGACAGCCAGTGTAAAAATTGTGACAACCAAATCATGCTCGTGACTCGCTCTGGCGACCGCTGAGATTCAAAATTTTAAAAAAATATAATTGTAATATACCATGCAAGAATTCAATTATTAATGGAATTTTCAAAATTTACAAAATTTGCAGAACGTAAAAAAATCTTCAGAATGTACATAATGAATTTCACACAAAATGACATTTTTTTGGAATGTACAAATGTTGACACATATTTGAAATCTAAAACAAAGTTCTTCTTCAATTGCGCAAAAATGTTTCATGTGTCGCGCGTTATTCAGGAATATTTACTGATGAGCTTCAATAGATTTACCAAAAGTCTCATCACCTCTGACCAATGAAATTACCAAACACGTCAGAGTTGGACCGCTGAAACTGTCCCGAGGGCTGCCTGAAATGAAATGTGTGTGTGGAGCGGTACACAGCTGTGCAGGAGTGAATATAGTAGAGTGAAAATAAGCATGCAGGGTTGAGTTTAATAAGCTGAGGGAACGAGTGCCATAAATACAGCCATCTCTACAGCTCTCTCCCTGTTGTTTGTTTGGCAATTGTCTCCCACCATTGTTGGCAACTGACGACAGGAGCTAGCCAGGGAAGACAGTATTTCTGGCCATGGAGCGACATACCCTGCATCTACCAAACACAGAACAAACGGATTTCCAAAAGCTGCACTGGCATGAACTTGTGTGCCTGATGAAGCTCGTCGGCAAATTGGCCTAATGTGAGTGGCTGAAAAACATTTTGGGGTCCCTTTGTGTAACTAGCCGCGTTCAGCATTGGTTTTTTTTTTTGTTTTTTTTGGTGGGGGTGGGGGAATTTCTTTGCGAATTTCCCATGTTATGACGTGGAAACCGCGGCTAAATTTAGCTGTTGCGGCTTTTAATTAAATGCATTTTGGCATCCGAAAGTAACGTAATCATGTGACTTCAAACTCATAAAAGAGTTTCAAAATGTATGAGCATTTATAAAAATCTATGACATGTATTACATGTGCAAAACATATGCAAAACGTGTTGTAACCTTTTACTCAATTTGTTGCACAACTATTCTCACTCAAGACCCAGTAAAACAAGAAGCACATTTGCAGTGTCTGCGACTCATTGTGATGAATTACTGAGACATTCTGTCCTCCATTTATTTATTTCCTGGGAATTCCGCATTTTCTGAAGGAATTTTAATGTCCATCTTTTTGTACATGGGCCAGATGGAGGGAGGAGGGTGAGGCCAGGTTACATGGGTGAGTAAGGGAGAGATCTCTCTGGGTGGTTTGCAAGGGCTTTGATCACGCCACTTGGACTCGACAACTACACGCACGCACGCACGCACGCACGCACGCGCACGCACACACACACACACACACACACACACACAAAGCTGCATTCTCTGCACGAGCCAGGGGAATGGGGAACAGTAAAAGCCCGTGATATTGGAAGTGAGATGGCTATTTTGAAGGAATGTAAGCTGGTGAAACAGATTTGGTCTGCCTCAATCAGCTTAGAAGCTTTGTTGAAATTGGCTTCACCGTAGCGCCAGTTATGATGGATGGTTGGCTGGATGAATAACTCCTTTTTATGTCTTGTTTTTTTTTTTTCTTCTTTTTTTTTTTAACTCCCTTCTCACCCACTGTCTCCTCTCTGCGCTTGCAGAAAAGCATTTTTTACTGACCTTTCTGAGCCTCCCTCTCCCGCTCGTCGCCTGCGGCCTTGTGTTCTTCTCTCCCATTCACTCATTACATTTTATGATGGACAGTGAAAAAAGGCATCCCACGCCTGCAGCTTTTTTTTTCTTTTTTTTTCTATTAATTCTTTAATTTGTTTGGAAATAGGTCCTTATATATCATACGACTTTTATTACTGTTACATCCAACATTTGTTGTTTTGGCTGATCAAAATCACTTGATTCTACCACTTGTAGGGAGACCTGGCTTAAATTTAACTTGGCAAATCTGGTTCCTTGTGCCTGAAAGCGCGAAAGAGCTTCACAACAAATATTTTTTTCTTTGCTGTAATTTTTCACGAAATTCTTGTCAAAGGAAAAAAAAGTGTTGAAAGCAAGCACAACATGAATCCAATTCCTATCAATTAAGCACGACTTTGAAAAGCATTGAAACCGTACCACAACAAATGTTCACCCGCAGTGCATGCTAGTTTGTTTATGTAAGCGTGAGTGTTTACTAGAGATTTTGCAACCAACTAGTGGAACACGAAGAGGAGCTCCTCGGTTTGTTCTCCTTTCCGCCGTCTCCCGCTATCAGTCCTTAATTCCTTCTAGAGTTTCATGTACGGCTCTGGAATTATGAATTTTTCATGGCCTGTGAAACCCGAGGCCTCATTTGGGGATCTCGTTTCCTGCCGTTTCGTCTTTTACCCACTGTGTGTGTGTGTGTGTGTGTGTGTGTGTGTGTGTGTGTGTGTGTGTGTGTGTGTGTGTG
>NW_017805532.1:807798-847798 GCF_001891065.2 Hippocampus comes | reverse complement strand
GACCTCAAAAATGCTCAAAATTCCGTCGCGTTATCAGTGTACCTCCAGGTTACAATTTTCAAAGTGAGCGGCGCGTAAACACGCTGTGATGAATTCAGACGCCATTCCCCACCATTCTTCTTCCACGCCATTTGGATTCCTCAAATCTATTTCCTGTCTGCGTGTGAAGCGCCGTGATTAATTAGGAGGCCTGCAGCCACCTCCAAGCTGGCTCCCGCGCTTCCTTCCCCGCCTGGCTTCGCTCTCACGGATCACCTTCTTCTCCTTGAGAACAAAAGATTTCCTTCACGAGGATTCTTTTTGTTGTGTTTTAAAAAGCACAACGTGATCTTCACCTCTCAGCCTCCGTGCCTCCACAGCGCTCTTCTGGGGGGAGCGGTGTGCATGGATATTTCTGGCCAAATAACAATGCTATACACGCACAAAAAGCGCCTCCTCAGCAATGTGCTGCCCATATTCATTAGCGACTTTAGAATGCTGTTGAAATGAATCAAAGCAAAGTGCTTACATGTGGTCTTGTCACCCGCTGAACAAAATATACTGCTCCCTAAGTGTCTGCATACGCCGGTGGGGCTATTAGTGTGTATGTGTGTATGTGTGTGTGTGCTATACAACGTGTATCTTTGTATCAAGCTAGATAAACCCAAACTGTGTTTTTCGGTGGAGCGCCAAGTTGTTCCGCAATATACTGGACGAGCTGAGCTCTACTGAAAGAGCTCTACTGAAAGAGTTGCTTTTTCGGTGGAGCGCCAAGTTGTTCCGCAATATACCGGACGTCACTGAGCTCTACTGAAAGAGTTGTGAAATAAATAACAGCAATAAGAAGAAGATACCCTTCAGTGTAAGACAGCGCCACATTATTCCGCGTTAATGTTCATTTTTTTCCCCCAAAGCAAAGAGAATATATGCCTGTGAGTTTTGTCGTATACTCTGCTGCTCCGCGTATGTAGCAATAAGAAGAAGATACCCTTCAGTGTAAGACAGCACCACATTATTCCGCGTTCATGTTCATTTTTTTCCCCCAAAGCAAAGAGAATGAATATATGCCTGTGAGTTTTGTCGTGTTCGTTGTTTGTATGTGTTGCTGCTCCACGTGTGCACAACAGCAGTTGTTTGAAGGTTAAATACCGGCATTCATGACACAGCATCTATGCTAATGTTCATTATCCATGATATGCTAGCATTAAGCTAGCAGGCTTTCTATATGATGCTCTTCCTTTTCTTGGCCAATGCGCAGTGCAAACAAGCAGCAAAGAATACTTGAATAAGTGTGTTTCAACCATTTTAAGTGGGTTTGAATATATATAAATGAGTTATGCCAGTAAAAGTTAAGTAAGCAAGATTCTTTAACCGTCCACTCTGTATGGTCAGTGAGAACGGATCAGAGTGAAACAGTGGGGATTTTTTTTTTTTTAATACTCTCCATATCGCACAATTTCATGATTCCGGCCATCTTGCACAACAAAAATAAACAGAATGACTAGAAATTGTATGGTCAGTGAGAACGGAACAGAGTGAAACAGTGGGGATTTTTTTTTTATACTCTCCATATCGCACAATTTCATGATTCCGCCCATCTTGCACAACAGAAATAAACAGAACGACTAGAAATCATCCGGTCAAAAAAATACTTGTCACACATGGGCACATCATACATGCAATGTACGTGTTCTGATTGATCCAATTGCCTCTGTCAGTTATTACTGATAACCACCACTGGGCACAATCGAAGCAAAAAGAGTTGAATAATCACGTGATGGCACGTAAAATTAATCAATGTCACACAGTGTACACCATATATATTTTCTCAACTCAATGATGCGCATCGCCTGCGTGATGGATTGACCGTGTGCGCAAAGTGAACGTGATCAATGCCGTACGCCTGCAGAGAGGTCACTTTCATATGGAGGGAAATGAGGAAAGACGCCGTGTGAATAAAATCAAAACAGAGTCTGTTATGTGTGTCCAAATGCAAAAGTTTGTCTCCCTCAACTTGCTTATTGCATTTTTTTTTTTTAATAAAAACGGAAACACAAGGGATGGATGGCATTCAAACAATGGAAAAGATTGCATTTGATTTCATGTTATTATTGGCATATTCATATTTTGATATTGCAAATATTTTGATGTTCATAAATAATTCAGAAAATGGAAATGTTCATAAATAGTTGCTGTTATTTAAAAAAAAACAAAAACAAAATAAAAACATTGTCGCTGTTGCATATTAAGTTTCATTTCAGAAGGATGCTTGAAGTTCCACTTTGGGTAGGACTCCCGCTCCAGTTTGTAGTCTGACTGACTTTGATGCGACTGTGGCGAATACACAGGCAGACATTACCCTTGTGAAGAAGTCAAGAAATACATTGAAATACACGCCATTTCTTCTTTACCGTTGGAAAAATGAGGAACTATGCGGTACTGTTTTATCATAGCTGGTTGGTTGATACAATACAGACAATGTAAACTTATTGGTCAAGCACTCATTTGAGGGCCTATCTAGAAATGACAAAATAAACACGCATGCTAATGTGAGCTGAACCTGTCGCCATACATCAGCCGTGGACTCTGTCACGTCACATTTATTTATTTCGTCTCACAAAAAGGGCTTAACTCTGCAGATACACTTCACAATCTCCACGTAGATTTCTCTTCCGTTCCCATCGTTTCCCTTTTCGCCCGATGCGTTCAATGCGGTGTGTTTTTGTTTTTTTGTAGTTTCAACGTTGAACACACGCTCCAGTCGAGGTTATAGTTTAAATACATTCATTGACAATAAACCTTCATTTACTCAAACAATTCCAGAAGGCCTTAGACACACAATCAGATATTACTCTCTGTATTCCCCTTTTTGATTCAGCCATTTGGCCGTCGTCGTCATCATCATCATAATAATCGTAATCATCATCATCTCCTTGAGGCGCAGCTGGTGTACTGCGCCGTGCAATAACGCTTTCCTTGTCCAATGACATGTGGCTCAATGGGCTTGCCAATCATACGCGCGTGCGCACACACACACACACACACACACACACACACACAGGCTGAATGGGCTTGCCTATCACACGCGCGCGCGCACACACACACACACACACACACACACACACACACACACACACACAATCCCATCATTCCGTCACCCTTCCTATCAACACTGCATGGCATTAAGTGAAGCCGGTATGCCATTGCTTAATTTTTTTGTCTTTTTTTTTCCGAATGTTCCTCTCTCTGGCATGCCAAATTGGCTCCTCTGCCATCCTGGTGGCATGACAACAATGCTCCCCTTACTTGCTTGTTCCAAAAAAATAAAATCAAAATCACAGCAATCTTCAACTCTTTATCAGTCAAGGTCTGACTCGGGGTCTTACCACACTGTTAAGCACCATGACGTGTATTTAGGCTCAAAGCACTAGCCATAATCAAAACCTCTTGTCTTGGTTCACAACAAAAAGTGATGACAACTTAACTTTTATGGACATTTTTTTTTTTTTTACATCTCGTGGTCGTTTTTGACCACACAACATATTGTTGTTTTGTACACCACATCTTTGTCACACAGCGTTTCTTGGTTGGTCTGTGACCATCTGTTTTACAGTTTATCTGTGACTTTATGCATACAGCATTACTTTTTTTTTCTTTCTTTTTCTATATGTGTGCTGCACAAGCATGTGTCACAATGTCACTGCGGGGTTATTTTGCCACATCAAAGGCACACAAAATAAGTCCTCTGGTCCTCTTTCCATGCGCCGTCCGTCTCCATTTGTGTCGTGTACGCCTCTGGACTCCCTCTCATCTTTTCCTCACTTTTTGTACCCACCCGCGTCCTCTGCACTTCCTGAGGGAGAAATGGGAGAAACTCAAAACAAAAATGATTGAAAAAAAGACACACGGTTGTTTTCCCTCCTTCTTCCTTCCATCCTCCTTCAAAAATGTCATCCCCTTCAAAAAACAGGAGAAAGCAGCTGAGTCAAAGCTATGCCCACGAATCCCCACAGCCAGCCCAAATCTTCCTATTGTTGTCCGTGCCGCTTGCTCTCCCTCACGCCCGTGCTGGCTTTTTGTCCGGGTTGCAACTCGCCAAACTTTTGTGCGTCCGCCAATCTTTTTGGATCAGGTTGTGCTGTGTTTTTTTTTTTTGCCAAGTGCTGGTTGCGAAATGTGCGTGGTCTGGAAAAATTATAGCTTGAACTCCCTGAATGGAAGCACATTTTCTCCTTTAATGGCAGTTGGGTCTTTTTGCAGGAAAAAAAAATATTATGCTAATCAATGCAATGATTCCAAGTTGGTGTTTTTCATTCGGCAAATTTCTGATATTTGTTGGTCAGTGTAACTGCTGTGATTGTATGTTGACAGAAATATGCAAGAATCACGTGCAAATGATGGCAATGATGCTATCGAGTTGGAGTTGTTGTTCGTCTGACAATTTTTTAAATGGTTATTTGTATTTGTATTTTTCTTTCTTTGCAATGTGTTTGGGATGATAGTAGTGGTTTGTGTTAAAATCCAAAGAAAAGGAGAATTTTATAAGAGAAATCTCATTGTCAGACGCAACAATACAAGTTTAAATTGTCTGCCTTTTCTTTAGATGTAGTTAAATAGAGTAAAGTGTAGATAATCAATCAGTGTGTAGAGATTGATATGTTGTTTAACAAACACACACACACACACACACACACACACACACACACACACACACACACACACACACACACAGATACACACGCTTGCATACCTGTACTTGCCTGAAAGGGCTGCTTAAGTGGACGTTTAATCATCATGGTCCTTTTTCTTGGCTGCACACAAACACGGTGCACACACACTCACAAATACACAGAGTTGCGTGGTGGCGTATTGATTTTCTGTGTCATCCAGCCGTTGTTGCTTAAACAAGGCGGTCATAATGGAGCGACATTGTTTAGTCTGCTCATTCAAGTGTGACTGGCTGACATTGATCGTTGTCTGCATCTTAGGGAATAAATCATACTGCATGTGTGAGTGTCGCTGCGTGGGTGTGAGTGTGTGTGAGATGGCATGCAAGCGAGCTTGTGGGCCTCGAAGTTGTGTGTGGTATGTTTTGACCTCACTTTTTGAAGTCAGTTTTCCAAGTGAAGAGACTGCATCGATGGAAGTCTTCCAACATGGGGGACACAACAAATCACAGAAATATACCGCTGCTATCAAAGTATATCCCCAGATGAATGCTGATAATACTAATTATATAATGTAATACAATATAAACCTGTGTATAGATTTGTGCTGTATCAAGACATGCAGTACATCAGTTTCATGGTTTTTTTTTTGCATTAACAATACAGTACTATCAACTTAACATAAAATGCTATGTTTATTATAAGAATACGAATGCACCATTTTTTCTGGTATTTTTAAAATGAAATTATATTATGTTTGTCTGTAAATGTACTATTTTCCAGCTTTTACTATATTTATTTATTATTTTTATTTATTTAATTCACATTGTTAAATGTTATTTTGAAATTTAATATTATTGGTTTTACTTAGTTTTTTTCTATTTTAGTCATTTAATTTCTATTGTTTTAAATCGTATTCTATTGAAAGTTACTTTTAGTTTTTATTTTTCAATATTTTATATTAATTTATTATTAGATTTGTTTAAGTGTTTTCCGAGCTTTGATTCCATTTTCGTGGTTCAGCTCCATTGTCGCTCAACTTCGCAGAGCCGACCTCACGTTCTTCTTCATCAAAATTGTCAGGATTGAATCAACACTGCCTCTTCTGGCCGCAACCAAGCAGTGCACTCCATTTTTTTTTTCTTCGACGCCCTTACGATTCCACATCCCATGTCATCCATGTGGTTTTCTTATTTTCTGTAACGTATGATGCTAATTTGGTCGAGCGAGCATGCGCAGTGGCGCGACGCGCGTACCGATTGGTCTCACGGAGTCCCGTATTGGGAGACGTTCGCTCGGCTCTGCATCATTAAACCCATACTGAGCTTGAGTGGGGGCACACGTGCACGGGAGGCACGCGCATTTCTGTGTGTGTGCGATGATGCATCCACGAATTTTAAGATTGAATATGGTCAGCAATGACGCAACGATGGTGTCGAGCCGCTCCATCACACGACTCGTTGGCATCTTTCTTCGCTTTTCACCGTTTCAGCGTTTTCTGTGTGTGTGCGTGTGTGTGTGTGTGTGTGTGTGTGTGTGTGTGTGTGTGTGTGTGTGTGGGTGCGTGTGCGCGCGCACGCGTGCTGTTGCAAAGACTGAATATGCACAAGTGTCTGAGCGAGACAGATTGCGAGATCTGGGATTGTTTGAGGAAGTGCGCGTGTGTGCGTGCGTGTGCATGCACGCTCCTCAGGCTGTCTAATTGGGACACGGGTTGAGCCATTTTTTGGGCCGTGCGTCCCACATGAGCATCGCTGTAAATCTTGATAACGGCACGAAGCGTGTCAAGCCAGTTTGTGACTCTGTCACGTAGCCGATATACACACAAACACACACATACGCACACACGACACTTAGTCCGCATGCGCACATATACCAGTGTCCTAACTGCCTATTACCGCGGAGTTGATGCACCTCTGTGGCACTTAGCGCGGCTTTACTGGGCTTCTATGAATACATTTGGAGATGAATATTGCATGTAGATGCAGTGTCCCGCGCTTGTTCGGTTCAAACCTTTGTGAAATCAAGCGGCCAGAAATGGGACGCGTCAGCACTCTTGCGGCCACACGAGAGGTCTCAAAGTGTGCGGTGGAGCATTTTAAGCTGAACAAAATTGCTCAACCCGGACTGTACTGGATTTAGAAGTACTTTTTTTCCCCACTCATAAGATATAATGGAAATTATTTCATTTTTTTTGCACTGTCATATGAGTTAAAAATAATTAAATCACTTGGAAACATCAAAACAACCCCCAAAAAATCTCTGGCAAAATGTTTTATTGTGACATGCTGTCTTGGAGTAAGCGTTGCAAATGCCTGCCCCCAAAAAAGACTATTAAAAAAAAAAAAAGCAAAAAGAAGACTGAATCCTTGAATGCTTGATGAGCTATGGTCTGACACGACAAGCTAACATTCTTGTGTGAAGTCATGCATGATGGCAGTCCATTTCTTGGAGTCGATTTTGCATAAAATAAAAGGAAATGGAAAAACTCAAAGCAAATCATCGGATGTTTGTTTTAATGTTTTGCTATGGTTTGGCACGACGTGCTTGTGTGATTTCATGCATGGCTATCGCTCAAGTTTTAAAAGATGTCAAATCGTGGAAAACAGCATTACCGCCACTACAGCTACGGGGAGTAGGGAGACAGGCAGGAGAGTCCTTGAGCTTTGGAGAAGTAGATTTGGTGGTGGAACCTGGAAAGCATACAAGGAAGTAGGTTAGATAAGAAGAAATGGGACACCGAGGTGACTGAGGTGAGGAAACAAGAATACATGGAGATGTGATGTAGACCAACGGCGGACGCGGCAAAGGCCGAAGAAAGAGACAGATGATGACATGGTGAACATTAAAGGTGATTAAGGAAAGAGATGGAAATTTGTTGACTGGTTCTGGTGGTGTGCTGGATAGAGGGAAAGAATATTTTGAGGAGATGACGAATGAGAAAAATGAGAGTGAGAGAAACGCAAGAGTCGAAGAGGCACTTGTGGTGGACCAGGACGAAGCAATGATGACTAAAGGGAAAAATGAAAAAGCCGTCGGTCCTGATGACATACCGGCGGAAGAATGGAAGCATCTAGGACACGCGGCCGCGAAGGTTTTTGCGCAGAAATGAGGATTTGGTTTCATGTCGTGGAAGAATGCCACAGATGCATTTATTTGTCTTGAGGGTGTTGAGGGAGAAGCAAAAGGAGCTGCATTGTGGCTTTGTCATTCTACATGAAACCTTTGCCAGGCTACCCAGAGAGGAACTCGGATACTGCGTGAGGAAGTCTGGAGCGACAGAAAAGTTACAATAACACCGTGAAAAAAATATATTTGTTGAATTTTATTAGATCAAGTGGTTGCATGAAATAAAATCGTCTGGATCCAGATACATTTTTTTTAACCCTTTCAGGGACAGCGGTTACTCCAGTGGACAGCTTATCACGTTATCAGGTTACAGGGTGCATGAAAGGGTTAATGTACATGCATCCAAAAAAAACCCGAACTGGATCCAGATGATTTTATTTTGTGCAGCCACTGGACAAAATAAAATGGAGTCAATCCAACACACAGTTTGCTTTTCCTAAAACGTTTGAGTAACTCACGGAAGAGCTCATGCCGGAACAAAGCGCTTTGAATGGTGCTGGATCCGCACGAGCCAATTAAACTTCGCTCCTGTAGGGGGAGTCATTACATAGCAATTTATTTATCTCAAACTGTGGTTAATTTGATCCTCCCACCCCTGCGTTTCCCATTGAAGTACTTCGCGTGGTAAAAGTGTTTGTTAATAAATGGGAGAGGAAGACGGCTAATAAACTCCCATCCAGCTGGTAGATTTGGGGAAAGCCAAAATCGATTGGTCTCGATGTGAAGTCGTAAAAAACCGAGCGTGGCGACACCAGTTTGGCCCAATGTTGGGCTTCGCAAAATAAAATGGGGCAGACGGCAAGAGGGCCACATCACAGCGAGTTAGCTTAATTGAAAAAGGCAAAGGGAGGAAATCGTTAAACAAGCCCCTACTTGTGTCGCCATGATTAGATTCCCCTGCTGGTGTCATGCAGATTAAATTCTTACCCCTCCCCTCCCCACCTCTTGATTTCCCACTAACAAACTTGAAGCTCTCAGGGTGTCGGTACTTGTGTGCAGTTGTTGACGACGAGGCGAATGTCTGATGACACCCATTTTCTCAGTCAATCAGACAGTGATTAGAACATTTATTACGCCGTCGACTATTTGTCCCGGCGTTATTAAAACATGGGCGGACCACACGTCGACACGGACGATAGCTACTCATGCTAGACGCACTAAGTGAATCTGGTTTGGTTTTTGCTTGGCTGTGATTCATCTCTGACCTTATTAGGCTGGAGTCGTGTGTTAAACAGCAAGTCATCAAATTTTGGCCACACGCACTGACAACAACTCAAATGTTTTGCAGTTTACCATCTGAGTGGTTAAAATTTGGTAGCATTTGGACGAAAATGAGTTTGCCTTTGAATGACCACTGGAAATCTCCAAAAAAAATGTCTGCTTCAAACCAAAATGACGAGCCACAGGTGCCTTTGCAAACATGAATTGTTGAGACTTTTTGTGGGTCTTCTCATGCTGGATGTGCCGACCAAATTTCATGTGGCTCAACGAAAGCTGGCTTCAGGGGAATGACTTTTCAAAACATTCAAGTCGAGATAACGGGGACAATTTAAAAAATAAATTGCCATGCCTTGTTCTGACTACACACAATGGCAAAAATTTAAATGTTTCAGAATATCGCATTGCCACCTCTGTCCCTTATGCATGGTTAAAATTTGGGAGAGCGGTCGTAAAAAATCTCCAGGACGGGTTAGTTTTGAAATGAGCCCTGGAGATAGCGGAAATGCCCCAAAACGCTCCACTTCAAACCAAAAAAAAAAGCAGACCTTGCATCTCTTTTTTTTATTCATGAGTTCATGAGTTTTCGGTCTACTCCTTATAGACAGACCAACCAAATTTGCACTTCTACAAATAATAGTCATGCCTACCAAACTTCATGTTGACAGTGACGCTTTGCGCCATCCAGTTCTTGATGTTTCTTCTTCTTCTTCTTCTCACTTTTCACAACTTCCCCCATCCTCATTACCCCTCATGATTTTTTTTCCGTCTGCTCCCAAAGATGAAAACTCGAAGCAAAGCCGAGCGCCGACTGCCGCACACGCCTAACCCCAGCCCCCTATTGCACATGTATATATTCCCTTTCTTTAGAGCCCATCAGTAAATCCGTAAACCACCACCCCCACCCCCACTACTCTCATTAGTTGTTACAACACTTGACTGTTAAAGCCATTTGAAACGTACCACGCGGTGTTTGTTTGTTGGTGTGGCCCAACGCTGCTATGCGCCTTGCATCTCATCAACATTAAAGTAAATTGCGTTTGCATGTCGCCGGATAATTTCCCAGGAGTCTTTGAGACACAAAATACTGATCCCGATACAACAAACAGCGAGGAAACTTGACGCCATACCATTTTTTTTCCCCTCCCCGCCTTCAAGCCAACGTTAACAACAACATGAAAGTTGCGAGCAGAACTGCGATCATCACACGGCCATCAATGTTTAACGCTTGCGTTGACAAGAAAAAGCCCATCTGTACTCTACCGGGACAATACGGGACGCATATATTTAGGGGCCCGTTACAATTGAAAAATCTTGACTGTGTCGATAAAAAAGGGCTTGAAGTTTCAATTGGAGAACTTTTCAGTGTGACTAAAGGGAGTTTAAGGATTTGAGGGGATGAGTATGACTAACTGAGCTTCTCCCGACCTTCTGACAGTCAGTAGGTCACATTACTTCTGACCCATTAGCTGACTGGTACTCGGGCTCTTATCTGCCCTAGCAACAAGCGCCCTCCCGTCACTTTCTATCTCTGTCTTAAGCCACCAAGCCGTCCTTCCCTTCCTTTTCTTTTCCCTTGCCTTTCCCATATGCGCCACATGTCCCCGGGATGTGTCACACTTCCATGTCTAGACTGTCAGAGGCGTTCACGTCCTCACCGCGTTACCGCAGGTGACAAGGATCCGAGCCCCTGTGACTTTTAGTCAATTTTCCGACTGTACCATGTTGCCCGCGGGCTACCGCTAAATAATTCCGTGGTGAAAAGACCTGATATAAAAGTTTTGATGTGAGCGCAAAAAAGGGTGAAATCTCAGTGAGGTACAAAAGCGAGGTGCCAGTGTCGTGGAAGGGTTTCGCTCAAGGAGACAAAGCACCTAAAAGGCCAGCGGAGGGTGAAAGGAAGGGCAGTGTTGTCACTGTATGCTGCCCTAAATTTCCTCCAAACATTTGCCTAATTTATTCTCTTAACCTAGTGTTTGCTTCCAGGCAAAGAAAGCAGTCACCTACAACATATTCCCGTTTTACTATTCCCGTTTATTCTGTGAAGTGTATCCCCAGCTATTGGCTAAAAATATCCATCTCCATTGGTGATTTTTATACATGCACACGTCTGGTGTATATATATTTTTTCGAAATCCAATAATCTTTAAACCATTTATTTTTGAAGATTAATCTTGTGGGATGAGTTTGAAAAGATTATAATCCTCTCTGGTGAATTGTGTTCACTGTGCGTCCCTTTTTGAACCATTTTCGTTCTGTTGGTGCAAACGTCATGACATTTTCAAAGTGTAGGTGTGATTTTTGTCATTTTTCCAATATGAGCTCTTTTTCCCAATCATCGCGTTGTTCGTTTTGGCTCCAGCGTAGCCACTTTTGGCCAATTGAAACCCCCTCTGACAATGACTTTTTTTTTTTTTTTTTTTTTTTAATTCTTAGGAAGTCGGCCATCTTGGGCACATTTTGGCAATGTTTTCATTGTACAGTGCAGCCTTTAGATGTGAGTCTAATTTGTTCTATGATCACGCTCATAACTCAAAACACATCTCAAATCATCTTTTCTCATTGAAATGGAAATTTCTTTGATGTGTTCCAAAGGACCCCTCCCCCCCCAAAAAAAAAAAAATTGGCCACCTGGGGGCAGTAGAATGCAGACTTACAGATACTGGAAGCAAGGAGACAGCCACTCCTCAGTAAGCCGCTGTAATATTCATTCCACAGAGGATAAAGAAAATATGACTGTGAGTATTATTATATGATCTGTAATGGAGTCAATGATAGTAACTAGCAATGTGATATGATGTAAACGAACGTGTTATGTCACAGTCACTGCCAAACAAAACCAAACAGAGCCAACGAAGCCAACCGTTGTCAGTGTTGTACTTCTCCAGTCCAAGAGGGGTGGCATCAAGCCGCTAGCAGCCATTATCAGCTCTTTAGATGGTGTCGGTCAACACACACGCGCGCACACACAAAAACACACGCTCACAAGTTGGCACTTAGTAGGCTAAGAGGCGGAAAGTCACATTTATTTGGTCCAACTGCGACAGCAGCTTCTGTCTCACTAATGTGTTTTCGTGAAGGATTGCGGGGGGGTTTCAGGCCTTGCGTTAAGTACTTTGAAAGTAAGAGAAGTACTGTACTGTAATTAAGGAGGAGTCATACAGAATGCAGTAGACAAGGTGTTCTGGCAAACATAAGATTTTTTTTTTTTTTTTTTTTTTAACAAATGAGACACATGTTGCTTCACCAACTCTAACAATATTATTATAAGTCCTGAAACTACTCAAGATGCTCCTGCCACTATTAATACTACATTTACTCATCCATCTCCTCCACCTACAACAGCAACTTTTACTCCACGTACTAATATAATAGGACATTTAATACTTAGATCCAGTATACTACTACTCCTATGACTACAACTACTGTGATGACTCCTAGTACAACTACTCGACCACTCAGACTACTACTGCCACTAACTTGTCCAACACTACAACGCCTATGACAACTACTACTACTTATACTCTTAAAACAACGAATAATCTCACGACTAATTCAATTTTACGACACTACTGCTACATCTAAAACTGCTACAGCTATTACTAATCACACTCCTACTACCAGTACTAAAAGCCCTTCTAGTATGACTACAAGTAGTACGATTTCTACTCAATCTACAACTTATACAACTATTTGTAGTCTTACGACGACTACTACTACTATTAATATTACTACGATTTCTACTACTACCACTACTACTATTTGTTGTGTTTGTAAATACTTTTAGTAGTTGTGATTTTGGTTGTGTGAAGCACATTGAGTTAGCTTGTGTATGAATTGTCTGATCTGAATCACGTTGCCTTGCCTTACTAAGGTTACCACTACTATTATTATGACTGCTACTGCGACGACTACTAATCCCACCACCCCTGCCACTAATACACCTCCAGCTCCTCACTCTATGACCCACTTGTAACTATGTGGAACCTTATCGTCATCTCTCTTTTGCGTTCATAAGTCTGAAAGCAGCGGGGTCTTGAACCATGCTAAGACGGATGGGGGGGATTTCCCCGCTGCTGATATACCAATAAACTTTACTACAGTATATCGTGCGGAACAAAAGTTCTATTCATCCGCGGGCCCAGCGTGGATTCGCCGGGAAAAGGGCACCGCCCGAGAGAGGCTCGTATTAATTTGACGATATGAATCAACGTGACACGTCTTCCCCTCTTGTTTGCTTTTTACCACTGTTTGATCCGCTTTTCAATCGAATAGTTTGTATGTAGTGACTCTTGGTCACCCCCCCTTTCCCCTTCCATCGCACGATTTGGGGAACAGTTAGTCAATGGAAGACGAGAGAGAGCCCAGGGAGCGCAGAATAATGGCCGTGATTAAAGCGTTCCCTCGTCTAAAAGGTTACACTGCTCTCGCGCCAGGATGAATGGACGCAATAAGAGCGCTGGTCTCACGTGAGCTTGTAACTTGTTAGCCAGCTTGTCTGTCTGTGTAGAAGATGCTTTTATCGCGGAATAATTCAAGCAAATTAAGGTGGAAATCACAAGCGACGTTTGCATTGTTTCGTTGGGGAAAGGGGAAAGAGAGGTTGAGGGGGTTGCGTTCGGTCCCTAACGTCCGACTTGGGAAGCATCGGGGAGGTCACGTCTGTTTCTTTAGGCAGCTGTTGTTGTTATGATCTCGCACAGGAAGTAGCAAGATGACTGACATTTTGCGGGCTCCTCCCTGTTGACATTGGCGTCCCCAAAGTGGATGTTGGGACAAAGGTGGGGCAAGCTCATGTCTGCACTCACTTGTGCTGATACTATTTTGTTAATTTGTACAATTCCCAGAGATAAGTTTGCCAAAAATATGGTACAGTGATAACACACTAATCGATATATTGGAAGAAAAAAAAATCCACGATACGAATAACTTAGCACATTTAATACATCACAAAACAAGTGCTGATCCAGCATTATACAGTGCTTTAATGTGTACTATTTCACTTTCATACTGCAGTGGCAAAACTCCCAGTCCTCACAATAATCAAAACTGAAGTTCAAAACAGGCAACGATTTGCTCATTTCTTTAAAAGTAGGTTTTAAAAAAAAAAATCAATAAATGTAATTATCAGTTGCTGAAGATATTTTCCTCAAATTTCAACTACCCTGCCATTACCATACCATTTTGGTATAACCTCTTTTGACACAACCCACTCATCTTTGCATCTACATGATTAAATAAATATGTCGCTGATTGTTGTGCTGGTTTAACTTGTCCTGCCTTGAAAAATGTAAAACATTGCGTGTTAATTTAATAAGGACGGCCATAAGAATGGAGTGATTAAAAAAAGGAAGGAAGAAGAGAGAACACATACAGAACAAACACAGAACCCCACTTGAAAGCAACTCTGCAGCTCGCAAATCTTCACAACTTAATGAGTTGTCTGTATGTGTTCCTTGCTTGCCAAATGACCAGATGTGTGTGTGCGGGTGTGGGTGTGGGTGTGGGTGTGTGGAGGCGTACACTCAAAGGTTATCCTTATGCGTGTGTTTGCATAGCTGTTGACATGCGGTAGTTATTACATGTATATTTGCAGTCGGCGAACTATTCGAAACACATGTCTTTCTTTCTTTCCTGGCTACTGTTGAAAACGCACACACACACACACACGCACACACACGCACACACACACACACACACACACACACACACACACACACACACGTGCGCACAAACGCTGATACAGGGTTGCAACCGGCTACCGAAGCAATGCTAATTAATACCATATTGTATGCGTTGGAGTTAACCTTTCCACTCTTGTTTCTCTCTCCCGTGCCTTTGCGGTGCTTTTATGACGGTGTCGGAAACCCCTTCGATGCTTCACTTTGCCGAGTCGATTTACGCGTGAACAAAATCAAAGCAAAAAATAGGGAGATTTTGAACCTGACCACTGTGCCTCCTTTCCTGGGTATTGCACAAAAAAAAAACAAAGTTGTGCAAGTAACAACAAAGAGCACAAAGTTCCCCCGCAGCGCAACGCTCATGAGTTTTTACAGTATACCTATTTACTGTAAAAGCCCTTGCGTGTGGGGAAAGGAAAGACGCACGCATGCGAGAGTTGCTGTCGGCCACAGCTCACGCCCGAATACTCACACACAGACTCAACCTTACATGCCACCTCACCAGGCCCCGCCTCTTAAAGGCTCGTGCCTGCACACCATCAATACCGACAGTATTTTGGATACATTTAATGCTTTCAAATTTATTTAAAACTTTCTAGTACACGAGATGAACATTCGATAGCAGCATCGGGTCTATTTATGATAGACATGCCTGCAAAATTCCATGTCAATTAAAAGGTGAAAAAAAAATCTGAGGGGGAACCCTTCCAAGATGTAGGATTTGACGATCATTTGTTTACCCAGGCAGACCTCATCACGATGAACCTGTCTCCTCTCTGGTAAAATATTCCACCATATCACCGTCACATTTTCCCCATCCCGATGATCCCCCGTAACCTCTTTCAGCCTTCCTCCGTATACTGATGACCGTCTCCTTGTCAGTCTGAGACCACGCCACGGCGGGGGCTTGCTACTTGGCATTCAAATGTGTGTGTGCGATTGCAGAACCAATTACGTCTCACACCGTGTTTGCTTCTTGGTTTGCCCCCTCGGCCTCGCCTCTTCCCGATCGGGCCAACTCTGTCCATTATTTTGCGACATGAGGAGCGTTTACTGTTCGATTGCCATCATGGGCTTGATCAATGTTGCGGTTGAATTTTTGCTGATGTAGCACAGAGCTTGGCCGGATTTCTGATCACGAATGAAACTGAAATTTGTCCTCCAAATAGTATCGAACTGAACCAAATTTTATGGATCGACAAATTTTTATTGCATTTTCCCAATCTTACCGGAAACTGGACTAGAATTTATCAATCCGACCTGAAATGTACCAAATCAAATTTTGTGGAAAGGTGGCTTAATTGGACATTTGGTTGCATGCATTTTCCTGTGTCACTGTTCGTTATAACACAACAGCGGAAAGGGGGGTAAAAAAATTCAACTCGGCATGTTTACAAATTCCGATGAAGTGTCTACTGTGAACAGGATTCATTGGTCCGATCCGTCCCAAAATAAACCAAAGTTGATGCGAACCTATCTTTCAATGCGGGTTCTGTTGCTTTTTTTTTTTTTGGTTGTTGACTCACAGATTAAAAATCAAACCCTTCAAAATGTAGCCTGCTCACGGATGTCAGATTTCTGTCTTGCTCTCTTTTCAACTGACTGACAACCAGCAAGACGAATCAGACAAGTCAAAATGTAACATGTTGGTGTTAATGAATAAAACATCAGTTTGTTCCTACTCTGGTTTGGATTGGATTCCGTGTTGTTACGTCGCTTGCTCATTCCGTCACATTACGAGGGTAAAAAATGCCAAATTCTCATGAAGGAAAAAAATAATAATAAGAAAAAAGCTACTCATAAAGTTGTTCGAGCATCAGATGTAATCGCAGTCAGATGGGACTGAGGCGGAACACCCTTGCAGGGAGATTTTTCTTCATTTTGAGACATAAGCAATATATATGACAGAGTTCCGTAACTTCCAACGCAGTCGCATGACAAAGTCCAACCCAGATATGTGGTAACTTGGAGTTAAGGCAAGGGGAAAGAATGCGACGGGGTGGGAACGTGAGGCAGCCCAGACAGCGCTGAGCCGCAAACCACAGGCTGGCCGCTGGGATGGCACCTCCACCCCATCGTCTGGGCTTGCCAGCCTTGTAAAAAGTGGGACCCGGGACGCACACCAGCGCTCAGATGGCAGCACTTAGCTGTAATAGTCGCCTACTTCAAACGGAACGTCGCCTCCCGGGCCAAACGTGAGAGCAGAGCGGACCTGAGACCATTTTATGAAAAGTTTCGGCCCCCGGGGTGCTTTTAGGAGACAACGAAGGAAAAAAAAAAAACAACGGTCGTCTGAGGGCCACATAATGCACAGTCAAGCTTCACGGGAAGGGTGGAGGACAAAGGCTTAAGCGGGCTGTGAGCAACGTGCCCACCCACGCGCTACTGGAGTACAAGGCTACCTCATTTAGGCCAGCAGAGGCCTTCGGGCTACTGAGAACTTTTTTTTAGTCATCATCAATGTTAAAGGGGGGGGTGGGTGGAGCATCATTTGATGCTTTGATCAATAATTCTTTGACAAATGTAACAAGGGACTTTTTGTTAAAAATGGTCTTTGAAAATTCCCTCTTTGCACACCCTTAAGAGATTATAACCACTTCTCCACTATCTGGAAATTTCTGCATTTTTCCCACTGTGGGGGTCAAGTTTACTCTGCAATTTTCTGGTTTTGGGGTTCGTAGCGGCGCTGTAATGGACGGGACATTTCCTGTGTGTAAAAGTCTTCCACATTGCCGGGACTGAAGCGTGAAAACCTGAGATCAGAACCACGATGATAATCTCATCGAATGAGTGAAACAGAGGCAGATCCTTGTCCCTTTCAGACAGAATTCACACAAGCGGGACATTCCAAAACTTTACATTGCCGATGCTGCTTTGCTGTTTAGATAATTGAATGTGTGAGCAATGAATCTCGCAGCCCCTTATACACAGGTTGCACCTATCTATGATAGTAACTGGGAAAGAGGAATGTTTTTCTTACATCATTTCTAGTCATTCTCTTTTATTTCTTTTGCGCAAGCTGTACGGTTTTCACAAAGAGCACTGGCGAAAGGAGACAACGCATCTATGACTTGACGACATGTCGTACGTGTCCATACTCGTGTACATACATGTCGCATTACAGTTCGGTCTCACTCCCATAGAGACGTCATGACACTCGGGGGACGGATTATCTGTCCCACCATCAGTACCGAGCACTCATCTACGCTTGACATCTTCACTTTTGTATTGATTCATCTGCACTTTGCCTCGTACACACGCGCACACACACACACACACACACACACACACACACACACACACACACACACACACACACACACATACACACACATACACAAACACGGTTAGAAATGGGGACAAGAACACACATGGGGATTTAGAAAGTGGCTTCGGTTGCTCTCTCTCTCTCTCTCTCTCTCCCCCCTCCTCCCCTCTCCCTTCCTCTTCTCTCTCTCTCTCTCTCTCTCTCTACCCCCCCCCCCCATTCCGAGCACTTAAAGGGATCCGGGCATGCGTTGGAAGGAGCGATGGGGGGAAAGAAAGAAGGCAAGTGTGCTCAAAGATCACAAAAGTGGAATATGTTCCCAGCCTGTTTTAATCTTCCTGTTTTTGAATGCCTCACCAAACAGCCGTTCAATTTGCATAATTTGTGAAGGGAGCGGATCACTGCCTCATCCTTGATTCTTAATTTTTCTTTTTTTAAATTTTTACTCTTCCCTCCAAGGGGGGAAGTGGGTGCGCGTTGGCCGTCACAAGCTCCGGTGACTGAGTGCAGAGGCATACGCCAGTAAATGAGTTGGACTTGAGGCTATTTTCCTCTTGGTTTCCTCTCCACTATCAGTGGCCTCAACCCCCCGCGCCCCCCCCCCCAAAAAAGGGAATCACAAAGAACATTAGAAAGTGTGTGCCAGATGAATGTGTGTGTGTGTGTGTGTGTGTGTGCGTGTGTGTGTGTGTGTGTGTGTGTGTGTTAAATACAAAGTACAAAAAGAAATTGCTCTTTTTCAAGGCTGGGCAGAACATTGAAGCAAGCTGCCGTCTTTTAAATATGCTATTCAGAGATGCAAATGCAAAGCTTAACGTACTTGCTTTTTTTTGGGGGGGGGGGTATTTGCAAGGACATTTCAAGCTCACTTCTGCTCGCCTCTTGTGTCAAGTAAATCATGGAGAACATTAGAGGGGACTGGTGGTGCAGTGATTACATTATGATCTAGTGCGGGCAGTCTCAGACGGTGGTGCGCAAGATTAAAAGTGCAATGGTGGTCTGGTATAATGAGGACACCTCGAAATACATTTTTTAAACGTGTGATTGTGTGTCATGCAGAATTATGGGAAAAAAAAAGTTCATCAGTTAGTTTTAAACACGATGTATTTAATGTTCAGTGAATCTTTGGTCCGAAGGGAACGCAAAAGGCCCCCCTGAACTTGTTACCGATAATATATCAAAATAAAAATTGGTGAAGTCATTGGGTCATATTTTCTTTTCCAAAATTTTTTTTGGTCCTCGGAGGTCTCCCGCATTGATTACAGTTTTGTTTTCCCATCCTGTCATTCCGTTTTAAAGATGAAGCAAAACTCAGACGAAAAGCTATGAAGGGGTCCTTGCACTTCCCTTCATGAGACTTTTTGACACGTCGTTTTATGATCGACATGACCACCAAATTTCATGGTGGTCAGTCAAACTGGTGTCAGGGGCGAATTTATTTTGAACTTTCCAGTGGCTGCTGCTCGCTGAGATGAATGGGCCATTATGCTCGATTTTTTTTTTTTTCCTTTGCGAAACCTGATCATAAAACTCTTGACACCATGCTCTGCCCTCATCACACGGCATTGGCAAAAAAAATGTGTTGCCAATGTAGCATTGCCCATCTGATTCTGTTATCTGATTCTGATTGGGGCAGATTTGATTCAGAACCCTTGGAATTGGCTGCTCCAAACCAAAATGGCTGACATCTCGTTTACTTTCACTCATGGACGCGTTCAGACATTTTCATTGCTCTTGTTATGGTACACACGTGCATTCGATTATGTGGCAATTCGTCAAACCGGTGTCAGATGCCGGTTTCTTGTTGAACTTTCTTATGATGGCCAAATGCTATTTTGGAATGCACTGTCCAGGTATTTCTTTAAAATTATCCGTCATTGGTTTAATAGAAATGTTATGTAACAAAAGTATTAATGGTATCGGTACTTGGTATCGGTGACGACTCAAGTGCATAGTACTCGTACTGGTGTCAGTCTAGGGGGAAAAAAAAAAGTGGTACGGAACATCCTTATCCTCAAGTCTGCTTCCTTTGACTGCGCAGCAGCATGATAAGAAATAAAACAGTCAGAATCTGGTAATAAAAGGCAAAGGCAAATTTTGCGCTCGCCCTCCTAATTGCTGCATCTAATCGGCAGTTAGGAACATTTGGTGCTCCTCTATTATTCAAATGGTGTTATTTCAATGCAAGCAGTCTTTGCTTTGAAGAAAAAAAAAACAACAACAAAAACAGAGCTTCCAGCATCAAGTGCTTAAACGTCGACTCTTTCAGTCTCACTGAACTTGAGGTGTTTCCCCATTTTGAGCAAGAAGTGAGGAATTTACAGTTGCAGAATCAACCTTTTGTCCAATTCGTGTGTGAAGCACTTCGAGCATCTTATCCACAAGACTTAGTAATGAATAGGACGTTAAATTCTTGCTCTCAGTCGGACACCATGACTTTTTGTCTCGATCTTGGATAAAAGGTCGATTGATTGATTGACGAAAAAATCGTTGTCAAAGACGTCACCTCCCCATAATGTAAGATTGGAAGGTGCTGCTGTTTCGGTAAGCAACAGACTCCAAATGGGTTCAGTGGCTAACTTATACTTCATTTTTGTGAACAATAGCGTCTTGGAATGAAGATAATGTGGAGTTTGCATACAATACCCGAATAAATAAATAGGTATGCTACATTTGTTGCACGGTTTGTGTTACAACTCTGAAAAAGTAACCAGTTCAATCATTCCGGCTTCGGTTGCAATGCTCAGTGGGGCCTAAAAAAAAAAGTTCCACAACCACACAAATACGCACACGCACGGGTCATATATTCGGACCGATGTGGAAATGGATTATTGCATTTAGTGACCAATAAACGCATTACAACCTCCATGAGCCTTGTAGCTTTTCCGCGGAGAGATGCTTTTGACGTAAGACACTGTATGCCAACTCAACGTCTTCTACCTCTGTAAAAACTGTACACAGGGGTCATTCAGTCGTCTCTCCTGCTTGGCCTCCACCCGAGAACAACCGAAGTTAGCTCATTTCCCAAAGTTGAATAGGTTTATTTTCGTTCTTGTTTCCATTGGCATGGAACTGAGAGCCAGTTAAGAGTTTGTTGTTTTTCACACGAGATTGAAAAGTGTGTACACGGCTCTTTACGAGCGAGGCAATTTGTGGTTTCATACTCGGCGAAATAGAAGCGATTGCACAGTTTTACGGGGGAGAAGAGAATGAATTGATTGTGTTTGGAAGTACAGTACGCCGCTCGTGTGCTTCCTGCATGCAGAATTCTCACAAGTCACCACGATTCATAAATAGGTTTACTTGTTTATGATTTGAAATCAAAGAGATTATTTTAATAAACCAAACGATAAATGCTGGCCTTTTTTTATTCAGAAGCAAAAATAAATTGTGTGAGGGCTTTTCCATGCACACAAAACTCACCAAAATTGTTTGGCTTGTTCAAGCTGTTGAATGTTTGGGATCGGTCGTGACCCAAAAAGTCTCTGTAGCATTCCCAGGAATTAAAAATGCTACAAAAAAAATAAATAAATAAAAAATTCTCCCTAGGCCGACTTCGTTTAACAACAGGAAGTTTTGCAGTCATGTCTTTCATAAGTAGAACCACAAAAAGACTTAACAAGTCTGCCATTTTGGCCTTGAGTAATTCAGTCTTTTGTAGGGCTTCATCAAAGACTCCAGCCAGAGATCTTGTATAACTGTTATGAGATGTGGATTGTGGAGCGATGAGTGAAAATGTTTTCATTATTGTGTGTGGGCATAGCAAGGCGGCGTAGTTTGATAAAGCAGCCTGAAACACAACCGCCCCACGTTGACAAGGTTCAAAAACGTCTTTTCACATTTAGTTGCATTGCAGGTGTGCCATTAAAAAAACAAACAAAAAAAAAAACAAAAAACAAAAACATCCTTACAGTACATCTTGAATTTAAAAGAACAAAAAGTAACCGCAAATTACTTTGCTTAATTAAATCAGGGATGGCTTTATGCGTCCCTAAACCTATTTTAGATGATGAGTTTAAAAGCATCTTTAACTTTTTGCAAGCACATCAGGTTTTTGAGATATTATGTTTCTGAGTTTGACCTATAAATGTTTTCACAATTGTACCATGCGTTGTAATTTATAGCCATGACGTTTCAGAAAGAAAAAAAAAAATCCACCTGTTGCCATCCATCCATTTTCTGATCCGCTTTATCCTCACAAGGGTCGCGGGGCATGCTGGAGCCTATCCCAGCTGTCTTTCGGCAGCAGGTGGGGGACACCCTGAACCGGTTGCCAGCCAATCGCAGTCACCTGTTGCCTTAATTCTTAAATATTACTCAATATCTTACTGCATTACTGATTTCATTATGATGTAATTATGATGAAAGCCAAGGGCAGATTTGGAATCAGCGCAAAAAAGAAAAAACATTCATTTGCATTTCTGACAAAAAAAAAAAAATTGTACACATTTGACCAGTGTAATTGAATTCCTCAAAAGGGAGTTCAACTGAAACTCATGCCACAAAAGAATTCTGCCATTTTTTAAAAGTGGTGTTTTTGAGCCATTTTGTCTCTTTCCTTCAAAACTTGACTTCTGCTCAATAATTTGTACAGTGAAACTTGAACAATGTATATTGAATCGGGTACCTCAAAATAGTGAAAAGGTTTTCCTCATTGCATGTGTGCACGTGTCAGTGACGTTTGATGACACACTTAAAAACGTAAAACTCCGCATTCACAAGGTCCAACAATGTTTCTTCAAAGCACTTTAAATTGATCCTAAATGAATTTTCATCTATTATGTTTATCAATGAACCCACCAAAAAATTCCAAGGAAACCAAGCCTGAAATGATTCGGGAAGTCTACCGTGGAAAAAGAAGTTGAGAACTTTATAACAGAGAAGAGCTATCATTAATTTACCCGTACTGTAATTAATCGAGGAAATGTAGCCAAATGACCATCTCCACCTCCCCCTCCCCCTCCCCTCCCCTCTGAATACATTTGTTCACTTTTCTATTCATTTGAATGAGCATGACTTTTGGGTGCAACGACGCATTCAGGTTCCAGTCTGGTGCAAGACTCCAAACACACACACCCACTGCTCCCCCTGCTTTTTAATTGCTCATAATGATTTTCTCCTGTTTCCCAGTGAATGTTTGTCCTATCTAATAGGAAGCACACTGTTGGCAGGATGAATATTTATTTACTTCTTATTTTGCTTTTCACAGGCGTGAAAGGCCTTGGAGCTAATTTAATTTTGCTGTGCTGTTTTGGGGAGATTGTTTCCCAATGCGTGTGTGTGTGTTTGTGTCTCTGTGTGAGAGAGAAAACACTCCAATGAGTTATAAGTGTGGATTATAATGATTTTTTTCCTCTCTAAACCTGCTAAAAATGTTAAATTTCCCATCCTGAACCAGTTGAAGATGGAAAGAGGTTGCTATATGTTCCATACCATGGGGGTTGAACGTACGGCCAGAACTGACCAGTCAGGGGGTCCAAGCCAGTTTGGGGATAAAGAACACGTTACCTGCAGTTTTTCAATCGAAGTAACTGTTTTTTATTCAGTGGCCATGGCACTTGTGGCCACTTAAATGTCTGGTCACCGAGGTGTCAAATTCGAACATCATTTTATTAATTGTGACATCATCGCGTCAAGGTTAGTGTAGCCAATCGGGTGCGTGTTTAATAGAGATGGGCGAGTACTGATACCAACATTGGTCAATTAAAGTTCAAGAAAATTTCTTGAACTTTGAATAATGGTGGCCCTACGAGGACACATCCTGGGCGTCTCAGCTAATATAGTTCAGAGAGGTGGCTTTTATTTAACTTCTGCTTTTGACGTCTGGGCTAAAGCTTCCTTTAAATGACTGGACTTTTTTTTTTTTTTTTTTAAATTTAAAGACATAATGTTGAAAATGGTCGAAGCCTCCTCATTCCCACATGCGGCTATGATGGAATCAGAAAATCCAATGGTACTTTAATGAGGATTTTGACCCCAATTAAGGTGCCCTCTTCGATTTTTTTTTTCCCTCTTTTTCTTTTGGCACGACCCCAGAGAGTGCAGGAGTTCAGTGCAGTTCAGTGATCCTGAAAATGTCTATCCCCTCTTGAAAGGTTGATTAGATTAGAACTTTAATAGAGCTTAATCTTAGCAGCATCCTAATTGGCCAGTGCAGAGAGCAACATGTCGCAGTGGCACCCCGACCAGCTCGCTTCTTCGTTAACCAAACTGGAAAGCCGAAAGACAATATTGTATATTATGTAATCAGACTTGAGTTCCGTGATCCTGCTTAGTAACCAGCTATTAAGCAATTAGCAGGTACCTAATAACAACCAAATCAATCTTGCTGCCGAAAGGAGGATATCAACCAATTGTAATCCCCTTAGCACGAACCCTTTAAATCAACTGTTAAGCAACTTATATTAATTGCAAATGATTTCAAATTAATTGAATCGCATTTGTAATCCTTTAGTATTTCTGGCGTGCAGATAAAGATGATTTACAGCTTACTGCGGAACTGCAAAATTAGCCTCCAATTTCCTGTTTTGTTTTTTTTTTCTCTTTTTTCAATGCTGCCTTCAAACGTTCTTCTCATTCGTTTCTGTCTCCTGACAGTGAACAAACGATCCTCGCTAAATTACTGTCTGTCGATTCTTTTTTGTGAGTGGTTTTGAGTCTCCGGGAGACAAACATCAAAGACGCGCCAAAAGCACTTTACAATTAGTGACAACGAGATGAGAAGCTTAAAAGTGAACATCTGCCGAATCGGCAGCTGAAAGGCTCATCTCGCCATGAAAGTTCAGGCATAGAATAGCTAAGTTGCTTTTTAAAGTTTTCTTTTTTTAACTTTTTTTTCCCATGTTTTGCCACTCAAGTTCAGTGCCCTACTCACGGACTGTTCAACATCAAATTAACAACAAGCTAGCATCCACTGAGAATCCATGTAGCATTTATTCACCAACCATAAAACATCCAGTTAGCAACCAGCTCACAGCAACCACTCAGAAAATGGCAAAAAGCAAGTTAGCAGTTAAAAGGCAGCCACAAATCATCCTGTTCGCATCTTTTTTGGAATGTTTGTCACACTTAAATGTTTCAGATCATCAAACCAATTGAAATATTCGTCAAAGATAACACAATAAACACAAAATGCAGTTTTTACATTAAACTTTTGATCATTAAAGGGAAAACAAAATCCATTTTTGGAAACATTTCTCCCTCCTCCCGCCTGCCTCTATCTCAGTCTCCTCATCTCCCCGATTGGATCTCTGATGGGAGGAGCTAATATAAACAGAAGTAAGGGGAGAGGGCCTCAGAAGTTGCAAATATAGAAATGAATTGAGCCCAGCCACTCCTCAGCATCCAGTAATCTAATAACTAGCAACCATCAAACTTCCAGTAAGTAACCAGCTTGAAAGTGGTTAGCAGGTCGCTGGCAAATACTTAGGAAGTACCTAGTGACAATTACACAATATCTAGTATCACTTACTTTGTTTAAAAATCATTGTTTACTTTTTCCAAACAACAATTAACATTTGTGTTGCCGGTGTCCCGCTGACAAAGAGAGATTAGCATCTGCAGAAAACAAACATGACAACATGAAAGCATCAGGCCGGCGTGATGCTAATCAAAAGCTGGACCGAGGGGAGTTTGAGCGAGTGCGCAATCCACAGAGACCAATGCAAAGTGGCTCTGAGCTGCCCAAATGCTGACAGGAATAGAACAAATAAATAATATTTATTGGTTATATATTCGTGTCTCTTTACCACATTTACATTCAAAACAGATACAGTATGTGATGAAAAACAATCACTGAAGTCTTGTCAACATTAGCTGTGGATTTTTTAAAAACACAATTTGGCCATAACATCCAGTTAACAACCAACTAGAATCTTGTCAACATTTACCAACCAGATAAAAACAGTCAGTGACTCCTCATTCAACATATAGTGAGTAAACAGCTGCACTCCAGTTAGCAGGTAGCTTCAACCAGTTAGCAACCACTCAGGAACCTTTGAACAAGCAGTCAGCAACCAGCTAGACTCCAGTTAGCGTAGACTCCGGAACCACTCCCCATGCAGTTAGCATCCGGCTAACAATGCGTTGACAGCCAGCCATTGAGAAACCATGCACTTAAAAAGTAGCTAGCGCGCAGTTAGCAATTTCTCATGAACAACTCAAAATCCAGTTAGCTGCTAGTCAGAAACCAGTTAGCAACTAGTAAATGCACACTTAGACACCGGCTACAAACTCATTTACAAGTAGCTATAGTGACTATTTAGTAATTACTCAACATCCAGTCCAGTTAACAACCAGGTTAAACCCAGTTTAAGTAAGTTACTATAGTCCCTTAACAGTCGATGGTTCTACATGTGGACTATTCACCAATGTTTCAAAGCGGGCAAATAAAGTGAGGTGATAAGCACTTTGGCGAGTGGGCATGCCAGGACATGCTCTGATTTAATGACAGCTGCCTTGTTGACGCTCCTGAAGCCAATTACAGTGCCACATAATTGGGCTTGATTGCTGGGAGGCCAATTATATCCGTTTGCACACCCGCTGCCTTTTATTATTATAGTGTGTATGTGTTTCTGTGTGCTTCATTATGCTATGTAGTCCAAAAAAAAAAAAAAGCATGGTCTTAAATGATAACATCATTTCAGACCTTTTTTTCCCCCTCCGCTCGCCCCCCTCAAGTTTCTCTAACCATGAGAGCCATTAGAGCTCCGATTAGAGTCGTGCGGTGTCAGCTCGCACCATCACTGTGCTTGTTATCCAGCGTACAGCTTGCTAAGCTGAGCTAACATTGCGCTTCTGTTTACTTTCGATTGTGCGGACACAACATCGTGACTAAAGAAGTACCGGTAAGTGCTAAACTTGGCCAAATACGCCATTGACTAGTCGGACTGAAGAACCTTTCTCACTTTATTTCATGCTATGAGCAGCACAAACAAACACATTATAATGCAATAGCTAACAGCAATATTTGCGTAAGAGCCTGAAAGTTTCCATTGAAGAAGTGTTTTACAGAATAAATATCAATAAAGGTTTCTTTCTTTTCCTTCCCATTTGCTCTGAAATGTATTTGACATTCAAGATACTGCGCTAAATAGAATGGAGCACTCTTAAAGTACACATTACCATCAATGCTCCATTTCTGATTTATATGTTAATAAGTAACACAATATCCGAACAATGTTTTTGTTTTGTTTTTTTGCCCCCTTCTGTGGCATGTGAGGAACACCCACATTTTCATTACCTCCTGAACCTCAAAATAGCGTCTTCAAGTAGCCTGATAATGACCAGCGTAGTCCGGGTGTAATTACACGTGGTCTTACAGAGAATGCAATAATTGCGAGTGGTCGCCTGGAGTGGAGGGTGGGGGTCCTCTGTCAGGTGTGATTATCTTTAGTGGTCACCCAGTAACAGCCGACTGTGGTTTTGGCACCAAAATATTCAAGGGTCATTATTGTTGTGAACATCAAGGATTATAATAGAGCTGGAAAATGTGCCAAAATGAGTATTTAACATTATCTGGATTCATTTGCCGTCAAATTCAGGGCCACGGTGGTTATTGATCGCATTTGGTTTGAAGTTCCTGCATGTTTCTGTATTGTGGATCACCCTGTTCACGTAGATGGCAGGTGGGGGTGACGGAGGGCGTCCTTGGTTTATAATTGTCTCGACATGTACGGTTTTGAGAATGGCACGCCATAAACTAGCTTGCCGGGCTGGAATACGTGGTCGTGTGGCACAAAAAAATGTGCCCAGTTTCTGTTACTGCTTTTTATTAGATTGTTTCTTAGTCATGGCCATGAATGTTATATAGAATATATTTACTGTGGTCATAACTTAGCCTTAGTAATCTTTGTAAACGGAAGAAGTCTTGTATGAAAATAAATGGTTAAAACGTACAAACTACCAGTACTTGTTTTATATTTGGAATGCCGTACTTTTTTGTGCAGATTGAGACAATGGTGCACATCCAGAAACATTTTGTATTTTTCATTTAGCACTTCGATTTAGCGATAACTTAGTGGGCGAATGCTGGACTGCAATTTGGTGGGTGTTGACTGTAATACAGGACACAATCATGGGCGACGCCCCAGAGGTTAAAAAGCAATGAAGGCCGAGATTTTTCCAGGGAACGAATCAGAAGACGATAAACGTGATTTGTTCTGAGAGGCAACGCTGCGACATGCCAGACGCAGTGAGGTTCAAAAAAGAGATGATGAAGAAAAAGAAGAGGGACACAAATAGTGACAGAGAAGTAAAGAAGCAGCGAGGTCTCCCCACGAGGGACCCGGGCTAATGTAATATTTAGACATAAACGTAGCGCAATGATGTCACCCCCGGCTCGCTTTTAGACCTCTCGGATATAGCAGTCAAAGACGCGGAGGCTCCCCTGGTAGCCTGGCAATCTGCAAACAATCCAATAAGTGGCATTCCACCTGGAATAGCGCATTTGTTTGTTTTTAAAGAAGGTCCCACCCATACAACACATTTAGCTTAGCTTATCATAATAGCATACGCTGTAAACTCCTGCAAAGGGGATGCTTGAAGTCACATTTTCACATTCTTAATTGCAACAAGTGTCAAGAAAAGCGGTACATTGTCCAATAAAACATTTGTTTAATTATTGACATGGAATATTATTTTTTAAATGTAACTCATGATAGACGGATGACTGAGAAGAAACAGCGTGAATAGAAAATGGCTGATATCATAACAAACAAAGCTCAGTCTTTGATGTTGAGAACCATCTGTGGCCAGGTATTTTAGAAAATGAGGGGGACATATGCAACAGCGACGTTGGCTAATTTGCATCATCCTGCCCTCACAACCAAGTTTCTCCGACCATGCCGCCAGACTCTGCAAGGATCCGCCATTTCCAAGCGCGAGTTCTTGTGTTAGCATCGGTGAGCATTAGCTTCTGATGTGCGACACATGCCCGAACGTCGGGCAAAGTTTTTTGACGTGTTGGTGGGGTTGCTTTTTGTGTTCGCGCGGATCTACTAAAGTGTCATTTGGCAGCTTGGTAAACGTTTGAACACGTGCTGCTTCCACCAGTGAAAGTTCAATACACGTTTTTACTGTCTACCGGGGTTCAGTTTTGTGTGTGTGTGTGTGTGGGTGGGTGTGTGTGGGTGTGTGTGGTAAAGAGGGCAACAAATGCAAACGAACTTGAATCGACGCGTCAAACATCTGCATGCAGAGGAAGTCACAGATACAGAAACAGGCTTTACTCGGTTTCCCGGTAATGGCGTCTCAGTGAGAAGCTTCTTGAAGGCATGACAGTGAATAATAGCCAACCGCCTGCTTCCATTCTCCGTCCAGGCCTCTCTGGTTTGATAAGACCCTGTTAGCTACAACCTAGCTCTGCCTCAGACTTCAAACACTTACATATTGCACTGGAAATTGTTGAGGGCTGCACGTCAAGCAGATAAATTAATTTCTGATCATACATCTCCTTCAATTTATTTATAGTTCAGCCAGGCGAAGCAAGCAGTGGAAAGAAAAGGAGCTGGAATGAGGGACGGACTGCAGAAAAGGTGTGAAATAGGAAGAGCATGATGGATGAACAAATGAAGAGACATTTTACTCCTGACAGCTTTCTCCTTTCCACTTCTAGATTTGTCTCTGATGCTTCCTCTTCCATCTTTTTACTCCCTAGTCAAAAATCAAATTTCTTACAGTGAACGTCACCTCACTTAAACACCTCACCCTATTTAATTTTTGGACTTGTAAGTTTTGAATATGAAATAATCTACTCATGGTGCTTGTGAAAGTTGTCGTTTTTGTTATTGTTATATGGTACTCTTTATAATAGTAAATACATTAGATGCATTGTATGTAAGTAAAAAGCAAGTGTTTGTTTTCCCAGGCTCGTGTTTATACACTGCAAATTACTGTATTTGCATGTAAAGCATGTATGTTATAACCTATTCCACAATCTTTCCAAGATAAAATCACTGTACTGCAACAAACCGATTTTTAGATTCATATTAGACTGTTCTGCATTAGATATGCACTTAGGTGTGTATACAATACTAAAAAAAAACCCACAGCAATAAAGGATCATATATCTGTATTGTACTGTGTATAATGTAATGTGGGAATAGCGATATAGGTTTTGTGTAGGTGATGTTCACGCCAGCGTATACACTGAGTGATAGCGGGTTGAGCTACGTGAAGCTAACTTGGCACATTTTGTGGATTTTCACACTAAAACACGTAAATAACAGCAGGCAGTCACACTCTAGCAAAATTAAGTGAAGAGATTCAAGCAGTTTCGCACATTGTAATCAACACTTGTTGTGTCTGAACCATGTCCATCTATTTTGTATTTCCCTATTGTGGAGAAAGGTTTGTCTGTTCAAGTCGCTTGTCCTCTGATGAAAAGTTGTAAAGAAGCTGATAGTTTGGTCCACTCTTTGTGATCAGATTTTCAATAGGATTTCCATCACTGCACAATAGTCGTTAGCCATTCATGATTATTTTTAGAAGTGTGTTTTGGGTCATTTGGCTCTATTTGAAGACTTGTGACCTCAGGCTGAGACAAAGCTTTCTGGATATATATCCCTACAGGGGCAGCCCCCAATGGAATGGGACATTGTGATTTTCTATGAATATTGTATAAGTGTTCATTTGAAAATATGAAGACGAGCAGATATTTCCATTCAATTCCATTATCTGAATCAGGAAGGAAAGCGTTCACTCAAACTACCGTGCGTGTTTTTGGAATTTGGGAGGAAACTGGAGTACCCATGCAGGAGTGCTGCCTCCACGAGTGGAAATGCACTCTGTTCTGTCGGACCCTGCGCTGCTTGAGAGGAAGAAGAAGTAGCCACTCTCTTTTTCGCAGCATCTTAGTTCACTCGCCTGGTTCCACTCAATTCTCAATTCTCGATGCCCTAACTGGGAACTGTTTGCATTTTCCGAAGACAAAAAAAATGCATGTCTCCTTTCAAGTTTGGAAGTAACTGAACATTTTCAAAGGTGGACATAGAACAGAGTTATGTGTGTCTTTCTCATTAAGAGCATCAGTTGCCACATGCCTATCAAAGAGTACATTCAGTTTGTATACTGGCAGGAAAGAGATTTGCAGTTGCACTCACAGACAGAGAATGGAACACATGAAGAGCTTGTAGGGCTGACAGCAACTAGAAGAGACAGTGACACATCTGTGCATTAAGGCTGCAAACTCTCACTTTCGCACATGCGCTGGCACCGTGACCTTTTCAGCACGGAATGTTCTCACCGCAGTGCAGGTGACAGCACGTGTCAGCTGACATGCCAGGGAAGCAGTACACTACAGTATATCGGTTTAATGAATCCATTAATGAGTACTGTATTAGGGCAAACGACAGGCTTGACAGCTACTGAAAGGAATGCATGCTGGGGAAAGAAAAGTAACATGACTTTTATTCCTCTTCACCGCTACCATATTCAAATAAAAGCAGTGAAAGAAATAGAAGCAAAGGGAAAAGAGACGAGAGAGCAAAGGCGGAAGCAAGGTTATACATTTAACCACACGTCTCGTCACTTATACTGTCATAGCTGAAAAAGCTTCTGTTGCCGTCGATTCCAATAAGTGCATGCATCGAACTTGCCTTTTAGAGGTAATGCCATTCACGGCCGGAATGCTGAGACGTTATGGAAAAAATGCGAAGAGATTTTTCGCCGTCAATACTGCGCCCAATTGGTCAAAGGCCAAATTGCTTATGTGTGAAATAAAAGTGCACTGATTTCAGCATAAGCAATGTGAAATAACAAAGTGTAGGAACTAGAAAAAATAGCTAATCATTAGTATTCTTAATATACAGCATCCATATACTGTAGAACAGTGATTCATAGGTTCAATCCAACCCCAGGGGTTTGGTGAGTCAGTTTCAGGGGTTTGGCAGACATATAAGACATATACACCACACATATAAATTGGCCACCTGAGGGCAGTATCATAGACATACGAACATACTGTACTGCATCGCCTCTCAATGAGCTGTAGTCATACTGTTGTTTTGTGTAGAGGATAAAGAATATACACGTGACTGTTGTTATATCATGTGCTTGAATGTGTTACTCCACCATCCATGTTTGAATATTTGTTGCTTCAAGGTTAATAGCACAGTGACATCAATCCTGTTTGTAACAACGTAGCATTTTGCAGATTTGATTTATTTGGTTTGACAGTAATCCCCTTTTTCGGAAAAAAAATTGGTCACTCTCTACCAAACTGTTGTGAAGTTGAGTTTACAGCTAGCATATAGCACTTGTATCAAAACAAAAAATCGTCCAACAGACAGCTCGTATTAAAAACACTAAAATCGGGTCACTCATTTTTCAAGGCACCAGTGTGATATGCTCCATATTTAGGAATCTCTGCATATCAAATAAGAGCTCCAACAACTCAGCTTTACAGAGGCAATGATGATCTCTTTTTCCCCCTGCAAGTCCTACAATTTTAAACGCAATACAAATATTGGGTCTCAAAGGCGACACTTAGGTTTGGCTTTTTGGGATACATTTTTAAGGAAGAAGCAGCCTCAACAGAAGTGTTGAGAGAAGAAAGTGATCAGAGAAGAAGAAGAAGAAGAAGAAGGTCCCAGAAGTAAACTGTAATGTTCAATTTCATAATAAGTAGTTCAAGGCATAATTGTTCTTGTTTTTGTATTTAATGACCTAGATTGTGCAACTGGTCATAATGCTGTGGCCAGTTAGTGTACATGAACTGAGCACATACTCAATTGCGTGGCAGAATGAACATGTGACAAGGAACAAAAAGGTGGTGGAGCAGACAGAAGGAGTTCATTACTACGTGTCAGCAAGTGTTTCAGGGACTGCAAAGCAAATGAGAACAGGAAGGTTAATATTAGAAATCAAAATTTGGATTGGACAGAAAGACGGCTGCAAAAAGACAGCATATCAAGAAATGATGACAATTCTGTTGTAACATGTTACACGCGTAACTTGAACATAATAACATCCCATGCTCTTCATCATTACACCTTTTGCTTTTAGGTCCCTATTTTCGTACCCATGCGCACACTCAGACTGTGCTTTGCGCCAGACTTGTGCCGAACACAAAAATCTCATCTTCCTCTGCTCTCCCTTTTTCTTCCACTTGAGCTCCCCCATCTATCCTCATCATTCGCTAATCCCATCATTCAATCTTCACTCCTACATCATATCTTCCATGAGATTGAAAGGAAAAGAGAGGACAAACCGTCGAAGTTACCAGGAATCATCCTCGCCTCTTCAATCATGTGGCCCTCCTACTATCTGTCCCACTCCCATCTAATTCAGGAGGGATTTGGAAAAAAAGAGCTCGTAGATCACGGATTTTATTGATATGATTCCCTGGCTTTAATCTCACTGATGTTAAAGGGATTATCTTTGGAAAGCAGTGTGTATCCATCTATGTTTAATTAAATCAGGGATGGCTTTATGCGTCCCTAAACCTATTTTAGACGATGAGTTTAAAAACATCTTTAACTTTTTGCAAGTATATCAGGTTTTTTAGGATATTATGTTTCTGAGTTTGACCTATAAATGTTTTCACAATTGTACCATGCGTTGTAATTTATAGCCATGACGTTTCAGAAAGAAAAAAAAAAATCCACCTGTTGCCATCCATCCATCCATTCATCCATTTTCTGATCCACTTTATCCTCACAAGGGTCGCGGGGCATGCTGGAGCCTATCCCAGCTGTCTTTCGGCAGCAGGTGGGGGACACCCTGAACCGGTTGCCAGCCAATCGCAGTCACCTGTTGCCTTAATTCTTAAATATTACTCAATATCTTACTGTATTACTGATTTTATTGTAATGTAATTATGATGAAAGCCAAGGGCAGATTTGGAATCAGCGCAAAAAAGAAAAAAAAACATCTTTACAATTCATTTGCATTTCTGACAAAAAAAAAAAAAATTGTACACATTTGACCAGTGTAATTGAATTCCTCAGAAGGGAGTTCAACTGAAACTCATGCCGCAAAAGAATTCTGCCGTTTTTTAAAAGTGGTGTTTTTGAGTCAGTTTGGCTCTTCCCTTCAAAACCTGACGTCTGCTCAATAATTTGTACAGTGAAACTTGAACAATGTATATTGAATCGGGTACCTCAAAATAGTGAAAAGGTTTTCCTCATTGCATGTGTGCACGTGTCAGTGACGTTTGATGACACACTTAAAAACGTAAAACTCCGCATTCACAAGGTCCAACAATGTTTCTTCAAAGCACTTTAAATTGATCCTAAATGAATTTTCATCTATTATGTTTATCAATGAACCCACCAAAAAATTCCAAGGAAACCAAGCCTGAAATGATTCGGGAAGTCTACCGTGGAAAAAGAAGTTGAGAACTTTATAACAGAGAAGAGCTATCATTAATTTACCCGTACTGTAATTAATCGAGGAAATGTAGCCAAATGACCATCTCCACCTCCCCCTCCCCCTCCCCTCCCCTCTGAATACATTTGTTCACTTTTCTATTCATTTGAATGAGCATGACTTTTGGGTGCAACGACGCATTCAGGTTCCAGTCTGGTGCAAGACTCCAAACACACACACCCACTGCTCCCCCTGCTTTTTAATTGCTCATAATGATTTTCTCCTGTTTCCCAGTGAATGTTTGTCCTATCTAATAGGAAGCACACTGTTGGCAGGATGAATATTTATTTACTTCTTATTTTGCTTTTCACAGGCGTGAAAGGCCTTGGAGCTAATTTAATTTTGCTGTGCTGTTTTGGGGAGATTGTTTCCCAATGCGTGTGTGTGTGTTTGTGTCTCTGTGTGAGAGAGAAAACACTCCAATGAGTTATAAGTGTGGATTATAATGATTTTTTTCCTCTCTAAACCTGCTAAAAATGTTAAATTTCCCATCCTGAACCAGTTGAAGATGGAAAGAGGTTGCTATATGTTCCATACCATGGGGGTTGAACGTACGGCCAGAACTGACCAGTCAGGGGGTCCAAGCCAGTTTGGGGATAAAGAACACGTTACCTGCAGTTTTTCAATCGAAGTAACTGTTTTTTATTCAGTGGCCATGGCACTTGTGGCCACTTAAATGTCTGGTCACCGAGGTGTCAAATTCGAACATCATTTTATTAATTGTGACATCATCGCGTCAAGGTTAGTGTAGCCAATCGGGTGCGTGTTTAATAGAGATGGGCGAGTACTGATACCAACATCGGTCAATTAAAGTTCAAGAAAATTTCTTGAAATTTAATAATGGTGGCCCTACCAGGACACATCTTGGGCGTTTCGGTTCAGTGCAGTTCAGTGATCCTGAAAATGTCTACCCATCTTGAAAGGTTGATTAGATTAGAACTTTAATAGAGCTTAATCTTAGCAGCATCCTAATTGGCCAGTGCAGAGAGCAACATGTCGCAGTGGCACCCCGACCAGCTCGCTTCTTCGTTAACCAAACTGGAAAGCCGAAAGACAATATTGTATATTATGTAATCAGACTTGAGTTCCGTGATCCTGCTTAGTAACCAGCTATTAAGCAATTAGCAGGTACCTAATAACAACCAAATCAATCTTGCTGCCGAAAGGAGGATATCAACCAATTGTAATCCCCTTAGCACGAACCCTTTAAATCAACTGTTAAGCAACTTATATTAATTGCAAATGATTTCAAATTAATTGAATCGCATTTGTAATCCTTTAGTATTTCTGGCGTGCAGATAAAGATGATTTACAGTTTACTGCGGAACTGCAAAATTAGCCTCCAATTTCCTGTTTTTTTTTTTTTCTCTTTTTTCAATGCTGCCTTCAAACGTTCTTCTCATTCGTTTCTGTCTCCTGACAGTGAACAAACGATCCTCGCTAAATTACTGTCTGTCGATTCTTTTTTGTGGAGTGGTTTTGAGTCTCCGGGAGACAAACATCAAAGACGCGCCAAAAGCACTTTACAATTAGTGACAACGAGATGAGAAGCTTAAAAGTGAACATCTGCCGAATCGGCAGCTGAAAGGCTCATCTCGCCATGAAAGTTCAGGCATAGAATAGCTAAGTTGCTTTTTAAAGTTTTCTTTTTTTAACTTTTTTTTTCCCATGTTTTGCCACTCAAGTTCAGTGCCCTACTCACGGACTGTTCAACATCAAATTAACAACAAGCTAGCATCCACTGAGAATCCATGTAGCATTTATTCACCAACCATAAAACATCCAGTTAGCAACCAGCTCACAGCAACCACTCAGAAAATGGCAAAAAGCAAGTTAGCAGGTAAAAGGCAGCCACAAATCATCCTGTTCGCATCTTTTTTGGAAGGTTTGTCACACTTAAATATTTCAGATCATCAAACCAATTGAAATATTCGTCAAAGATAACACAAATAAACACAAAATGCAGTTTTTACATTAAACTTTTTATGATTAAAGGGAAAACAAAATCCATTTTTGGAAACATTTCTCCCTCCTCCCGCCTGCCTCTATCTCAGTCTCCTCATCTCCCCGATTGGATCTCTGATGGGAGGAGCTAATATAAACAGAAGGAAGGAGAGAGGGCCTCAGAAGTTGCAAATATAGAAATGAATTGAGCCCAGCCACTCCTCAGCATCCAGTAATCTAATAACTAGCAACCATCAAACTTCCAGTAAGTAACCAGCTTGAAAGTGGTTAGCAGGTAGCTGGCAAATCCTTAGGAAGTACCTAGTGACAATTACACAATATCTAGTATCACTTACTTTGTTTAAAAATCATTGTTTACTTTTTCCAAACAACAATTAACATTTGTGTTGCCGGTGTCCCGCTGACAAAGAGAGATTAGCATCTGCAGAAAACAAACATGACAACATGAAAGCATCAGGCCGGCGTGATGCTAATCAAAAGCTGGACCGAGGGGAGTTTGAGCGAGTGCGCAATCCACAGAGACCAATGCAAAGTGGCTCTGAGCTGCCCAAATGCTGACAGGAATAGAACAAATAAATAATATTTATTGGTTATATATTCGTGTCTCTTTACCACATTTACATTCAAAACAGATACAGTATGTGATGAAAAACAATCACTGAAGCCTTGTCAACATTAGCTGTGGATTTTTTAAAAACACAATTTGGCCATAACATCCAGTTAACAACCAACTAGAATCTTGTCAACATTTACCAACCAGATAAAAACAGTCAGTGACTCCTCATTCAACATATAGTGAGTAAACAGCTGCACTCCAGTTAGCAGGTAGCTTCAACCAGTTAGCAACCACTCAGGAACCTTTGAACAAGCAGTCAGCAACCAGCTAGACTCCAGTTAGCGTAGACTCCGTAACCACTCCCCATGCAGTTAGCATCCGGCTAACAATGCGTTGACAGCCAGCCATTGAGAAACCATGCACTTAAAAAGTAGCTAGCGCGCAGTTAGCAATTTCTCATGAACAACTCAAAATCCAGTTAGCTGCTAGTCAGAAACCAGTTAGCAACTAGTAAATGCACACTTAGACACCGGCTACAAACTCATTTACAAGTAGCTATAGTGACTATTTAGTAATTACTCAACATCCAGTCCAGTTAACAACCAGGTTAAACCCAGTTTAAGTAAGTTACTATAGTCCCTTAACAGTCGATGGTTCTACATGTGGACTATTCACCAATGTTTCAAAGCGGGCAAATAAAGTGAGGTGATAAGCACTTTGGCGAGTGGGCATGCCAGGACATGCTCTGATTTAATGACAGCTGCCTTGTTGACGCTCCTGAAGCCAATTACAGTGCCACATAATTGGGCTTGATTGCTGGGAGGCCAATTATATCCGTTTGCACACCCGCTGCCTTTTATTATTATAGTGTGTATGTGTTTCTGTGTGCTTCATTATGCTATGTAGTCCAAAAAAAAAAAAAAGCATGGTCTTAAATGATAACATCATTTCAGACCTTTTTTTCCCCCTCCGCTCGCCCCCCTCAAGTTTCTCTAACCATGAGAGCCATTAGAGCTCCGATTAGAGTCGTGCGGTGTCAGCTCGCACCATCACTGTGCTTGTTATCCAGCGTACAGCTTGCTAAGCTGAGCTAACATTGCGCTTCTGTTTACTTTCGATTGTGCGGACACAACATCGTGACTAAAGAAGTACCGGTAAGTGCTAAACTTGGCCAAATACGTCATTGACTAGTCGGACTGAAGAACCTTTCTCACTTTATTTCATGCTATGAGCAGCACAAACAAACACATTATAATGCAATAGCTAACAGCAATATTTGCGTAAGAGCCTGAAAGTTTCCATTGAAGAAGTGTTTTACAGAATAAATATCAATAAAGGTTTCTTTCTTTTCCTTCCCATTTGCTCTGAAATGTATTTGACATTCAAGATACTGCGCTAAATAGAATGGAGCACTCTTAAAGTACACATTACCATCAATGCTCCATTTCTGATTTATATGTTAATAAGTAACACAATATCCGAACAATGTTTTTGTTTTGTTTTTTTGCCCCCTTCTGTGGCATGTGAGGAACACCCACATTTTCATTACCTCCTGAACCTCAAAATAGCGTCTTCAAGTAGCCTGATAATGACCAGCGTAGTCCGGGTGTAATTACACGTGGTCTTACAGAGAATGCAATAATTGCGAGTGGTCGCCTGGAGTGGAGGGCGGGGGTCCTCTGTCAGGTGTGATTATCTTTAGTGGTCACCCAGTAACAGCCGACTGTGGTTTTGGCACCAAAATATTCAAGGGTCATTATTGTTGTGAACATCAAGGATTATAATAGAGCTGGAAAATGTGCCAAAATGAGTATTTAACATTATCTGGATTCATTTGCCGTCAAATTCAGGGCCACGGTGGTTATTGATCGCATTTGGTTTGAAGTTCCTGCATGTTTCTGTATTGTGGATCACCCTGTTCACGTAGATGGCAGGTGGGGGTGACGGAGGGCGTCCTTGGTTTATAATTGTCTCGACATGTACGGTTTTGAGAATGGCACGCCATAAACTAGTTTGCCGGGCTGGAATACGTGGTCGTGTGGCACAAAAAAATGTGCCCAGTTTCTGTTACTGCTTTTTATTAGATTGTTTCTTAGTCATGGCCATGAATGTTATATAGAATATATTTACTGTGGTCATAACTTAGCCTTAGTAATCTTTGTAAACGGAAGAAGTCTTGTATGAAAATAAATGGTTAAAACGTACAAACTACCAGTACTTGTTTTATATTTGGAATGCCGTACTTTTTTGTGCAGATTGAGACAATGGTGCACATCCAGAAACATTTTGTATTTTTCATTTAGCACTTCGATTTAGCGATAACTTAGTGGGCGAATGCTGGACTGCAATTTGGTGGGTGTTGACTGTAATACAGGACACAATCATGGGCGACGCCCCAGAGGTTAAAAAGCAATGAAGGCCGAGATTTTTCCAGGGAACGAATCAGAAGACGATAAACGTGATTTGTTCTGAGAGGCAACGCTGCGACATGCCAGACGCAGTGAGGTTCAAAAAAGAGATGATGAAGAAAAAGAAGAGGGACACAAATAGTGACAGAGAAGTAAAGAAGCAGCGAGGTCTCCCCACGAGGGACCCGGGCTAATGTAATATTTAGACATAAACGTAGCGCAATGATGTCACCCCCGGCTCGCTTTTAGACCTCTCGGATATAGCAGTCAAAGACGCGGAGGCTCCCCTGGTAGCCTGGCAATCTGCAAACAATCCAATAAGTGGCATTCCACCTGGAATAGCGCATTTGTTTGTTTTTAAAGAAGGTCCCACCCATACAACACATTTAGCTTAGCTTATCATAATAGCATACGCTGTAAACTCCTGCAAAGGGAATGCTTGAAGTCACATTTTCACATTCTTAATTGCAACAAGTGTCAAGAAAAGCGGTACATTGTCCAATAAAACATTTGTTTAATTATTGACATGGAATATTATTTTTTAAATGTAACTCATGATAGACGGATGACTGAGAAGAAACAGCGTGAATAGAAAATGGCTGATATCATAACAAACAAAGCTCAGTCTTTGATGTTGAGAACCATCTGTGGCCAGGTATTTTAGAAAATGAGGGGGACATATGCAACAGCGACGTTGGCTAATTTGCATCATCCTGCCCTCACAACCAAGTTTCTCCGACCATGCCGCCAGACTCTGCAAG
>NW_017805532.1:783870-807377 GCF_001891065.2 Hippocampus comes | reverse complement strand
ACGAAACCTGCGGGACATTTAGTGGGTGCATGTGGAAAAAGGCGCGATGACAAATGACAGCCATGTGTCACACTTGTGTCATGTTATCACAAAAAAAAAAAAATCATTACAAATGAAGAAATAAGAAACTGAAACAGATAAAATAATACATTTTCTCCACTACTTCCAAAAATTGAAATTTGGGTTCCACAAAAAAAAAAAGTAAATTGAAATCATAATTTTTATTGTTGTTATATTCCTCTCAAGACAATATGAATTACTTTTCCATTTACTTACAAAATTTGAATTGAAATGTGAGTTTCTAAAAAAATTGTATTGACAAGTTCAACCATCGTCGTCGTCTTGATCGTAACCAGAGTGGGCTGCCACACGTCATACGCCACCACTTGGTGAAGCAGCATGCGGCGCACTGTTCAAGGTTGCTCTCTCTCAAGCTGTTCGAACTTTCATAAAAGCCATCAAGAGTAGGTTTGTCATCACTTTAGTTTTGCATACGCGTGTACGGCAGCCGCCGTGTTCGTCGGAGGAAAGTGCGGACTGCATTCTCCGTTTTTGCGGGATGCCGTTTTGCTTTTTCTGTGCATTTGTGTGTGTGGTCCCGTCAGCTGCTCGCAGTCCCCTCAGTAGATTGGTTTGTCGTGTTGCTGACTCGATGCTTCACCTTGTATCCAGGACACACACACACACACACACACGGGCAGTCGGTGTGACTGTCCTTGCAATCTCGGAGAGCGCTGTTAAAGTGTTTCAGAGTAGTCATTTGTCAAAGTCACTCACTCTTTGTGTTGGAAGATTGTGCGTTGCTTTCTCTTTCACTGTTTCGCTGCTTTTCTTTGAATTGAAGCGAACTCTAAAAGTCAAACTTTTTCGAATAGAATACATTTACAAATAAATAAATGAATCGCTTTTTCTTTGACTGGGCTTTGTGGCTTTGTGCATCCACGAAATTTCCACTTGGGCAGGTTTTATTGGCCAAGGTTTGTTTACTTGCAAATCATTCTCATTCTCAATTTTGTCTTTTTATCTCAAAAATAAAATCACTATCCATACAGTTGCGATATATACAAATGGATGTTTCTGTTCTAAATGGATGAACATTTATAATAAAGTGATAAATGCTAATATTTTTAAAATGAATTTAATAGCTACTTTGTTTTCTATCAAGAATTAACTGACATCTTTTTTAACGTACATAAATCTCTTCTTGTCCGAGAATGTTTTTTTTTGTTTTTTTTTTAACCCAATACCATTTTATTTAACGTGTTTAATTGAATGAATCATTTTGAGTGTGCTTATGCCGTTTCTTAGCTGGTGACAAAAATAAAAAGTCAGATATCGGCGACTTGTTATAAATAAAGCCAGTTAGCCTCCTGTATATGTAACAAAACCATTCACTCTGTTGATCAAATAAAAGGAACTGTTGCTTGTTTTTATGATGCATAGTATGCACGCGCGTGTGTGTGTGTGTGCACTTTGAAAAGTCGCTGGCAGCCTAGATACATATCATTTGATTACATTTTGAAGCCCACCAACAGATTTTACACACCACTTGGAAGTCCAGATATAGGTTTTTATTTTGGATTATTATTTTTTATTTTTTTCCTGTGGAAGTTTTCTGTGTTTGTCGCAGAGTGTTCTCCCTGGTGCACGCCGCCCTGTCAACTCTGTGTGTAAATAGCTCATTAGCGCAATGGGAGGGGCACATCTCGACTATGTGTGTGTGTATGTGTGTGTGTGTGTGTGTGTCGCGTTGTGGGTGTGTGTTGGGGTTGGGGTGTGTGTGTGTGTGTGGGTGTGTGTGTGTGTGTGTGTGTGTGTGTGTGTGTGTGTGTGTGTTTACTGATGTGGTCACAGCAGGGTGCCGAGGCCTACTTCCAAACTCCTCTCATCCGATCCCGGCTCCTCTCTTCGCTTCCCGCTCTTGCTTCATCCAATGTGGCGGCGTCATCGAGGGACACTGCTCGTTTTCAAACGTCCCACTCATGACTCCCCCTCCCTTCCCCGCCCCTCCATCCTCACGTCAAGTCCTGTGACACACTTGTCACCCGCGCCCCGAACGTCACTCGCTACCGCCTGCTGTTTTGTCAGAATTTGAACTGAACTCCGCCCGTCTCCTTCCACTGAATATCCTTCATATTTATTTTTATTTTTTTCACTTTAAGGATTTTTTTCCGGTTCTTTTGGGAATATGTCTAGGAGACAGACACCCACTCACTGCTCTCCAACCGCCCCGCAGGTCTGTGATGTCTGATACTCTTTAACTCAAACTTTCTTTCCACCTCAACTTCCAAACAGTACGTTGTTAAAAACTAAATTTTTACAAACAAGGAAAGTGCTGCTATGGGAAGCCGGTGGACTGCCCATGGTAGAAGTGCCACCATCATACAACCTTTACTGACTACGTTTACCGACCGTCTATATTCGGGTTAAGGACCAATAATATTACATGGGATGTTTTGGGTTGACGTCAGCGACAAGAGAAAATAAATCCCTTGACAAGCACCTTTGTCTGGATTGGCGCCTAAAGACTTAAAAGGGGCGGGGGGGTTGTGTTTTGGGGATGGTTATGTGGTGCACTCAAACACTTGACCTTCGACCTTACCTTTATGGAGCTGTACGTGATTTCTGCTAGGCCAAAGAAGCAGCTTGTTTATCAAGCTGCGCCAGTCTGGCTTTTGTTTGACTTTTCTCCCTGTTAACGTTGTTTTCCTCCCCCTTCCTCACAAAGAGAAAGTGGGCTTAGAGACGGTCTCGCTGCGCCCATGTTAAACAAAGACTTAAGCTGGTGGCGGTGTGGCAAAATGAGGCGAGATAGACGGCGGGCAAACTTGCAGACACTCAAGAAGGTAGATGAGTAACCACACAAATAATGGACTTTTTTTCTTTTTTTTTCTTTTAACACATTAATTTTTTAAAATTTTGCCCGGTGGATATCTGAGCTTGTTTGTCTCAGTTCTGACAATGTTAAATGTAAAATGCAGTCCTTGCACTTGGACTGTGAAAAATCTATAATTGTGAAACTCTCAGCCTAAAACATGGGATAAAATCCTCGGCGTGTCCAAGCCCAAGTGTAAAGTATCCCATATTCTGTCGTCTTTTGAGAAATTTAAATGCTTTTCGGTGCGCCCTATCGTGTGGAAAATACGGGAATAAGAAAAGGAAATGTGAATGGAGGATATAGCTTGGAAAAACCTGCTCTCACTTTTTCGATATCGAGGATGAAAGCAGTTCTTGATCTATTTTCAGTTTGTTATTAAAGCGACACTATGCAGCCGTGTTGCACATCAATAGTGCCTGGTTGCGCTTGGGTCTCACTTCACGCAGATGTCGTGAATCGACAAGTAGGTAAATGGCGGTTTCTTATTTGATCAGTGACCCATCTGCTTTTTAATTTGGCCAAGTTCAGTTTGATGCAGTTCTGTACAGGTATGTGAGCAGAGCATGAATTAATGTAACCTCATAAAGTATCATGCAATATGACACATTTGAATATGATACAACATGAAACCCTCTAAATCAGGGGTGTCAAACTCATTTTTGTCGCAGGCCACATTGTAGTTACGGTTTGCCTTAGAGGGCCGTTGAATTTTGGGAAACCATTTAATGTTTCATCACCTCCCCATATATCACATACACAGTACACAACAAATGGATGAATAACTAGTTTTAAAATCAGAAGTCAAGAATAATGACTGTTATTGTGGATAACATATGACCATTTGAAATTTTGGTTCTGACTTTAGCAAGCATCATGGAACTTGACATGCTTGATTTGCTTTCGCCGGCCACATAAAATGATGTGGCGGGCCAGATCTGGCCCCCGGGCCTTGAGTTTGAGACCTGTGGTCTAAATTAACGTAGTTCAAAAGTCATTTAAATTTGAATTTTTGTGCCTGTGCGTTCGGCCGTTTAAGTTCGATAAAAGTGCACCAACAACTACTGCGTCTCCTTACCGATAAGTACTAGGCTATTATAGTACTTGAATCGCTCAGTTTTCTTTCACTTCCCTCGAGGAGATGCACGTGAACCTCGGATGTAATTTAAATTTGTGACTTGGAAAATTCGTCTCGTATATCAAAGGGACCGCGGGATTATGTATTCTCCTCCTCCTAAACCCATTCATCAGAAAGTTCTCAATTTAGTGCTTTGGCTGCTTTTCACGATGATGTAAACACATAATTACGGAGGTATTGATTAAATGGTCGGGCTCGCTCACACGCAGCCGTTATTTGCTGTTCTCCGAGATTAAAGATGCACAAGATGAATATTTGTTCCGAAATGACAACATGATGGTCATTTATCGGCGGTCTCGTCCCGTCCACCTTGCATCTGCGCAGACAATCAATAAGGCTTTAATTCATCCTTCAAAGATAATTTCATGCTCGCTAAAGCCCATTGGTTATATTAATACATCTATTAAAGTGAAGTTCATATGGCGTTGCGGCGAGGCAGCCCAGGGCCGCTGATGGAGGAGAGTGCCATGACCGCAGCTATCTGCGCGTGTTAAATGAGAGTTTAAACTGTTAATCATCTCTGTTAGCGGCCCCTCGCAGACAACTTCTCGGCTCTTTAATGGCTAATAAGATTCGCTAAGACGGCAAGCAAGCGGCCGGGGCCCGTGAGGGAGCGGCAGACCTCATCTGATTTTATTTTTGTAATTTTTTTTTTAAATAGTTTCTGAGGCACTGAGATGACCTCTGCATTGACTTTTGGAGGAAAGTGTTCAATTTTGGCTTTTTTTTTAAAAATATCTGTTTCTAAAGAAAAAAAACTGCAGGAAGGTCAGTGTAAATGGATGTGTATGTACTGGAGGAAGAAAGGTCGCTTTGAAAGTTGATGTAAGGGCGGCAGGTGAGTCCATCTGTAACCAGGTAGGCAGGAAGGTTGTGTGTGTGTGTGTGTGTGTGTGTGTGCGTGTGTGTGTGTGTTGGGGTGGTGGGTGTGTGTGTGTGTGTGTGTGTGTGTGTGTGTGTGTGTGTCTAAGTGTGTGTGTACACAATGTGACTCCCATACCGTAAGCTGCCATAAAGAATGTGCGTCTTTCCTGACCTGTGACGAGACAGAACAGAGTCCCAGCAGCGGGGGGTCTTCCTTCTCTCTCGCTCTCTCTCTCACACACACACACACACACACACACACACACACACACACACACACACACACACGGCTACATTACACACCCATTTGCACTCAATAACACACTGGCTGCCCCGTCTGCCTGTCTCCGTCAGAGTCATCAGCTGCCTTGATGGAAGTACTTTCCCATCAGCTTTTACAGCATTGTTGACCACTTAAACATGCATGCACACACAGGATAAAGCGGATCTATGTGTGTGTGTATGTATGTATGTATATGTATGCATGTATGTATGTGCGTATGTGTGTATACATAAGCATCTTTTTCCAGGAAGGAATGTGTGTGTGTGGGGGGGGGGGTGCTTTGATGGAACACATGGGAGCTAACATGATTGCTCGTAATGACCTCGGCAACAAAAAGGCCTTTCAGCTCACTTGTTTGGATCAACTCCCTCCCTTACCTCACCCACCCCCTTTTTTTTCTGGGAGGGAATCGCTTATTAACTCCCACAGGAAGTGGTTAAGAGCACAAATCCACCCTGGCTAGGTCAACAGCAGCTGAAAAGGTTTCCAAAATCAGGAAGTAATCACGGAATGATTACCATCATATGTTCCATGGCGGTACAGCGAGGGCTACAAAGAGGAAATTGAATACACGATGAGGTCACTTCAATGCAATTTTATTGTAGAGTAATCATGAGAGAAAACTATAATACAATACAGTATTTGGAGTGAATTGACAAAAGATTCATCGTGATTTTTTTTTTTAAATACTTGAAATGTCACGTTGATTTCACAGATTTTGTATGTACTGTAGATTGGTGGGACCATTATCTGCATCCCTCAAATGTTTCTCAGCACCTTGAAAAAGGCAAGCCGTTGTTAAAATGTCTGAACAGCAAAGGCCTGTGAAAGATAAGTCATCAGTAAAACACACACACACACACGCGCACGAGCGCACACGCACACATACACATACAGACTAAGATGAAAGATAAGTCATCAGTAAAACACACACACACACGCTCAAGCGCACACGCACACGCACACATACACATACAGACTAAGGCTAATGACAAGGCATCCCTTCCGAGACTTTCCACACAGAGGTAACCTGAATTCATGAACGGCGACCTGTCTCCCCACCACTTCTCTGCATTCGTAACAGTGGAAATCAACCGTCACGTCTCGCACTCGGTCAAGCAGAAACAAAACGCACACTTTTGACACAAGCCAGGCACAGTAATTGCGCTCCATTGCCAAGGTCCTGTTACTCATCAATGCTTGTTGTTGCAAATGAGATTTTGCTTTGTGCTTTGTGACTGAACAAAAGGCCGGAAAGAATGTTCGTGTTAACATTATACGGTCATGATCATGAAAGTATCATGACGTAGCTGTATGTAATCCATAGTTTGGAGGACAACCATTTTTAATAAATCACCACATATATGTGAGGGAAGAAGAGAGGTTTAAGTCAGGAAAAGTAACAAGTGAAAAAAAAAAAAACAGGAACAGGTAGCCTTGAACTATAAGTTGGAAACAGTACCTGCAAGTCAGGAGCAGAAACTATAGGTAAGAACTGAGACAGCTAAAAAAAAAAAAAAAAACAGGAACAGGTCGCCTTGAACTTATAGTTCCAGTAGGATACAGTACCTGCAAGTCAGGAACAGAAACTATCGGTCAGAACTGGGACAGCAAAAAAAAATGCAACAGTCAGTCAGAAAAAGCAAGTCAGAGAAAGGAAAAGCTCATCAGGAACTGGAACAAAAAACAATAAACTATGATCAGGAAACACAACCCAGAAAACGGAATGGCTAAACAGGAACTACAAGTCACGAAAAGCAACACTAAATGGAAAAAAGTTCGGGAAAAGAGCAGTCAGTCAGAACAAGGAATACCTAAGCAAGGACAGGGAAAAAAAGAAGGCAGGAACATGGACAACAAGTTAGAACCAGGTTCTGCAAGTCAGGAGTGACAAAGACAAATTAGGAAAAGTAGCTGCTCTGAAAGTGCAAGTCATGGCAAGGAAAAGCGAATCGGGAACCTGAACACCAAGTCAGTGCAAAGGAACGGCTATTAAGAAACAACAGAAATTCAAGTGAAAGCAGTCGGCGGTCAGAAACGGGCTGAACTCATAACCAGAAGTCAGGAACTGATTGTCTTGAGCTGCTTGCTAGGGTCAGGAACAAGTCGGGGGAAATTAACATACAGTCAGAACCAGTAGAGACAGGGACTGTTAGTCCTGAACTGCAAGTCAAGAACAACAAGTCAGCAACAGAAAACCGCTGAATAGGAACAGCTCATCATGAACCGGAACAGAAAGTTGGGGGAAAGCATCAGCTAGTCAAGAACGAGGACAATAGATCAGGGACAGGGACCTTATTTTTGGGACAAATAGGCACGCTTAGTCCTCAATCAAAAGTCAGGAACAGGAACAGCAAGTCAAAGACACAGACAGTCTGAAACAGAAACAGTAGGTCAGAGACTGGATCAAATCAGGGACATTAAGTATGGGACAGGAAGTCAGGGGCAGATACAACAGCTCAGGGGCAGGCATACCATTTCCGAGACAATAAGCCAGGAACAGGTCGTGCTGAATCAGGTGTTTTGGAGGTGGGAGAGATCTTAAATAGGCAGACAGCGGTCCTCAAGGACCGGAGCTGCCCACAGTTGTGATAGATGCGATTTTTCACCCATTATTTCTGAGTCCATGAAAATTAAGTTGCCGATCAAAACAGCAGCACCTACCAAGGATTGTGTAGCCCATAAGAATTCAAGTGTGGTTCTGTACCAAATGTTGTTACATGCTAAATGTATTCCTGTAGATTCTTTTTTTTTTTTTTTAGTCACGATAACGCTCCCAAGAGACAACGGATTAAACGACCTTGTCAACGTTGAAACCCGATTTTAATTATTCGTCTCGCATGCTGAAGGGGAAAAAAAAATGTCCGAGCAAGTGTAATTGTTTCTGAGGGCTGCGAGCGTGTTTAATAATCTAACAAAGCCGCTGTCTTGTCTCTTTCTGTTTTCTCCTTTGATCATCGCATGACACCCGCTCCCTGTCCTTCCCACACCTTCGTCTTCCTAATCCCCAGGTAAGAAAATGTTTTTCTTATTTGTCAGCTCAATAACCGTGAAGGGGGCACTCATATTGTTCAAAAGTATTGGGATATTGGTACTGTGATATATATTTTTTTAATTTGTATTTACTGTACGTAATGCAGGAATAGTTTGTGAGATGTATGCCTTTAGTGGTCCGGCCTAATCAATGATGTCAGGGGCTGGAGTCTGGTTGGTCGGTTAGTCTGCATGTGAGCATCTGGGCATGAGTTGTGGCCAACAGCAGTTCTCGTTTGTTTTGTGTGTTTTTGGCTGCTTGTCCCATTGAATACACAGCGGAAAGTTGATCAGCGAGCGGAATGTAGCTCTTTTTCCCCACAAACTCCATTCATAGACTGCTGAGTCCATTGACCTCGCTGCTAACAAAAACAGCAGCACCTCACCATACAACGTTAATATTTCCCGTAAAGTCAGAATACATTTGGTGCAGAAGAATGTGACTAATTCAATTTACATTTCTTGTGGGTATCCCAAAACTTGTATCTTAAAAAAAAAAGGACCACGAGAATCATTGGCTGAATTCATGTCTGTCTTTTACTCAGCTATAATCTCATGACATTGCAGTTTATCACAGTGAGCAGTACAAGCACACCACTTGGTATTCTCACATCTTCATCCTCGCCAAAGCCAAATTGCTGCAAACTTTCGCGGCATGATTGAATCGTGTTCATTGACATCCAGCGATGACCGAGGGATACACTTTTATGATTCTTGCAGAAATGGGTTTGGACAGGAATGGCTGGTCCATGCACACGTGGTCACACCATCCTCCCCGGGGTGCGTTATGTTTTTGTTCCAGCTTATCCCTCCATCTAGTCAACTCAATTGTGCTGTTCAGTGAACAGTGAAATGGACTTAGCGGCTCCTCAGTACTGTCAGGTGTGTTTGTTGTCTGAAATAAATGAACAGATGGCTCACCCAACCAGCATGGGTCGTGTAGGCGATATGTATTTGTGATTGTTTGTGTGTGGGAGTGTATTCACGGTTTACCAAGAAGCCTTCGCAAGAAGGGAGGTGAAGCCGTATTCATGAAAAGTCGAGAAACAGCAGCAGCCACTCAGAAAAAGTACCAGTCAGGAGCAGGTATTCCCAAAGTGCAATTCAGGGACATGAACAAAAATTTAGCAGAACACACCAGCGGCAAGTCAGGAAAAGCAAAAAAAACAGCGAGTCAAAAACAGGAGCTGCAAGTCGGGGAGTAGAACCGCTCGTCAGGGACAACAAATCGGCGGCTGGTTAGGCAAAGAAGAGGCAAAATAACAGCCAGTCAAAAACAGGAAAGGCAAATCATGGAAAAGAACACCTCACCAGGTACAAGCACAACAATGGGACAGCAAGTTAGGAGCATAGGAGAAAAAAAAATCACGTGAGGACAACCAACAGCTCATTTGAAAAAAAGAAAAGCATACACATTATTTCTAACTGTCTATTTCAAGTGAGCCACATCTTAGAAACAATCTGCTCATAATAATAAAAAAAAAGAAAAAAAGGTGATTTGTGGTGGTGTTCTTTGCCCTTCGACTCGAGATTGGTAGTGCGTGGTCAAAAAAGATGATGACAAAATGACTTCAAGAGCATCGAATGCTGAAAACACATGAAAAAAAAAGGTGGATGTATTCGGGAATAATTGAAAGGAAGAAAAGAGTGTCTGGAAACAGACATGAAAGGTCTCCTGGTATGTTATGTGGGAGGTTGAGAGAGGCAATGTTGTTATAATTGCGAAACACAAAACACGAGGGGCTAGCGGATTTGTACTTGCCTCAGACGGGAGATGAGAAGTAAGCATTTAATGATACGCACTGCATGGGAGGGAAAAAACATTGCTGTTTATCGGTTCTTCGCTTCCCCGAGTCACTGTCCTTCACCAATGCTCTCCCTGTTTATTCACTCTCTCTATTTATACAGTGTATAGCCATCTCTTTCTATTCACACATTTTTCCTGGCTCTTACCATTTGCTCTGGCCCCCCCCCCAAAACCTTCTCATCTCTTCATGCTCTTCTTTCATCTTTCTCCTTTTTTTTTTCTTTCCACCTGCCCCCGCGCTCCATTCCCTCCTCCACTCCGTTCCAGTCACTTGGTAGTCCACTAAGAGGTTGTTGATGGCACTCCGCTATTTGGATATTTATGCAAGGGAGCGATGGAAAGGCATGCCAAAGGAAGGCAAACGTGAGCTCGCCAGCCAAACACAGAAGTTTGAACAGCCTGCCAGGTGTAGTGTGTTCTTAGCCCCTCTTTCCACTACATGAGTCCACACCGCTCTACTTGCTCGCGACGCCTTTCCAAAATCAGGGACATTTTTAATAAGTGTTGAAAAGAAAAATGGCGGCCCAGTTAAAATGGGTTGGTGGCTGACTGGTAAGTATATCCACCTCTGATCTCTAAGGTTGTAAGTTCTGGAATAGCAAATCAGGAACTGAACAGCAGGTCAAAATCAGGAACTTCACGTCAGTATCAGCAAGTCAGGAACTGAACAACTAAGTCCGGGATACCAAGTCAGAAACGGGGACATGAAGTTTAGAATCTAAAAAGTACGTCATGGACAGGAACGGAAGTGGAAGTCGGTCATGTTTCTCGACCATTACACTCCGCAGTCTCCACTTTGCTCACCACTCTTTATTTTCATTGGCTACCAAGTCTCCTCTGTCATTAAATGAGCTTGCGAATGGAGCTGTTTACAATAGACCTCCATTTTGGTTTATTCCAACTGATGCACTCAGTCTGCTGTGGTTTTTGCCAACCTAAACAGAGGCGAGGTGTGAGCCATACCACTTATTAGCGCTTATATTTTAATGACAAAAAGATTTAAAACCCATTGGAAAAATATATATAATTTGTTAAACATCCACCTCGCTGACTATTTACAAAGCTATTTCCTGGAATGGAGTTTTCCATTTGGATATAAACGTTCTGCATAGACATAAACTACCAAAGCATGAAGCCTAATTAACTGATGATCGTGTACATGAATGCATCGTCATCCTCAATTACCAACAGAGGTTTTGTTTATCACACTGCATTGCATTTGAAAGGCTGTCCTGCTCTCCATTTCGTTTTATGTGAAGCATTAGCAAGCTCTTCGCTATACAGCAGAATGTAAATGCAAGTCATTCTTGGGTATGCCATGTGCTTACTGTACTGTACATCACATTCTTTCTTCATACTTTCAACAACAGGTCAAGTAATCCACTTCTTTCAAATGTCTTGAGGGGCACTCAGAAGAGTTTTTATCCTCCCTGGACAAAGAATGAACCACAACAAGGGATTAACGGACAATATTCGTTTCAGGTACAATGGGACCTCTTTCCGATAAGAAAATAAATTATACTATTCCCCCCAAAAATTATTTCTTTAAGGTCAGGAAGCAGGAATAGCAAGAAGAGAAGCCCCAGTTATGAACTGGAATAGCAAGTCAGAAACAGCAAATCAGGAATGTAAAAAGTAAGTCAGGGAAAGCAAGTCAGGATCGTTAACAGAATGTTGAGCAAGAGCAAGTGAGGAACAAGGAAAAGAAGTCTGGAACAGGAAAAAAAAACCATCAGGAAATGGAACAGCAAGTCAGGAACTAGAACAACAAGTCAAGAAAAGCAAGTCGGAAACAAGAACACAAATCAGGAACTGGAATAGCATGACAGTCATCAGGAGACTGGTCAGGAACTGGAATAGCAAATCAAAAACAGCATTTAGTCAGGAACAAAAAAATCAGAAGGAGCAAGTCAGGAACATCAACATCAAGTCAGAAACAGGAACAACATGTACAATGTACATGTCAGAAATAGGAACACAAGTCAAGAATTGGATTAGCAAGCCACAAACAGAGCCTTTGGCAAGGAACAGCAAATCAGGAACAGGTTAGAAACAGAAGGAACAGGTCAGGAGGAGCAAAGAACAGCAAGTTGGGAAGAAGAGCACAAGTCGGAAAGCGTATTAAGATAAGATAAGATAAGAAAAACCTTTATTAGTCTCGCAATGGAGAAATTCCCAATTCACAGCAGCAAAGTTATGAATGGAAGAAGTAGAACAACAAAATATAGGAGCTGCTGGAAAGGCAGCCACTCACGCGGCGCCATCTTGAAGTCAAAATAACAAAAATAACACAACACAACACATAGGACACAGACAGTCGTGCAATCTTCACCACTTTCCTGCATACACTTTGTTGTCTGAAGCAGTTATAGATGAAAGAGGAGAGGATCAAAGTGTCCTTTTACCAGTGGATCAGAGACGTCATGCTGAAAATGTGCACGTCTGCTACAAGCTAAGTTTTGAAAGCAAACACGAAGCTGTAGCGTCCATTGACAAAAAGAGATTAGTTCACTACTCCTGTCCCACGTAATCCGCTTCAACTCCAAGCCGCGACTCCCGGTTCCACATCCGCATTGGCGCTCTGCGCTAACGCTCCTTTCTTCTCATCGTCGGCTCCTCAAGCCTTGCATCCATCCAGCCGCAGACCGTTCAACAGCACCGATCTCTCCGCTGAACAAAGCGGGGCTGTGAAAATGCTGCCCATTACAGGCGCAAGACACAAGCGCCCCCGGAGCTGTCCAGCAACGACAGTCAAATGGCGCCGACATTCCTCCCAATCAAAAACAGTGCTGGCATACCCATGCTGCCGAGAAGGCAAAACCACCAAGCACCGAGTCTCCTCCTTGATGAATGTCGTGGCCAAAAAATGCTGAAAACAGTCCACATCAGGTCCACACGACGTAACAACAAACACAAAGTGACAAAACAAACAGAAAAACAACAAAAAAAGCAAGGCTCATGAGAGCACTTGCAGATGGCTGCCTACTCGGGCGCCATCTTGGACTTCTATCTATTAGCAAGTCAGAACGAGAAACGGCAGGTCCTGACAATGGAAAGTCAGTAACAGATAATATGTCAGGAACCGCAACACAAGTCAGGAACTGGAATAGTGTATCATGAACAGGAACAATAACTCAGGAACATAAGCCAGGGACAAGAGGTCAGGAACAAGAACAGCAAGTGGCAGGAATAGCAAGTCATGGACAGGGCCACAATTTAGGAACTTTACCACTATTATATGGAATACCAAATCAGTCTCCAGATATGATGACATCAGTGTTACCAGAGAAGTTGTAATAATAAATAAAATATAATAATAAATCATCATGCGCTTCCTCTTCTCTTACCGTATCTTCTTTGGAGCCATCCCTCTCTTTGTTGGGTAAACACTTTCTCCTTTAAAGCTGTTTGTTTAGCTGCATCTCATCTTAGACATCAAACATTGGTGGAAACCCCCCGGAGCGTCCCAGCATCCTCAAAAGTCTAACAAGGTGCACATGCACTGGGGAGGGTCTCCATAAACGCCCACCTCTGATGTGCATTTGAGACACGATAATTTGATATGTTTAAATGATAACAGATCACAATTAAAGGAAAGTACGCGTGTGTACATTCCAGCTCTTTCCGCAACCAGCATGCTTTGTTGCGCTAACTTGTCATTAGCATCTGCATTTTGCATGGTTGCTCTTTGAAAAGGTGTCTCTTCTCATTCCCATCCTAAAATAAATTTCAGTCAGTCATTTATTGTATTTTGCCCTGGTCTCGAGCTCTACCTTCCTGTTTCTCGAAATATGTCCTCATTTTCCCTACTCATCTGTCAGAATGGAAAGACAGCCTCTTCGTGGCCATGAATTAATATTTTGAGAGCGCAATAGATTTTTTTTTTTTCTGCCCCATATGTCATGTCTGGGGCTGTGCAATAATGCCCTTAATTCATTTTGATTCACTCTGCTTTTGTGACTATTTGACGGCTTTCAATAGCCTCCTGCTTAAATTGGAAGCGTTCATGAATGTGACAACATGAGCGGAGCGTATATTTTTGACAAGCGCATTGTGTTCTTGACTTGGCGATGCAACAAATGGCCATCTTTGTGTCATTAACGTGTCAAGCAAAGGTTTTGTAGCAAGACTTATTCTGCCAATGCGACAATATTTTTTTTAATGTAGCAAGACTTATTCTGCCAATGCGACAATATTTTTTTTAAATATAATCTGTGCACAATATATAATTTTACTGGATCCTTTTTGTCTTATTTTTACATCATGTAAAATTACCAAGTCAATATTTTTACTCTGTTGGAATATCAAGTTAGGAACAAGCCAAGCAAGTCAGGAACTCGAATTTCAGGTCATAAACTGCGGGAAGACCTAAGCAGGATTCCTTTGATCTTCATCGCATTGACTAATACAAACGACGGGAATTTCCAAAAAATTCAGAGAAGATCTTAGGAGGAGTCATTCGATGTTCGTTGTGTCGACCAGTAGTCAGAACAGCAGGAAAGTCTCATGAACTCAGGGAAGAGCTCAGAAGAAGTCCTTTGATTCTTAGATTCCACCTCTGTTGCCAAGCCATTACATTTGAGTTGAAATCATTCCCCAAAAAAGTGTGGTGGTTATTTTTTGCCGGTGTCTGGCATAAATTTCAGCGTGGCCATCTGTCAGGCAGAATTATGAAAAACTAGAAGAACACACACGACTTGGTGGAGGCGTGTGTGTGTTTGTGTGTGTGTGTGTGTGTGTGTGTGTGTGTGTGTGTGTGTGTGTGTGTGTGTGTGTGTGTGTGTGTGTGTGTGTGTGTGTGTGTGTGTACGGGCCAAGAAAAGCCTGTTAATTTGGCAACCCATTTGCTATCATTTCATAGTGAACATCCCAGCAGAGTTGGCGAGGGACTGCGCCAAGTGCACCTCCACATCAAAGTTGCATACATTGCTAAAAGGTCACTGCTTTTCCGATGTGACTCATAAAATCAATTTTTACATGTCACACCTATGAATTTCTCTCCGTTTTTTGAGCCACTTTGGCATGAAATTAGCTTCCGATAGTTAGGCACGTGTATATCGACATTGGTTTCATGGAACAGAAGACAACAGAAGTCAGGCGAGAAGTAGTAGTAGTGAAATTTGGGTTTGGTGGTTTATAGTTTGCTTTTGAGTTAAAAATGTTATTTTGTAGAGGAAATAGTTAAATGTAGATCTGGAGAAACAAATATTAAACCTGGCCCCTCTTACAATTTAATCCTGCACATCACCAATTGAGAAAAAAAAAAAAAGGGTTTTTTTTTGCAGCTGTTCTAGTTGTAACTCCAGAAAGAAACTTTTTTTTAATCAACTATTTAATTAGTTAATTTTTCAATTATTTTGCATTTCAACAGTTTTTTTTTTTATCTAATGAAAAATATATAATTTATCGACTGGCATTTAAAAATATTTCCCCCTTTATTCATTATTTTTAAATGTACGAAACTTTTTAAGTTCGAAACATTTAATTTTAAAAACAATTAATTAATTAACTAATTGACGATTTATTTATTTATTTGGCTATTCATTTCTGCATTGTGCCAGCCAATCACAGGGCACACAGACGAACAACCATCCGCGCTCACATTCACATCAAGGGACAATTTAGCGTGTTCAATCAGCCTCTGCCATGCATATTTTTGGAATGTGAGAGGAAACCGGAGGCCCCGGAGAAAACCCACGTAGGCACGGGGAGAACATGCAAACTCAACACAGGAGCTGGAATTGAACCCGGTACCTCTGCACTGTAAGGTCGATGTGCTAACCACTGGATCACCGGGCTGCCACATTCATTATCATATTCCGAATTTGCACTTGAATGGTAAAGGGGGTAAAACACAAAAAGAATTGAGGGGGGGTATCAAGGTCATCAATCACGCCCCCCACACTCTCGTCTTGTCAGACATTCAGTGTTGTAATTGGGTCTTGCCAGGTTATGAAAATGCTTGCTTTTGTTTTTTTTAATCTGTCCTCAGCAGAGCATGCAGTGCCATTAATCACCGCCCCTCTTCATCTGACTCGGATTCCACTTCGGCCGTTTGTTGTTTGTGTCGGCGTGCGTGCGAGCATTGATTGAATTGCATGTGTGGCAGACAAGTAGATGTGGAGGAGAGGCTGAGAGAAGGCAAACAAAAACACTTGAAAGGCAAGGTGTTTGCTCGTAATGCAACAATAGGGCGTGATTCTGACCCTAAAAATAACAGCTTTCCGAAGCATGCGGATACGACGTTGGCTCGTAAGGAAAATAATATCTCTGCCGTTGATCACCACTTATCCTGGTATATAATATTGGCAGAAACGTATGAGGCCCCGTCCACATGGAAATGATGCCAGTCTGTTTCTGATTTTTTTTTTTTTTTTTTTACTGTTTCCAATAAACATGAAATCCTTTCAAGAAAAGTTGCTGAAGCACTGTAGTAGAAGCTCACATGCCAGGCTTGACATGCTCGTGCGATAGGAACATACTCGCAAGATTGACTGTGAATGCGAAAAAGCGTGTAGAGTAGACTGAAGACAAGGTCGAACTTCTGCCTTAGAATGGAAGCACAGATCATCACCGAGGTAAAGAACAGCCGACACGCCGATCCATAATTGTTGTGTGGAACTTGTTCACACTTGTTCACGAGAGAACTGGGACAACCAGGTTGTCGTCTCAGGAAAGAATTGTATTTGTTGTACACAACGAAATGTGAGGGCAAAGGTTTGTGTGTGGACAAAACATCAAAATGATAAAACCCAAAACAAAACAAAACAAACAAAAAAAAAAAACGTTCTATATACACTGTACCGTGTGGATGGGTTTTGAGTTAATTTCGTGCAAGCATTAGCATGCTAACATCTGTGCTAACGTTGGAGGATAGCATATTTTCCATTCGCAGGAAAACAGCACTTATGCTGTTGGCAACTCTTGATCAGCCATCTTAATGGCCTATGTTTTTTTGCGGACCAGTCAAGATGCTTAATTTTGTGTGTGCCTGACGTTAACATGAGCATCTGTGCTAAAATTGGATAACACTGCATTTGTCCTCTGAGGATCCTGGATAACATAGGTGGTTAAAATACAGGTGCTAACAAACCAGGCAAGACACTTAGCTTCCGGTTAGCATTAGCTTGGTAGCGTAGTTGTGGGTGGACCAGACAGATCCGTGAATTTTTTTTTTATGCTAACCAAGTCAGTCACTAGCATATTTAAATTCCAACTTTACAAACTTTCCGATCAAGAAACTATGATGAAGGCAGCTGCTCCACTTAGCTTTCCCGCTCTCATTATGCTCGCATCATTAGGCTTTTTTTATTTTTCCCACGGCACCGCCAATCTAAATCTATCATGGAATGTCACATTCACGCACTCGCATTAACTCGCTTTCACGCGCCTGTCCAATATCATTTCTCACACATGATGCTCATCCATCATCGCTGGCCGTCTGAAGCTAAACCCCGCTGTGACAGACACTTTGCAGACACTTTGTAGATAATTACACAGAAGAAGAAAGGCTTTGTTTGTTTGTGTGTGTGTGTGTGTGTGTGTGTGTGTGTGTGTGTGTGTGTGTGTGTGTGTTTTATTCTGTACCTTTACAATAACATTCATTTATTGTTTGTACTTTGTTGTTTAAAAATAGAAATGAGTGAGGTTGTTTGTTCTGTTCTTAAGTTAACGTTCGACATTAGGTAAGTAGCTGCATTGTATAATATTGAACAGTGCAACCTTCAGATTTACATTATTTGGCGATAGCTTTTTGTATTGTTGAAGATACTTTTGCCTGCTTTTTAGGAAATGTAACACAATTTAAAATGCAATGTCAAATATTTCATAGTATACAACATCTTAAATGTTTTCTTTTTAGTAAACGGCATCCTTGGTAGTTTGCCTTTCTCTTTGGGGAATGAAGCCATTTTAAGAACATTTAAAATCATAATAATAATAATAATATAAAGGCTTAAGTCTTTGTTCAAGAAAGTGGAACATAAAGTTTTAAATCTATTTAATAATACAGCATCTTAAATATATTTTTTGGGGGGAAAGTGCAACATCAGTAGTTTGTCTTCCTCAACATTTTAAAAAATACATTTTAAAGAGTGCGTATCCACCTCTTGGACCTCCATTAATAAGACAAGCTCTTCACATTTCAGTGTGGCATGCTGGATCGATTATTAGCGTTGCGTTTACATGCTTCCAATTTCCACATGTAAACAACACCAAAGAGGTCGGAATGCTCAGCTGTAGTCCATTAGCTCGGAGCTTACAAGGTTCAGACACTTAAGAGGCCATTCATCAGCTATCTGACAGGAGCAGCCTGCCCCAAACACATCCACTCATGCAGGGAATACTCCCCCCCTCAACAGCCCAATGCCCACACCCCCTCCCAGAACCACTTCAACTCCTGACCTCACCGTCCACCTGCACTGAGGCCTTTTCATCATGAAGCATATCTTCTTTATGGCTCACTCATGCACACACACACACACATGCACACGTGCGCACACACACAGGATGTCATCACTTTGGAGGACATTACGAGCACGTCCCAGAGACAGCAGCGTAACCTAACCATGGTGCCTTTCGGAAAGTTGGGAAAAGGGAAATGTCCCAGTTGGAACTTACCAGGTGCCTTGTGAAGTTAGCCAAGTGTAAACTAAAAGCAAAAAAAAAAAAAAAAAAAGGTTGACGACTTCAATAAGATATATGAAACTAAGGCACTGTTATTCTAATTTTTGTGACGAGTGTCGTGCATGTGAGTCCATCGAGGGATATGGCACGGCTATCTTCTTTATGGCTCACTCATGCACACACACACATGCACACGTGCACACACACACACAGGATGTCATCACTTTGGAGGACATTACGAGCACATCCCAGAGACGGCAGCGTAACCTAACCATGGTGCCTTTCGGAAAGTTGGGAAAAGGGAAATGTCCCAGTTGGAACTTACCAGGTGCCTTGTGAAGTTAGCCAAGTGTAAACTAAAAGCAAAAAAATATATATGTGGTTGATGACGACTTCAATAAGATATATGAAACTAAGGCACTGTTATTCTAATTTTTGTGACGAGTGTCGTGCATGTGAGTCCATCGAGGGATATGGCACGGCATGTTTCCAACTCCCATTTCACATTTTTTTTTTTTTGTCAATAAAAGTCATATGATGTTTTTGGTCACTTTAAAAAGCCCCAAAATAACCGAAAGCTAATTCCATGCGATTTTTGACACGTCATTTTCACAATTACTTTTTCTTCTTTTTTTGTTGTTTGTGGTTGTTTTTGTTAGGAATTCACTTTGGTGAGTTTTGGTGACGGTGAAGTTAGCCAAGTGTAAACTAAAAGCAAAAAAATATATATGTGGTTGACGACCTCAATAAGAATTATGAAACTAAGGCACTGTTATTCGAATTTTTGTGACTAGTGTCGTGCATGTGAGTCCATCGAGGGAAACGACACGGCATGTTTCCTACTCCCATTTCACATCTTTTGTCAATAAAAGTCATGTGATGTTTTTGGTCACTTTAAAAAGCACCCAAATAAGCGAAAGCTAAATCCATGCGATTTTTGACACATAATTTTCGTAACTAATTTTCCTCAATTTTTTTTTTTTGCTTTTGGGGTTTTTTTGTTGGGAATTCACTTTGGTGAGTTTTGGTGACAAAAGGATTTCAAATCTTCCATGATTAGTGTGGTGTACTCAAATTCCGTCTTGTTTGTGCTTTTTGACAAAAAACAGCATTGAATACAGATGTAGACGGCTGCATTAGCGGCGTACCCGCCCACAAAACACAAGTTAGCCCAGCCATTGTCAAATCAGGAGATCAAGTTGAAAAGTTCAACACTCACACACACACAGAAAGAAAGGCCATCAAGAGAACGTACACAGAGGCGGCCGTGACTTGACCGCCCCTACGCCCGCCGAAAAGGTTAGCAGTTCAAAGCGCAAGTGAACAAGCGACAGAGTCACTTTTTTGACATGTGAGTCAGGAACGAAAGAAAGAAAAAAAAAGATGTATAGAGACGTTGAGAGGTTGCGGAGGCTGAGCGACTTGAGCCCTGGGGCTGGTGTTGCTGCATGACTGAGCCTTTCAGCCGGGCCCCACACAAAGACACACTCAGGAGGGAGAAATAACAGAAGGTTGGTTAGTTAACTGGGGGTCAGGGGGCAGAAAGGTGAAGAGGCTTTTAAGTGCGCGTGTGTGCAGCGATTCTTATTGTTATGAGCCCAAGCATCTGTTTTGGCAGCCGCGCCAACGGTCTTCTCCTTCAACATGTCTCTGTATGTTGTTTTTAGCAACCCGATTTTAAAGGTTAAGGTAACCACGCATTCCAAAATGTTGCCATTGGAAGACCTCTCACCGGGTAAGGTCCAATCGAATTCTACTCAAAGTAAGACTTAGTGTTTGTAAAGTCACTGCAAGCGCTGAAGACCACACTGAAAACTATATTAACTACAGCGCTTATGAAATTAACCCTTTCAGGAACAGCGGTTCCGTCTACAATATTTCCTGTTGAGGCGTTTCGTAACTTAAAATTTTAATTTATTTTAAAACTTTTTTGACACTACCCTTATGAATAAATAGATTTTTTTTTCCAGATTTACAGATTGCTTTCTCATGGTTTTGATTCAGTCATACATACTGCCGACAATATTTCCTGTTGAGGCGTTTCGTAACTTAAAAATTTAATTTATTTTAAAACTTTTTTGACACTACCCTGATGAATAAATAGATTTTTTTTTTTCAGATTTATAGATTGCTTTCTCATGGTTTTGATTCAGTGATACATACTGCCAAGATTCCCTTTATAGAAATAACGTGGTACCTTGACTTATGGCAGTTTGCGTGTTACTCTGTCGTCTTATTTAATGATTGTCCAGACTTTTTGGTACGTTTGGTACCACAGTCGAAGCAAATGCTCTTTGCTTTGCTCTTTCGCACTGACTCTATAAAAGCAGATGCCCATGTCATTAGCTTTATAAGAGAGCCTCGTAAAGAAAACGATCCGCATCACTGTTTCCGCAAATGAAGTCTTCAGCCTTCTTGTTTATATCTGGCCATGTGGTCCTAATACAACACATCCCTCAGCAGTGTTACGACTCGGGTACCTGAAATCACAGGAAGACCCTCCAGTGTGAACTGAATCTGAACTTTGTTCATTGCTATGTTATGCTGCAATCTACCTCCAACCCCCCACCCCCTTCCAAAAAAAAAACAAGGAAAAAAAAACATGATTACCCACAGTGACTGTGTGTCTTTAGAGGGAATTACACCACAGCTCAGAATAGTCTGAACAAAAGAATCACCTGAGATTGAACTTACAACCTCAACCCCACAGTCGACGGCGCTGCTGTTGTTTATCTCCTCGGTGATTTAAAATGCGATTGTAGTCTCGCCGACGGTAACAAGTGGTTTGCTTTGCTGGTTTTACTTTTGGAGAGGGTGGGGAAACTAGGTCTGTTATAAGCTTTCAATGAGTTCCAAATAAATTTGAAGGCATAAGCTGGGCCTCCCTTTTATTGCCTGAGCATGTTTTGTCTGCAGTATAATATTGCAATCCTGTTAGCACAAATTACTTGTATAGGTCCAAACTGGAATGGGTGAAAGGCACAATGATGCAACAGTATGAAAAATTCTGGTAAAACAGCAAATATGTGATCCTGTGAGAATTCAGAATTTTTTGACTCCCCAACCTCTGCCTGTGTTGACGTAAACAAGCAGCTCTTTGAGATCCAGGGTGTGTTTACCTGAAAACAGCAGGCAGTTTTTATGTTTCATACTGGAAAACAATTGAGTAAGATCAGCTACCAGCCTGTCCGGCGTTTAACCCGCCTCTCGGACCAAGGTCAGCTGGAAGATACCCTGTCAATAGAAATTGGACGAATGGATGAAGACATTTGGATTTCACGTCAAAAGATGGTTATGTCAACTGCACAGGTCAGCACGTGAATGGTCAAGTGTCCTTTGGCAGCTTGGTGAAGAAGTGCCGCCTCCACAAGTGAAAATACAATGCTATTATGGAGTTATGAATCGACTATTTACATAATTAATGGCAAGCGGGAAGAAGCTATCTGCTGGTCTGCTCGTTTTAGTCTGAATATTTCGATAGCGGCTACGTGAAGGAAGGAGCTGGAAGAGGTGGTGGTGACCAGGATTTGGAGGGTCCAAGAGAATTTCGCCTGCCATTGTCTTAGTTGTTACAGCGTACAAGACCTCAAGTGCATAGGGTGGTACCCGTGATCTTTTTGGCAGGCCTAACAGTCCGTTGCAGTTGGATTTTGTCCTCCTTTGTCGCAGCGCCTAACCAGACAGTGACGGATGAACACAAGACTTATTCCATGACTGCTGTATAGAACTGCCATAACAGCTCCTAGGGCAGGCTGTACTTCCTCGGCAGCTGCAGGAAATCGTACATCCTCCGCTGTGATTTTTCAGGTGGGATTCATGTTGGTCTCCCACTTCAGAAACGTTAATTCTTAGGAACTTGAAGGTGAATGATGGTTGTCTTCACCTGCTGCGTCCTGCCCATCAGGAAGCTGTAGATCCAATGGTGGATGGCAGGTGAGCTGGAGGACCTTGGAGGAGAGGAGTTCAGGAATGATAATCATTTTATGACGCATGGGAGCTGTTTTAATTTGTTTAAAAAAAAAAAAGCATAATATGGCTCCTTTTTAGCAGGTTTACTTCATTTCATATTGAGAGGTGGTTAGTACATAGGTTATTGGTTTGCACTGATTGGTCCTTTTTCTCAGCTGGCAGCTATTACTTTGAAATGTGGCAACAAAATAGAAGAAAGCTCGTAAAGTGGGGAAAAAAATAATCCTGTATATTTTTGCATCATTTCGATTTGCTTTGAATAAGACGTGCTGACAAGCTATACACACAAATGTTCTGAACCGCAGCTTATCTCGACGGGAGGTTGACGGAATGACGCCGTTGTTTATTCCCATTTTTGCCAAACAACATCTCGATAGCGTTTGTCATTCACAAATAGTCCCAAAAGTCCGAATGAATTGGCCCAAATCTGCCAATGTTGGATTTCCATTCTTTGTCTGCTATGTGGCGCACAACACAACCCACATGGCGAACCAAGGCCGTCGGCTCCTCATCATTCATTTTAGTACATGTGTTACTGGTTTGCACTGATTGGTCCTTTTTCTCAGCTGGCAGCTATTACTTTGAAATGTGGCAACAAAATAGAAGAACGCTCATAAAGTGGGGAAAAAAAAATAATCCTGTATATTTTTGCCTTTTGGGTTCTTTGCATGAATAAGACGTGCTGACAAGCTATACACACAAATGTTCTGAACCGCAGCTTATCTCGACGGGAGGTTGACGGAATGATGCCGTTGTTTATTCCCGTTTTTGCCAAACAACATCTCGATAGCGTTTGTCATTCACAAATAGTCCCAAAAGTCCGAATGAATTGGCCCAAATCTGCCAATGTTGGATTTCCCTTCTTTGTACGCTATCTGGCGCACAACACAACCCACATGGCGAACCAAGGCCG
>NW_017805532.1:781991-783031 GCF_001891065.2 Hippocampus comes | reverse complement strand
GGATCGAGGTGCTGATTGGGAAAATTGGTGACAGGGAGATTGTATTTATTTATTTATTTATTCTAATTTCACCAAAAGAAAAAAAATGCATATGTCTGCTTTTGCTTTCAAACTCATCAATTAAAGCTACAAGTGGTGATAAATGAGGCCTCACTGCTGCATTTTGAAAGCCCAATTCTCCTATTTCCGAGTGGGAATTTATAAGCGTATGAGCCGACTCTAAATGTTCAATTTCCGGCATGGGTCCTTGAGACTTTTTCCATCCAATTTGGTGTGGACCGGTCAATCTGGTGTTGGGGGCAATTTCTCTCTCTCGCTCGACTAAGAGAGAGAGAGAGAGCTCACGTTGGATTTAGGAGTCTAAGCTCGCTCACTTGCTCGTCACCGCAGCAGCATGTTTTCATGCATCCTGTTGACACGTTCGGATCGAGGTGCTGATTGGGAAAATTGGTGACAGGGAGATTGTATTTATTTATTTATTTATTCTAATTTCACCAAAAGACAAAAAAATGCATATGTCTGCTTTTGCTTTCAAACTCATCAATTAAAGCTACAAGTGGTGATAAATGAGGCCTCACTGCTGCATTTTGAACGCCCAATTCTCCTATTTCCGAGTGGGAATTTATCAGCGTATGAGCCAACTCTAAATGTTCAATTTCCGGTATGGGTCCTTGAGACTTTTTCCATCCAATTTGGTGTGGACCGGTCAATCTGGTGTTGGGAGCAATTTCTCTCTCTCGCTCGACTAAGACAGAGAGAAATTTGAGGGTTCGTGTTGGGGACCCTGCATACATTTTCAACAAGGATATATGTGTTTCAAAAATCATTTAATTTTCAGGCACGTCAGGAGTCCCCCAAAAGTTGATTAATTGGCAGGTTTTCCAGGTGCCCAAGTCCTAACTACACCTTCTTTGTAATATTAGCCAAAAATAAACCTTAAGTGGTGAACCTGATGTCAATGATGAAAAACGTGTAAAAGGCTGTGTCTGCAGTCTGTTTTTTTTTTTTTTAAGGGGAACGGCTGGTCCCTTTTATGAGCT
>NW_017805532.1:739183-780432 GCF_001891065.2 Hippocampus comes | reverse complement strand
CGTGCCGTCCCCCCCCCCTCCCCCCGCCGAAAAGGTTAGCAGTTCAAAGCGCAAGTGAACAAGCGACAGAGTCACTTTTTTGACATGTGAGTCAGGAACGAAAGAAAGAAAAAAAAAAAGATGTATAGAGACGTTGAGAGGTTGCGGAGGCTGAGCGACTTGAGCCCTGGGGCTGGTGTTGCTGCATGACTGAGCCTTTCAGCCGGGCCCCACACAAAGACACACTCAGGAGGGAGAAATAACAGAAGGTTGGTTAGTTAACTGGGGGTCAGGGGGCAGAAAGGTGAAGAGGCTTTTAAGTGCGCGTGTGTGCAGCGATTCTTATTGTTATGAGCCCAAGCATCTGTTTTGGAAGCCGCGCCAACGGTCTTCACCTTCACCATGTCTCTGTATGTTGTTTTTAGCAACCCGATTTTAAAGGTTAAGGTAACCACGCATTCCAAAATGTTGCCATTGGAAGACCTCTCACCGGGTAAGGTCCAATCGAATTCTACTCAAAGTAAGACTTAGTGTTTGTAAAGTCACTGCAAGTGCTGAAGACCACACTGAAAACTATATTAACTACAGCGCTTATGAAATTAACCCTTTTAGGGACAGCGGTTCCGTCTACAATATTTCCTGTTGAGGCGTTTCGTAACTTAAAATTTTAATTTATTTTAAAACTTTTTTGACACTACCCTTATGAATAAATAGATTTTTTTTTCCAGATTTACAGATTGCTTTCTCATGGTTTTGATTCAGTCATACATACTGCCGAGATTCCCTTTATAGAAATAACGTGGTACCTTGACTTATGGCAGTTTGCGTGTTACTCTGTCGTCTTATTTAATGATTGTCCAGACTTTTTGGTACGTTTGGTACCACAGTCGAAGCAAATGCTCTTTGCTTTGCTCTTTCGCACTGACTCTATAAAAGCAGATGCCCATGTCATTAGCTTTATAAGAGAGCCTCGTAAAGAAAACGATCCGCATCACTGTTTCCGCAAATGAAGTCTTCAGCCTTCTTGTTTATATCTGGCCATGTGGTCCTAATACAACACATCCCTCAGCAGTGTTACGACTCGGGTACCTGAAATCACAGGAAGACCCTCCAGTGTGAACTGAATCTGAACTTTGTTCATTGCTATGTTATGCTGCAATCTACCTCCAACCCCCCACCCCCTTCCAAAAAAAAAACAAGGAAAAAAAAACATGATTACCCACAGTGACTGTGTGTCTTTAGAGGGAATTACACCACAGCTCAGAATAGTCTGAACAAAAGAATCACCTGAGATTGAACTTACAACCTCAACCCCACAGTCGACGGCGCTGCTGTTGTTTATCTCCTCGGTGATTTAAAATGCGATTGTAGTCTCGCCGACGGTAACAAGTGGTTTGCTTTGCTGGTTTTACTTTTGGAGAGGGTGGGGAAACTAGGTCTGTTATAAGCTTTCAATGAGTTCCAAATAAATTTGAAGGCATAAGCTGGGCCTCCCTTTTATTGCCTGAGCATGTTTTGTCTGCAGTATAATATTGCAATCCTGTTAGCACAAATTACTTGTATAGGTCCAAACTGGAATGGGTGAAAGGCACAATGATGCAACAGTATGAAAAATTCTGGTAAAACCGCAAATATGTGATCCTGTGAGAATTCTGAATTTTTTGACTCCCCAACCGCTGCCTGTGTTGACGTAAACAAGCAGCTCTTTGAGATCCAGGGTGTGTTTACCTGAAAACAGCAGGCAGTTTTTATGTTTCATACTGGAAAACAATTGAGTAAGATCAGCTACCAGCCTGTCCGGCGTTTAACCCGCCTCTCGGACCAAGGTCAGCTGGAAGATACCCTGTCAATAGAAATTGGACGAATGGAAGAAGGCATTTGGATTTCACGTCAAAAGATGGTTATGTCAACTGCACAGGTCAGCACGTGAATGGTCAAGTGTCATTTGGCAGCTTGGTGAAGAAGTGCCGCCTCCACAAGTGAAAATACAATGCTATTATGGAGTTATGAATCGACTATTTACATAATTAATGGCAAGCGGGAAGAAGCTATCTGCTGGTCTGCTCGTTTTAGTCTGAATATTTCGATAGCGGCTACGTGAAGGAAGGAGCTGGAAGAGGTGGTGGTGACCAGGATTTGGAGGGTCCAAGAGAATTTCGCCTGCCATTGTCTTAGTTGTTACAGCGTACAAGACCTCAAGTGCATAGGGTGGTACCCGTGATCTTTTTGGCAGGCCTAACAGTCCGTTGCAGTTGGATTTTGTCCTCCTTTGTCGCAGCGCCTAACCAGACAGTGACGGATGAACACAAGACTTATTCCATGACTGCTGTATAGAACTGCCATAACAGCTCCTAGGGCAGGCTGTACTTCCTCGGCAGCTGCAGGAAATCGTACATCCTCCGCTGTGATTTTTCAGGTGGGATTCATGTTGGTCTCCCACTTCAGAAACGGTAATTCTTAGGAACTTGAAGGTGAATGATGGTTGTCTTCACCTACTGCGTCCTGCCCATCAGGAAGCTGTAGATCCGATGGTGGATGGCAGGTGAGCTGGAGAAGCTTGAGGGAGAGGAATTCAGGATTGATAATCATTTTATGACGCATGGGAGCTGTTTTAATTTGTTTAAAAAAAAAAAAAAGCATAATATGGCTCCTTTTTAGCAGGTTTACTTCATTTCATATTGAGAGGTGGTTAGTACATAGGTTATTGGTTTGCACTGATTGGTCCTTTTTCTCAGCTGGCAGCTATTACTTTGAAATGTGGCAACAAAATAGAAGAAAGCTCGTAAAGTGGGGAAAAAAATAATCCTGTATATTTTTGCATCATTTCGATTTGCTTTGAATAAGACGTGCTGACAAGCTATACACACAAATGTTCTGAACCGCAGCTTATCTCGACGGGAGGTTGACGGAATGATGCCGTTGTTTATTCCCGTTTTTGCCAAACAACATCTCGATAGCGTTTGTCATTCACAAATAGTCCCAAAAGTCCGAATGAATTGGCCCAAATCTGCCAATGTTGGATTTCCCTTCTTTGTACGCTATCTGGCGCACAACACAACCCACATGGCGAACCAAGGCCGCCGGCTCCTCATCATTCATTGTCGACGTGTGTGCGAGTGAATATCGGCCATGCTGAGGGAGCTTTGGGTCCCATGTAAATGAGTTAAAATAGAAAATTATCACACTGTGCGGCAATCTAAGCGGGGCTTGTAGGGTGGCTGGCGTGGGAGCGGCATTCATTTTTCATGTGTCGTGCGGAGTGATCTTAGGACCGCACACCTGTCCCGAAGAACACCCTCAACACAACAACACCTTCAAGGTCTGGAGAGGGTGTGAAAGACTGCACGCTTGTTCTCTGCACTGCTTGAATTTATCAGCAATTCGCTTATTCGGCAGCGGGTGTGTTTACCCCTGAGGCTGATTAAACTGATTCAGGCCTGTTTTGTGTTGAATTGAAAAGCTTTGGATTTGACCAAAGATGAGGCAGAAAATCAAACAACTGACTGACTCAAATCTAGAAGACTTATTGGTGCTTTCGCCTGGCACCCGCTCCTCCATTTTCCTCGTGTTCCAAAAGTAGCACTTTGTCAGGAGCAAACCCGCGTGGTGAAATTTAATTCGGACTAAGGCGACGAATGAAAACTACGGAGGAGGTTGGAATGTCTTGAGCCGACAGGCCCGACATTCCCCTCACGTTGGATTTAGGAGTCTAAGCTCGCTCACTTACTCGTCACCGCAGCCGCATGTTTTCATGCATCCTGTTGACGCGTTAGGATCGAGGTGCTGATTGGGAAAATTGGTGACAGGGAGATTGTATTTATTTATTTATTTATTCTAATTTCACCAAAAGAAAAAAAATGCATATGTCTGCTTTTGCTTTCAAACTCATCAATTAAAGCTACAAGTGGTGATAAATGAGGCCTCACTGCTGCATTTTGAACGCCCAATTCTCCTATTTCCGAGTGGGAATTTATCAGCGTATGAGCCAACTCTAAATGTTCAATTTCCGGTATGGGTCCTTGAGACTTTTTCCATCCAATTTGGTGTGGACCGGTCAATCTGGTGTTGGGAGCAATTTCTCTCTCTCGCTCGACTAAGACAGAGAGAAATTTGAGGGTTCGTGTTGGGGACCCTGCATACATTTTCAACAAGGATATATGTGTTTCAAAAATCATTTAATTTTCAGGCACGTCAGGAGTCCCCCAAAAGTTGATTAATTGGCAGGTTTTCCAGGTGCCCAAGTCCTAACTACACCTTCTTTGTAATATTAGCCAAAAATAAACCTTAAGTGGTGAACCTGATGTCAATGATGAAAAACGTGTAAAAGGCTGTGTCTGCAGTCTGTTTTTTTTTTTTTAAGTGGAACGGCTGCTCCTATTAATGAGCTGCAAAATGAGCAGTTGTTTACCGTGTATGTGGCTGGGTGCGTGTGTGTATGTTGGTGTGTGTACAGAGGAGTCAGCAGGGGAGAGAAGCTTGGTCAGTAATGTGTTTGTAATAAGGTCAGAAGCAGGAGTCCATTATAAAACAAAACCCTTGAGGCTCTATTTATAGTGATCTAAGACCACGAGGCGAGGGGATAGAAAGGAAGTGGGAAAAAAAAAAACACACACACAAGGGAAGACCGCCAAAGAGGATGAGGGCGGTGGCCAGAGGTGTTTGGAAAGTGAAAAAGGGTCCAGGATGGCCAAGAAATTTTGGCTTCAAAACAGAATCTATGGCTTGGGAATGTGCTAATACAGAAGGGCTTCGAAGCCGAGGTCTCCAGATATTCATCCATGGTGATTATAAAAAGTCATCACACCCCTGTTGTTCTCTCTTGTATCATTCAACATCCATGGTGATTATAAAAAGTCATCACACCCCTGTCCAATGAACAACCAATCACACCCACATCTACAATGTCACTGAACGGGAACCGATCCCATACTTACAAGTCTGGTGAGTGCACCACTACACCATCAGCAACTATGTAGTGTATATAACCCCCCCAACCCCCCTACACACACACACACACACATTGTATTCACTTTCAAATAAAAGTGTTCTCTCTTGTATCATTCAATGTATTGAAAGCTCTTTACCTTTTTAAAAATCATTTTTAAAAGTGTGTGATACTTCACCGTATTAACTTTTTGATAACCTTTTGACATAAACAAGAGTTTAGATTCTATTATTAGACCATGCGACAGGCTTATAAAAACGTGTAGCACGCCGCAAATTGACTTTGGACACTGCGGAGAGACAAGCGAGGTATAAGGAGCCTCCAGATGGTGACAGGCGCGATCCAATTTTTGTCTTCAGCCGTGAAGGAAGGAGTCTGCAAATGAAATCAGCCCGTAAGCTTTTCCCGGTCATCTCATTGTGCGTGTTTGCAGACTCAAGCGATTCTTCCTGGACAAATACAATCTACACTCTTTCAATCCTCTCTGGAGCAATGCGCGCGTCAGACGGGTCGATGCATACAGTATCACGTATTAGGAGTGATAAGAGAACCTGCTCACATGGAGATGTCAATTAGGTCACGCACAAAAGCGGAGCTGTGTAACATTTCTTGTCTTGTATTCGAGTGGTTCTGAGTACAAATCTTTGGCCCTTTTGATTGGAATTTTGAGTTGTCCCCGTGTGTGTGTTTTCTGCCACACCCAATTGAACCACTGGTTAGCACATCTGCCTCACAGTGCACAGTTGCAGGGTTCCATTCCGACTCCGGCCTTTTTGTGTGGTGTTTGCATGTTCTCCCCATGCCTGCGTGGGTTTTCTCCGCGTACTGCGGTTTCTTCCCACATTCCAAAAACATGCATGGCGGGTTAATGGACCATTCAAAATTGTCCCAAGGTCTGACTGTAAGTGCGAATGTTCTTGGTGTGCCCTATGATTGGCTGACAACCACTTCAGGGTGTCCCCTGCCTAATACCTGATGACAGCTGGGATAGGCTCCAGCACACCCCGCGACCGTTGTGTGGATTGGAAAATGGATGGATGGATGGATGACTTGAGTCTGTCCCTGTTGACTTCGAGTGAGAGGCGGAGCTATGTTCTGGACTGGTTGCTGTAAACCAATTTGCTAGTCCCAGGGAACATCTGGGAAAACATTCACTTTGACACGTGCGGGCAATTCGTAGTATTCAGTGAACCTGCCTCCTGTAGAATTCTCAGACTTCTCGCAATTGATGACAGGTTCCTTTTGAAACCAAAGAGAATATTCTGGCTACCGTTAATATCGGTCAAGCCATTAGATTTGATACCACAGTCAAATGGTACCACAAGATTTTTGGCCTCAGGCCGCAGAGGACACAATGTACAGTCGGGTAGCTGAAAAGATGGTGTGGTATCCTCACTGTGTCTTCCTGGTATAACACCAATCAGACTAATGGGAATATGGCAACTCACTTCTCCTGTACTTTGAGTAAAGTGGTCACGGTCAACACTTTCTGAGAAGAAAATCGGCATAGCTGTCAGATTTAGACGAGAGCTGCTGAGTCATGGCTTCTTCTCTAAGGTTAGGTTGTCGCTTGGCCCTCAGCTCTGTCGTCGGTCCGCCAACCCCGCGACGCTTCTTTTTGGGGGAGTCCATCTGCTGAATATTACTTGTTCCTTCTCAAGTGAGGTCAGAGTGGAGAGTATCTTAAATCCCTGCACAGGGATTGCAACGGCGTTCAAGCTGTTTCTATTCCAACGCTCGTACTTTGTAGTCTTTACAAGAGAAATAATCACTTCTATGTCTTGCATTTTGTTCCCTCACTGTACCGTTTTATAAACCTGAAACTTCCCATAGCAAGCTCTGCGAAATAAAGTAGGGAAATAATCTGGTCGTCTAGATAATGGGGAAAAGAAAGCAGGTGAGTGCTTTCTCATCGAAACGGCCCGAACGGCCTTCGGGACAAATAGACAACATTGTGCTATATCTCCGAAATTAGGCCGGTGTTGTGATACGCCGATGCGCTGCCCCGTGCCGACTGCCTGCATTAATATGGATGGCGGGCTATGATAGTAGAACATGAATGAAAGCGAAGTCTTGCTTTTCCCGCAGGCCTCGGGATAAGGGAGACAGAATCCATCTGGAAGATAACATTACACAGCAACTCACACAAGTTTGTACACCCACAAGCTAATGTGGGACTATGCATTTCAATGAGATACTCCAGCTGCATGTGGATGCGTCCCTGAGAGCGCGTAAGGGTGTGTGGCAAATTTTCATGTCGGAGCGATTGAATGTGTCACCACAACAGGTAACCCTTTGAAACGACAGTTATTTTTTGTTTGTTCACTTATCTGCATTCCTCCGCCGCAAATGTCTTCTTTTGTTGTGGCAGCCTTGTCATGTGATCACGGCATCGTTCGCTTCAAGGGAGACTTGATGAAAAATGTTGTAAATTGCAAGCATAGAGCATTAATGGGATTTTTTTTTTTTTTTTTTTTTGTGGAAAACGAATTGTGTTCCAAATTAGTTGAGGGCTAATTGGAAATGTTGTTTTTGTTTCACATGACAGGATACGTTTGTTGCTTTTGCATGCACCACATGCACAGATCCGCACCGCCAATCGACAAGTGTAATTCAGCAGTTTGGTGATGAAGTGCTGCCTCTACAAGCGAAAATACAGTCCATGCTTTTGCTGTTTTTATGTGGGTCATTATATTCTTTGATGTTGGCACTCAGTGCTTTGTAGATGTGGTGAAGCAGCATGTGGCGTATACCCAGTGCTATTCTTGTTCTACCTGTTACAAGTAACGTTAAGCAATTGTGGTTGTAGCCTGACACTACTACTTTGATACCAAGAATTTGACGCCATCTTGTTGTGAATCAGTGTTTCCCAAAATTTATTGAGCCATGGCACATATTTTACGTTAGAAAATGTAACTCAACACCAAACAAAGACATCTAAAAAAGTGTCAGTATACACTGAAATAGTGGCGGTTTGATCTCAATTCACTTCCATGTGAAATTGCAAATTTCTCCATTGAGGGGGAAATCTTAAATTTGTTCAATTGAACACAGAGCTATTATTCCGTTGCATGAATCGTCCTCGGCAGTAAGATGCAACAATATGGAGCCAAAGCAATCCTTTTACACGACAGTCGACAGACCTTTGGCCTAAGTGCGAAAACATCAAAGCGATACCTATGGGGAAAAATTAGAAATGAACAGACCAGTATGTTCTGTCACTTCGAGGCAATCCAGTTTTCTGCTGCGGACATATCAGCACACACAAATCCTACAAAATATATTTCTTCATGTAACACTCAGCAGGAGCCATGAAAAAGAGGCAACTGTCACACTGCCTACCTGCGAGTGCCCACGCGTCAGCTGCTCCTCAGGAGACGTGCCAAATTGATAAAATAATCCCGTATTCGAGCTTGTCGAGATAACTGAATTAAAAAAAAATAAATAAAAAATTGACGCCGCTAAGGAGTCGGCGCTGGCCGATTCGACGGCACCGCTAAAGCGATCAAATGGATCTCGTAACATGACGTTAAATATTCATTCGCATCGTTTCAGGTGATCGGCTGGCGAGACACGCGCCCACTCGGCTAATTGACTCAGCGTGACTGCTCGGCTGCATATTAAAAGCATATTGTAGTCTCTCATCACCTTCTGCTGCTTAGTGGATGTTGTCTTTCGAGCTGCTTTACTGGATTAGTGGAACGCAGAATTAATCTTGAGTGGATGTTATATAGGCAGTGCGGTCGACGAGTGGCTAATGCTTGCGGTGCATAGTTCTGAAGGAGTGGCTTTTGAATTCCCTGATCTTTTTCTGAGTTCCCTGACTTCATCTGGCATTCCAAAATTATGCATGTAAATTGAGGACAATGTAATGATCTTTAGGTGCATATCTTTAATATCAATTCTTGTTTTGTCAGTAGATGTACCCGCTTCTCATCCAAAGTCAGCACATCCCTGACCCTGGTTCGAGAAAATGGCATACAAGATGGAAAAAATATTCTGTAAATACTCATCCATCCGTCCATTTTCTATATGGCTTATAGTCTCTAAGATTGCATGTGTGCTGAGGCCGATCTGATTTTTGACCACCTTGGTCTTGGTCATTTTTGGCCACATACAGACACAGTCTGTAATGTTGTTTTTCTTTTACACATCATCATAAATTTAAAAAAAAAGAAAAAAATCATTGCTAAAATTATTTTGTTTGCACAGTGTACAGGTTGAAAGACACTCAAAAATGTTTATCCACACTGATGTCACTATATATATTTTTTTTAACAGTATTGCTTGTAGCACAGTCTCCCTAAAACAAAGTTTGCGATAAAACAGTTAAAATGCTTCGATAAAAGGAAGTGAGGTGGATACAAAACGCCAGGGTGTTAATCAACTCTATTTCGCATTGTGGGAGACATACAACACCGCAAATTAATAGGTTCTTATTATTCCAAAATTGTACATTTAGTCATTAAACGTGGAAGTTGTTGACGTCTCTCCCAATACAGAGTAACACTCTTGTCCTTTCCAAATTTCAATCTGGTATTCATCGGGTGGAATATGCTCCCATTTGATCAGTCCAATCACATTTAAAGCGACTACTCGGATGACTCCAATTATTTTGTCCAACTGACAGGCGCTCTCACGCATGGAAGCGCTGCAACCGGAATACTAAGAAAAAAAAAAAACAGGAGAAAAGACTGCCACAGAAAAGCTTTGTGTGCCCTGGTGAGGCAAATACGAGAATATGCCTCCCTTATACCTCATATGGTCATGGGGAAGCATCCGCATTAATGCATCGACGTGTTTTTATCAACGTGCATTTCGATAGGCTTACAGTATGTCTGTTTAAAAATGCATGTATTCCCCGCCACACACACGCACACAAACACTCACGCTGCTTTAAAAACTAATATGCACTTTGACGCCGCGCCGACCCGATAACTCCAACCTACGCAGCCTTCAGAATAATAATGAGGTAATAACGGGAAGTATGCATGCATGTATGTATGAGGGGGTTATATTCATATAGCTCAGTTGCCTTGATTGTATAAACAGTGTAAGCGCTGAAATTGAACAACTTTGGGTTGTACCATTTGGGTGGGGGGGGATGTCTCTGAAGTTGCACCAAACGTACATTTTCTCCTTCTGTAGCGAAGGAATGTGTGCAAGAGTCACCCCCACTAAAGTGTTTATAATTGTCTGTATCGCTTAAATTACAGTTGGAAGGGCCCCAATGTGGGGCACGGTACGATGATCCTGACTAAAATAAAGTGTAATTGCATATCAGCTACAGTAGGTGGCAATGGCGCTCTCATTTATTTATTTGATTTCAGGCAAATTGATGCATTTCAGATTTTCTGTTCGAGACTAAAATGCAATGTTAGCTTTATTCTTTCTTTTTGTTGTTATTGGGTTGTCTTTTTAAAAAACAAAAACTGTGTTTTAATAGTTCTACATTTTTTGTAGGTGTAGTCAATACCGAAATGATCTCTGGATATCGCAGATTTTTACCCAGGCTCTGGAACATAACCCAAAGAAAACTTCACTGTAAATTGAATCCATTCCAAAATAAAACAGGAAAAGAAGATTTTTTTGAATTTATTTGAATTCTTTCCAGTGTCTTTCCAAATCTCCCCTTCACAAACCCACGACGAGATGATATTCAACCTCAGAGGATGCACTGCCTTCTATTGAACTTTGAGTTACCTCCTGATCAAACAAACTGAAGAAAACCCGGAAAGTGACTTCTTTCTTTCTTTTTTTCTTTTTTTTTTTTTTTAATGAAGGAGTGGGAACACAGCCAATGGGCATGACAAACGATTTAACACGCCATGCGTCTTAATACCCTGTCTCCTTATGTCTCTTTTAAACCCGGGGTTCAGACCGTGCCGCCCTTATAAATCTAGTTGGAGGCGCCACACACGGAGCCCAGCGTGACATGGTCAATGAGAGCAGCAGACACAAGGCAGCCGTCACTGTCCGTTCCCATAAAGGTGCTCACTTTTACATCCCGCTCCTATTAATTGCTTTTGAAAAAGCCCTCAAATCCTGCCGGGTGATTAATGGACGATGACGAGCAAAGGTTGCTACTTGTGCCGTTTTCGGTCTTCTGGCATTTAACCGTCATGGCTGGCCGGTCCAGGCTGACGCTCTCATCTTCTGCACGTGAACGCTTACAACTGAGAAGTGCAGAGCAAGCACAAGATGATTTGATAAGAGTGGATGTTTGAAATGGGATTTTGCATGTTGTGCAAAGATTTTCTCCGGACGGGTCCATTTTTCTGGACAGCAGTCATCTATTATGTTTTTCAAGACCACAATAGAACCTTATGAGACCTCAGTTCAATGAATGTGAATGTATGAACTGTGTGTGTTTGCCTTTTTGAGGGGCTTTTTACGACTGGTCGCAATCCAGCATCTTAACATGAAATGATTTTGAGATGATCAATCGTCTTCATGGGATTTTTCTTATAAGCACAACACGAACATAAGATGGTCTGATAACATTTTCAATGAGAGTGTTTTAATATCTGAGTGTAGAATATTGGAAATGAAATCCTCTACAAAAAATAAAGAAAGAAAGAAAGACAACAAAAATAAAGGTTACACTTTCAGAGGTTCTGCCTTCTTATACGGTGTCGCTGCGTCGTCATTGGCAAAAAACAAAAAAATCCAGGATGTCGGTAGATGTCGGATATTACTCAGCACCGCATCGTTTCACATTTTGCCACGGATCGAGCAGTGATGCACGAAGCTGGCTTTCTTTCAAAAGGCAGTAGTTTGTTGTGGGACGGGAAAAACATGCGGAACCCCAAAGGACAAAAGAACATGAGCAAAACCGTGAAAGATTCCTGGAAGCAATAGTTTTCCTTCTATTGATTTCATTAGCGCTTGTGAATGCCTCTGACATAGCAGACTGATTACACGCTGTGACTGCGATTTGTTCTTGGGCTTGAAACGCGTCCAGAAAAACAACCAAAAATTGAAAAAAAATTAAAAAAAAGGAAACGAGTCTTTTAAGCCACAAACAAGTATTTAATAACAGTGCCTAGCTGCCAGTTATAGGTTCAGCATTAAATGAGCATGAGTATCCTAAAATGATGCTAATGATCATATTTGATCATATTTTCATAAATTTAGAGACTCTGTGAGTTATAACAGATCCTTGGGCGAAAGCAGGTAAACGAAGCCTCCATGAATATTTGAATAGCAAGCAGATAAGGAAAGGATTTCAATTTACAATGGATTAAGCTTCTGACTGAAAATTTCAAGGAGAGTACACATTTTCAATTCAGAATGCTAATGTCAGATCTTAACGGGGTGTTGATGAGTTTGTATTTTGTTTATTTTTTTTTTTAAGTAGTATTAATGAAGTGAGTGACATCACAACTGACATTCGGTACTATCAATATGATTGAAAGTTAGCGTGCTAATGACCAGTCACGAAAAATAATCGGCCAGTGACTGAATAGTCCAGCGTAAGTTTATCCTCTTGGTCATTATTTTTGCTTCCGAAAAGAGGACTTCTGGCCACCTGCAGATCAAACTGGAATCATTAGATCATGATACTCAAGCAGATGATGAGCTAGCTTAACACCGAGGTCTCAAAAGATGCCATTTCAGACAGTGTTTCCAAATCGAATACTGGCCCAGGCAAAAGAGGGCATCTGGTTACCCCAAGACTCAAACTGTGCAACCGAATTTGCGTAATTCGAACCCAACATGGAAAATCCCATTGAAATTGATCACATTCTGATAGGATCAGTTTGTATTTGTCTTGGGCTTAGGTTAAGACGCCACATGCTAAAACCATTTCATGGCACATCTCCAGTTCTCGTCTTCCTCTGGAAGCATCACCCGAAATTGTTTTTTTTAAAAGTCAAATGCTTGCAGAGCTTGCTGAATTGAGGTCTCATGAGATTCCCTCAGGTACGGCATATCGACAGATGTCACGTAGGACGATGGCCCTCAAAAGCGAACTTTGACCAAAAAAGAGGATTTCTGTTCACTCGAATCACTGTTAGCGGTCATGCTAGAATGTCTTCTGCGATAACAGGGTGGCAGCCATTTGCGTAAAAGTATGTTTTCTTGATACTGGACAACAGCGACCAGCCCGTTTGTCTTCAGCAAATGCCTATGTATGGCAAACACACGCCTTTGCACTGACAGTATATGTTTTTGCAGCTGCTGCTGATAAGATGTTAAGAGCTATGATCTCACGACTTGAACGGCTCCTGCACCCCGATACGCATCTTGCGGCGTCACTTAGCAGGAAAGCAAGGTCCTGCTCCCCACCCTGTGTGAAAACTTGATGGAAAGGCACATACATACTCTCGAGCATGTGGCATTTTGACCTTATATGGCCATGATGGGCTTGCTTTGCCGTCAGGATGTATAGATGCTTGGAATTCCTCGCTATCAACCCCCTGCTAGCATCCGCGTAGTGTAAATCCCCAAAATGTCCGAAATGAAAATGTGCTACACTACACAGAGACTCATCTTCAGAAAGGTGGACATCACGTGCTAGCTTCCCAGGCCCCACCTCTTAAAGGCACATGCACATGCATAGACACTAAATATGCACGCTGTTCTTTATACATGCTGTGTTTGCACTTTTTGGGGGGGTACATGCCAACCAAAATGTTGCTGATGATGAGTTTGATGTTGAAATGTCAATATGAACAATGTCGGGGGCACCTCAATTACATGTATGCTGTCTGTATATGTAACAATAAGTCTTTCAGTTGGAGTAGTTCCATGGTAGTTGTGTCAGTCGGGGGTTGCTAATAGACTCAATACCAATGGGCATTCGCCAGCACAATTCACGTCCTTTACGTCATCCGTTACTTGTAGACGGTCAGTAGCCAGTTCATCAATTGAAAGTCAACCTAGAGCTTAAACGCCTAATTGACTTTCTTTTTTTTTTTTTTAACAGTGTGCAGAAGGAGTTCATTCGTAAGCGCGATCTGTCGGAAGAGTGCCCAAAGAGACGATGTCAATCGCACATCATTTGAAGAAGGCATTTGGCAGTCGGTATCCCTGTTTTCATTATAAAGTGTGTCGATCATATAGACAATATGTCAGGCCTGATTTAAATATGTCGGATGTCAGGTAGTATATCTTTAATAGCGTGTGTCAGTACTTGACACGGTGGGTCATACTCAGTCAGTAGACAGTAGATCAATGGGCTTTATGTCAATTGGCTTTATGTCAGGTGGCACTTAAGGACTATGTCACTAGATATTTCTTTCAAGTACTGTAATTCTGTTGGAAGTAGATCAATATATTTTCTTTTTTTCATGTGTAAGCACTGTCAGCAAGAGTTACTTACAGTATATCACTTGCTGGATGTGTCAGAATAGTTTGGTCGGCAGCCTGCCGGAGAACATAATTCACTGGGTCGTAGATCCGTCGCTCGTACATCGGTTCACACTTTCTCATTAGAAAGTATAGATTCAGTAATATGCCAGTAGGTCCATTTGGGTCTGCTCTACATGAGCAGTGTTTTGGCAATACCTCAGTATGCCATGACGACAGTACAGTATATCGGTTGATGGATGTACATTATAATTGATCAATCGGCTCTTTGGGGTTTCCCCAAATGCTTTATGAGCCTGGCGGGCGTGTTAAAGTAGTGTAAGTCTCTGCTGTAGGTGTTGCATCGGTGAATGTCAAGGAGACAATCCATCAAGTGAAAGTATGTCAATAGGTTTTACATCAGCCTTATGCGTGTTTGTTTGTCCGTGCATCCAATGGTCTTACAGTATGTCTGCTGTTGGTATGTCTGCACTCCGCAGGAATTGAGCCAGTAGCCTGTGAGACACCGCGCAGTTCCAGTCTGCTGGCGGTTTCACCGCTGTTCCAACTGTTGGCAGTTGTCAGACACACTCAAATGTGACCGGCCACGGCTGATGACTTCATCCTCAATAGATGCTCCCGATAGTTATTGGTCGTGTTCCGCAAGGTGGTTTTTGTTTTTTGCTTTTGAAGCGGAGCCACGAGCAAAGGGGTAAATGGAGGTTTTGGGTCCCACCGTGGTGCAATATTTACAAGGTACAATAAATCGCATCGGGGATATTGTTCGGCCGCAGCCATTCATTTTTGATGACAGCATTCAGGCCAGACGTTTATGAGCTGGGCTGCGAAAGTGCGTAATTCAACTCGGTTGGTGGGGCGGGCGGGGGTCATCAGCAAAGAGGAGCCGCCAGATAAACAAATGGAGGATTGACGGCTTGGGAGTGAGGCGTTAAAAAGGAAGTTGAAGGGGGGGGAGAAAAGACGGAAAGACATGAGCTCAAAGACAAAGGGAATTGTGTATCAATTCCTTCACCCGTTCCTTATTCCTCCCGCCCCGTTCTCGGGCTATCATGTTTCCTTTACCAATCAATAATTTACAACTGCCACTGTGGAGCAATGAGCCCCCCAGCGCTGAATGACAGATGAGGATGACAGAGAGTATTCATCGGGGCTAGCAGAGCGAACAGCGGCAGAGCTGCCAGGAGTGGTGGAAAAATAATCGATGCTCGTTGTCATAATTGTGCGATTTTCCTTCAAGTGTAACTGACATTAAAGGCGTCATACGATGGGAAGGTTATTTGTGAGGCGATGAAGTATCCGCCCACTCCACCCATCAAGTGTGAAATTATACAACCAAATACATTCTTTGTGAGACAGAAAATGTGCCTGGAACTGTTCGGATATTGGCGGATTCTTTTTAAAGACTAGCACCATAGGATGGCGGAAAAGCATTACGTATGCATTCATGAAGCTTCTCAACTCACTTCACCGTAGTTCCTTGGCACCGAGATGCTACAAGATGGTGCCAAAGAGCTAAAAGTTGAGATTTTCAGTGAATGACAGACGGTAGATTCCAAAAGAGATCTTAAAATGGGGGAATCCGCAAATGGCGAATTGCGAACAACTGTATAACTCGCAACATCCCCATTGGGTCATCTTCGTGATCACGATCGCCGTGAACCCTGGCCTTGAAATTTCGGGAAGTTTCTTTTGAAACTGACAGATACTGCGGATGCAGTTTTAACTTAAATCTTGAATATCGTTGATAAACTGTTAATGTGAAGACCTTCGGCATAATTTCGTGATCCGAGGCTATCGATATAAATTTGACATGACTTAACTGTTATCTCAGTCATGCATTGATTTTCTCCAGCATTCATCCTCATTAGAGCTTACGTTGAAACAACATTGGCGAAAGGCATATAACACCCCGGACTGGTCGACAGTCAATCGCAGCGGAAACTCGGACAAATAGTCATTTACGCCCACATTCACATCTGTGGACAATTTGAAGTTTTCACCCGATGCCATGCTTTTGGAACGTTCACCTTGGCAAGCATGGGGGAAACATCTCAATTTCATGTCATTTTAAGTAAATGTCATCAAGGTCTTGAAATTCATTTCAGTCGCTGCTGTCGACGGAGCAAAGAAACCCTCGAATGTGACACAGCGGCAAAATAAATCCATGAGTGAGAAAAACTTTTTTTTTCCCTGCGAGATAATGGAATTACGCCACATAAATGTCTCACCATTTTCCCTCCTGTCACAGAACTAATTAGAGGGACGGCGGGCAGAGAGACTGTCAGCACGGTGATATCAAAGTGGAACCGGCCTACTCAGTTCTCATTATTTTTGCTGGTGTTGTTTTACCTAAGCTGCTTTTATAGCTCCGAGCCCGCAGCTACTGCCGCCATTGCCCAAGATAAGAACGCACACCGAATTAAAGATCACCTGTGTGTGTTGTGAAATACAAACTACAGCGGTGTGTGTTTTATAAGTCCAAACAAGCTCAGGAAAATGACTGATGACAGGAGGGGAGGAAATGGCACAGCGCTGTGTATTAGGGTGTGCGCGGTGCATCTGTTGTTGTAGACATGTCCACCTACACTTGTAATCCTCTCCGCATTGGTGACCTTGACAAGCTATCGATTGAGGAAAGGGGGTGCGGGGGGAGGGGGGGGGTGAAGGAAAAGGACGCAGAAGGGGTGAAATACTTCGCGGAGATCTTTGACTTTATTTGTGTGGATGAATTAAAAGAAAGGTTAAAACGAGACAAGAGGAGGGGAAAAGAAGTGAAAAGAAAGAGGAGGTCAAGTGATATAATGGAGGGAAGAAGATTGAAAGAGACGAAGGGGGAAGTGGAAGGGGCACGACGGTGGTGATGGAAAAGGTGGAGTGGGGAAGAAGAAGGATCAGAAGGGGAGGGAAATTAATAGATGGGGGGGTGAAGATGGAGGACAAGAAACAGGATGGAGGAGAACGGACAGGGGAAAGGAAGCAGAATGAGAAAATGGGAGAGAATGCCATGGGAATGAGGAGGATATGGCAGGAGGAGAGGAGAAGAGGCAGAATTGAGAGAAAAACGAATGCCTTTGCATTTACAAACTTTATTTGATGTTAATTCCAAGCTGGTAATCTTTTGTTTTAGTCAGAGGTTAAGAAAGTAGACCTTGTTTCTCTGTCTGATATTGTATAATCATTTTCCTGTAAGACAAGGCAAAGATGTCTGCGGTTCTGTGGACATGGTGGATAACTGCCCGTTCATGTGTTTGTTATATGATCTTGCCAAAGGAGAAATTGGCAGACACTTCTCAGTCATCGCGTGTATTTGAACTGGCCCCTCATATACAAGTTTGTATTCACTTTGGTCTCTCGAGATTCTCTAAAATCCTTCTATCGTCTTTTGGCTACTCAAGGGTTAACATTTTTCCCTTGGCAAGTATGAGAGAAGAAGAAGCAAGAGGATGAAGGATGGATGAGAGGGAGACGAACTGACAAGATGGATGGAATGGGTCCCGTGTTAAAGAGCACGAAAACCCCCAACGCTTTCAGTGAAATTCCAATCATTTTTTTCCCTTCCACAACAGCACGAGAAGACGACGATTTCCTGAGCGAGCTGCCCGAGACCTTCCCGTCCGATCCGCCCGAGCCGTTGCCGCACTTCCTGTTCGAACCCGACGAGGGCTACATCGTCAAGAACAAGCCCGTCAACCTCTACTGCAAGGCCACGCCCGCCACGCAGATCTACTTCAAGTGCAACAGCGAGTGGGTCCACCAGAAGGATCACACAGTGGAAGAACGCGTGGATGAGAACTCAGGTACGGAATCACCCACATATAGCGTGAACTGTCAGAAATGGCGACCTAAATTTACAACTAAAATTCATATATTCACTCGATGAGATTATATCAGACTATTCCCAATAGTCTATCCTCTTAATTTTATTGAATACATCTTCTGCCGCTGCGGACTCCCACAATGTATGGTCATCTTCCTCGAACCAGGAAGTAGAAAACACATTTGCAGCGCTCTGGAATTTAAAAAAATTTTTTGCTGGTGATGAATTTATTTTCTCGTTTTGGGTTTGAGTAATTATGGAACTGTTCTTTCCGCACCAGAATAAAATATGGTCCAGTCCTGTCATGTTTGTCCTTGAGCATGCAAAAAGCCTGCTAAAATATGGACGGACAAACATGCAGTATATATCACACTCATTTTTTTTTTTGGGTCACTTTTGTAGAATTATTATTTTTTTCTTGTCACCATTTAAGTCACATAAAGTGTCCACCCTGCACAAGAATCAGAAATGGTTAAGGTCTGGTCACTTTTTGTCATCTCCCTTCAACCAGGAAGGAGCCCGTTAGCTAACATTCATTCAGCTAACTAATATACCGCATTCCACATTTTTTCACCTGAGTTTGTCGTTTGGCTGTTTTGAGACACACAACAATTGTTCCACCCCTCCCCCCCCCCGTCCCAGAATCTATCGGTAAATTCTATTTTCCAATTGTCTTGCGACATCTTCCGTGAAATAGCAACTAGCCTGCTAAGTAGCCTAAGGCATTTGCCGACAGTTTTACTTTTTTCAAAGGGTTTTATTTTCTCTTTGTGTCATTTTGAGTCACAATTCGGCTCACGTTCCCATCGCAGAATGAAAAATATCCCTCCTGTCATCTTATATAATCTTCCACGCCGGACAAAGCTCCTCTGTCGCTGCTGTGCAGTTCACAGTGAAACCTGCTGGTGCTTTGTGCATCATTTAGTGTCCCGGTTGTGTTTGCGGGTAACCAAGCCAAGTCAGGAAGTGAGCCCAGTTTGATGTTTCCACTGATTCAGCTGTCGCACTCACAGCGGCAAAGACACACACACACACACACACACACGCACACGCACACGCACAATAGAAAGAATGTTCTCGTTGGTGCTTTGAGATTGTTCTGTCACATCATGATTTAAAAGGAGACCAAACTATGTGCTTTAGTAGACACCGCTAAGCCGTAGATCATTGCGGTTCAAGTCTGTGTCCAATAGGCTTCATTTCTCTCTTTCCCTTTCATTCATTGTCTATTTTTTTTTCTTTTTTTATAGTCCATATGGCACAGTTTTCACAAATGTGTACTTGGGTTTCCCTCGCATGAAAGATTGCGTCGAGGAAAACAAAAGAGGAACGAGGAGGGATTAACATTTGGAGAAATGAGACAATCACTCCTCGATGCCGTTATTTTCGAGACTCGGCAATTAAAGTTGGCGTCACGTCATTGAAGCGTGTAACAAGTCAATTGTCCCAGTGTCTGAATATTTACCATCACAACACGTCCCCCACTTTATGCTACATTTTTCAAGAGGAAGAAAATTTCAACTAAAATCTGATCAACACTGTTCCTCTTCACCAAGAGACTACTGTGAGTGGGCTTTCCCAGCTCCTCCTTTTTTTAATTTTCTTGATGTGGCCAAATGTAATGGACAAAATGACATCACAATTATCACAGTGTTCATCGCGTAGTAACAATGAGCCTGTACAACTAATTCATTTTAGTATAACAGATGAAAAGTGCCACTGATAGGCTTAACAAGAATGAGCTTATACTGTATGTTACTATCATTTAAAAACCTTCCGACAACTGTTACTTTCACAAACACAGCGCAGCAACACATGCCAACAAAGCCTTGAACCATACTCGCAGGCGTATATTCTCTCGGCTGTGTGAGAGCAGTGACTTTCACTGCAGCGGATTAGTTGGGGACCTACTCTGCCTCCTCCTTTTCCTGTGAATTACACCGCATTATTTCTAGTAGACCACAGTGCTTCCCGGCACAACGTTGTACTCTGCTAAAGGCCTTTTAAATTCTGACTTTTCCATATACCTGTACTGCAAAATCCCATAAAAAATATAACGGGCCTTCTCGAAACGACACAAACTGTTGAATTATTACCTCTCTAACAGTGTCAATCAAAACTGAACACTGCTATCTCTGTAAAGGCAGACTTTTGCCCGCCCCCCCACTCCCTCCTTTATTGAATCGCATTAGATCTGTGCCTTTCTTCACTTGTACGATCTTAATTGCCCATCTTATTATGCACACCTAATGGAGATATGTGGATGTGTCAAAAAAAGGAATAATAAAAAATAGCTGGATGACAGTCAGCATGCTGTATAATCATCACCGCTGTCTTTTATGGGTTTTTTTTTTTTTTTTGCCTTCCGCCATCCTCCGCCTCTTACTCATCATCCTTCAGCATTCATTACGGGCATCGTCACGCACCTGCTCGTCATTTATTATTCACCCTGTCAGACACTCGTTGGCTAACCTGTGGATACGTTTTAACAGCTCAGGCGGTGATGTATAGATGATAAATCGAGATATAATTCAATGAAAAGTTGGATTAAATAAGCATCGAGCAATGCTTGATGTTATGTTAATAAAAGTGGATTCATCGCGCGCTCGGCTGGGCACCGCACCATTGCTCGCTCGCTCGCTCGGGGGATGCTTAAGCTCCTCTGGTACATCGTGCTCATTTAAGAACTCGGTGCTGTTTTCTTGTTTCGTTATCCTTGCTTTGGATTTTAATATGTGCTTTGTCACTTGACGCATCATTAGTAGACTTTATATCGAGGGACTCGGCAGAAAGTTTTGCATTTCATGCAAGATCGGTGATCGCTTGGAATTTGCCCATCGATTAATGATATCATAGCTTAGCTCTGCAAAATAAAATATTACAGCCAACGTACTGTAAATTGATAGGTGGGCAGAAGTATAGGTGTAGGTAGGTAGGTAGGTAGGTAGGTAGGTAGGTAGGATTGGTTAGATAGGCAGGTCGGTATGTACTGTCTGTCTCTCTTTCCGAGTGATATGTTCAATGTGGCGCATTTATTGTAGTTTCCTGCGACCGCTGAAGCCCCGACTGCTGTGCTTCTTTTCTTCCTAGCCAAGCTTCTATTCTTCCCACTCATCTCCTTATCATGTTTTCCCCGTCCCCCTCCCACCTTCACCCCAATCCCACACGCCTGCCATTTCTTCACATTGGCCGCAATGGAAGTCCTTTTGACAGCATTCCACGAATGATCCGTGCATCTGCTGCCTCTCCGCTGCCAAAACCAGCGAGCGTGATGATTCCACCAGAGGACGGAATTCTTCGATCGCAAGCCTCCGCATGTTTAACATCCTTTTTAGTTTGCGTTTTTCGAACCGAATGCATTCGTGGAACGTGACGGGTTACGCAGGCAGATGGAGGTGAGCCGCCTTCATGCTGTCATCTTGCCGGACAGCCGCGGCTAACCGTGCCCGCTGTTGCGTATGGCGTGCCAGCTGGTCACTTCCTGTTTCTCAGCAACAGCAGACACAAGACCTCGAACCAGAGACGCAACCCGCCCGTCCCCCAGATGGGGTTTTGAACACAACACAATTATCAGCCACCATGTTGGATGAAAACGTACATACGTCAAAGACGAAACACTCACACGTACATGTTATACATGGCTCTCAGTGCCTTCCATTTTGACTTCTGTAAGTAAAAAGCATGCGCGATTGGGTTTGAGATGAGATCACTGACTTGCTCATTGAAGAATATTCCATGACTTTGCCTTTAGAAAGTATCAAGCACTTTTGCGCACAATAAGTTATCTTGTAAAAGTTTTGAATTTATTTTACGAACCTTACGAACCTGACCGCTGATTATTTTATTTCTAAACTGCCTTCAAGGAGGAAGAGATGTCCATTCATTTTCTTTCATCTTGACCTTTTTCCCAACCTGTTCATTTACGGGTACCGGTACTTTGATTTGACTTCCAAAAGTCTAGAGTTACCGATTAACTCGGTCATTGATGCTATTTAAAAAAAAATGCCTTTAAAGAATGTGTTTCTTGTGTAATTTCTAAATGAATGATTATTTTCTAAAAGCAACAAAGTTCATCCATTTCACATTGAATATCTTGTCTGTGTAGTGTATTCAGTTTAATACTGCGTAGGTTGAACAAGATTAGCGGATCATTGCATTCTGTTTTTTATTCATGTTTAACGCAACGTCCGTACTTCATTGGAATTTCATTTCATTCCATTTATTTATTTATTGCATCCTTGAAAAGAAATGAAAGGCGGCATAAAAAAAGTTTTTAAAAATGTAAGATTCTCCCCTTATCAATACAAAATGAAAGACAACTATTGTCATGGCATCCTTACCAGCACAATTTTACAATACAAAGCAGAATTGATGCATTGCCCTAATTTATAATTTATAATCCGTAATCCAAAAGACATTTATAGAATCATATAAATTAGTCCAGCAGTATAAACAGTGATCTTGGATATTAATGAAAAGCAAAACAAAGAAACAACCTTATGGCCTACTCTAATGGCTCATTTTTTGCAGCATCAATAATGGATGTGGTGAACTCAGATGTATTGCCCCGCATCTCTGTGCAGTAATGTGGGCAGAACAGGGAGGGTGGAATAAACTGTTCTTGAGCCTGCTGGTTCTTGCACAGAGGCATCGCAGTCTCCTCCCCCGACGGCAGCAGGTCGAAGAGGCTGTGAGATGGGTGGGTGGGGTCACCTGCGATCCGGATGGCTTTGCGGGTCAGACGAGAGTTGTAGATGTCCACGAGTGGGGGGGAAGAGAGACATCAATGATCTTCTCAGCTTGTGATGTGGGATGCTTTGGATTGTGGGCTGTTTCCCTCACATTATTCCTGCAGAAGTTGACCTTGTTGTATCCGTATTCGATTCTTTTTTTGCATGTTTTTAAGGCTAATTTAAATCCACTGTACGCATCCATGCTTTAAAGTTGCCTCATGATGTGGTATGCTTTGGATTTGGAAATTTTTTATTTTTACTTTTTGGGTATGTCTTTTTATGGAATATATTTGTTACATTGAATATACAATAGAGAATTTCACTCTGCTTTTACTATGCTCGTGATTGTGGTTTTTTTTTAATCGTTACTTAGCTTGAAACGCCATAGGCTTAGGTTAGGAATTATATATTATTCATTGGTTTCATTGGAAATTTATTTTTGTAGTTAAAAACAAAATGGTCCTTGCTCCTGTGGGCACATTGTCTTGCCAAGTGTTTTTTTTTTTTTTTTTTTTTTTTAAACCGAAGCACCCTGTCCACAACCTCGGTATATCTCCATTAGCATGGAATGGACTAATGACAGATGGTGCGCCCTCATACTTACTTTGTCTCCATTAGTCACCGTGTGAATTATTAGCTATAACTCGCGTTTTCCCTTTGACACACACGCACGCACACACACACACTACACTAAACACACACACACACTTATGCTCAAAGTATTGGCTCGGGTGATTTGTGACCTCCTTTCCTCCTTTGCTGCCATTGCACTTATTGATTTCTTCTCATCTTTACCGTCTCTCTCGCGCTCTTCCTGTCAATGTTGTCTTCTCCGTGCTTCCTTTTCCTCCCATCACTCCCACTTGCCTACCTTTTGGCGTCTTTTTGCCTCACCCCCCCCCACCCTCATTTTTTTATTAGTTTTTTTTTTTTTTTTATCTCTTATCACCACATTATTAACAACCATCACAATTTATAGGCAGCTCCATTATTGTGTTTCATTTCGGGTGTGATTTGGAGGTACTGTGTGTGTGTGTGTGTGTGTGTGTGTGTGTGTGTGTGTGTGTGTGTGTGTGTGTGTGTGTGTGTGTGCGTGCGTGTGTGTAGCAGTGAAGCAAGACATTTAAGGACACGCGCACACACGCGCACACACACACACACACACACACACACACACACGCGCGCACACACACGTGTATACATATAATAGGTATTCAAACGTGACCCGGAAGGAATGGTACTGATCAATCAACGTCAAGGGAGACCCACACAGTGACATGCACAGATGAGTGCAGACACACGCACACAAACGCAGTGGGAGTGTTCACTCGGACACGGTCCATCGACTCGCTTGCGTCTGTGGTGTCCCACGTGAGTTCCTCGCACAGGCATGAATGTCATGATGTCTCTGTTTCCTCTGTTTTTGTTTGGCTCGCTCCTCCGTGCTTCACCCATAGTACAGGACATGTTTGTTGTAGGGGATTTATGATTTAGTTCGATCCATGCTTTTTATTTATTTTGTTTATTTTTAACACTTATCCTCATCCTTGTCCTTGGCCAATAGCAGAAAACAAACAAGGCAGGCAAACCTTATGACAATTTGAAGTCTTCAATTAACATCACATGCTTTTGGGACGACGACTCTACCCATGATGCCAAAATTTGGCATACTTACACCAGTGCAGAATTTGTACTTCTCACATGATTCACCGTAAAATGCTAAATAAGCGGTTGTCAGTCACCAAAAAAAAAAAAAAAAAAAAACAAACACTACTTTTCTGTGAATGCATGAAAAAGGACAATCAAATGCTTTTTACGAGAAGGAAGTCAGCCAAGGTTGCAGAGAGACAATGTTCCAAAACACAAAAATACTGAACAACACAGTCAGGTGCGTGTTTTGTATTCGACTGAATTTTATTTCATGCGTCGTCTGAAAAGCTCAGCCCTGAAATAACAACAGAAGACAATCCACAATGCACAGAGATGGATGTCTTATATAAATCAATGAAAGCTGCGAACGCCATTTCGAGTTAAGGTCGTTAACAGGTGTTGCCGTTAAAGTTAACACTTGGTTAAACCTACCGGGACTCAAGCTGTGGTTAAAAGAAAACGAAATGAGTTTTGAACAACCGGATCCATTATATTTTATTTATTTATTTTTTTATTTAACACACTTAAACTTAACCAAAAACATATTTTAAAAACATGGTACATGCGCAAAAAATAAGCATGTATAGTGCGTATGTTGTTGGGTCTGTGTGTACATTAAAGTGCCTTTAAGAGGCGGGGCCTAGTGGGGTAGGGAGTCAATGTGTGAGTGCCTGGGCACTTGTCTGCCCTGAGATTATTCCCTGTCATTAAACAGCTGAAAAGTGCAATTGTGGCTGCGGCTCTCCTTTCCCAGAAGTGAGGGCATCCACAATAGGGGTTGTCGAGAGTTGCGTTGTGATGTTTTGTTTCTCCTCCTCCCCCCCTCTGCTGGGTTTTACTTTTGCATTCGCGTTCGGGTGTCTTTCCCCCCATGACACAGACAAACTACTTAGAACAAACATTTAGATAATAAACATTTGATGATAAACATTTTTTTTCCCTTCCTTAGCCTTCTTTTGTTTATTTGCCCCCCACCCCAAAGATGCATCTGTTTGACCTGTCACATTTTGAACACGACATCGCTTTTAAGTGCTTTATTTCCTCTGCTTCCCTTATCGTCCTTTCAAGAGAGCTGAGCTTCAAACCGCTTCCTTATCGCGTCCGCCCTTTACGTAGCGACTTCCATTCCACTCGATTCTGTGTAACATCTTTCTATTTCTTTGGCGCAGGTGTTTGATGGCTTTACTGCTTTCGCGTACTTCGTCAGAAACGGAGGCAAAGGTGCAGTCGGCACTGATTCACCCCGTTTATTGGACTTGAATGATGACTTCTTTTAAGTTGCGCGGATATTTTTTTTGACAAAGCCTAATTTGCATGTCGACATCAGCATCCATTGTTGTCCCATCTTAAAGAAGTAAGATTTTATCCACATTTTAAACATCTCCCAGGAGTCTTAATGCAAGCTCTTTGACATTATTCTGTCAAAATACTCTAAGGATAAAGAATTATAACACACTTAACAAGACTTGTCACACTCGGTGGCGGGTCTGTCTCATGCAAATGCAGCGTACGGCTTTGGTTAGCAGAAAGTATTTTTGCCAACCGCCTGCAACTTTAAAGAAAAAAAAGAAAAGACGAGCAAAAAAACAAATCTAGACTTTTTTTGTGTGTGTTTAAGATTTCAGGAGATTCAGACTCCCTCCAAGGCTGTAGATGGCCACCCATTTATGACCGTACTGTAAATGAATGCCGCTTGCATAAAGTCAGTGACCCAATCATTTGCATACAAAGGTAAAATTGATACATTATGAAAACTGGATGTAAAAATGAACAGCTGACTCACCGATTACAAGCTGCATTTTGTGTTGAGTTTTAGAAGTTAGGGCCAAGGTATGGTTAGGTTGAGTTAAGCTTGTGTAATTCATATTGTTTTATTAAAATTTTACTGCAAACCGCTATAAGTTTATAACTCTAAGACCAATTAAACCCTAATCACAAAGGTTTAAAAAAAAAAAAAAAAAAAAAAAAAGAGCAGAACGACAGGATGTGCTAACATACCCTCAGGTACCACCTCATCTATTTTTAAGGGTTCAGCAGTGAGATTCAGTTCAGATTTTATCAATACTGTCTAGAGAAACTCCCACTTATAGACAAGGATCATGTTTAAGTGACAGAAAGTGGAGCTCCAAGGCAAGGCAGATTTATTGATATCAGCACAAATACACAAGATAACTCAATGCGCTTCATTGTCCTCAAGCCAGACGAGTACTTGAGAAACAATAACAGTGCAGCTCAGCCTCTGGCTTGCGGACGTCAGGCCGAGCCACGTGGTCGATGTCAGAATGTTACACTTATGAATTCAGTTTAAAGCAATATTGATGGATGGATACCAGGGAAACTTTGGTGCTAAACTTGAGAATATTTTAGACATTCTTGACACACTTATATTAAAATAAACTTTGTGCATATTTATGCAATCCATGTGTCAAAGTTGACTTGTGTGGCTTCCACGCAAGAAGCAACAAGAAGCTAACAACCAACATTAAAGTCAAGATCTCGCATGATTGACGGGAATGTCAGTGACAGGCTCCATTCATTTTGATCCGGGATTTATTTATTTTTTTCCTCATGAACTTCCCGAGCTGACATGAAGAGTTCTCTTGAAGGGAAGTTCTGTCACGCACCCAATTTTTCTTCACCTTGTAGCTCTGATTTTGATATGCAAACAAAATAAGGCAACCTGTGAAAAGTTAGTTTGACTTTAAGTTTCTGATAAATTGGTCTCGCAATGCTAACCTTGGGAGATCTGTGTCAGAAAACAACGCCGGACGATTGGGGATTCATTAATTTCAGCAGAACAACTTTTTTTTCGTGTGTGTGTAAAACCAATCAACATTTTTTGCCTATTTTCTGACATGCTAAGGAGGAAACAAGGAACTGAGTCATAATTCATTTTTTTTTCAATGACTGGAAAAAGTTCATTAAGCATCCGCAAGATGATATTATCAGCAATATTACGGCACTTGGGGAAAAAAAATGAACCAAGGTTTGGGGTTTCCACTGTGCAATGAACGAATAAGTCCCATGCAAGGGTAATGGTTGGCTTCCTACCTGTCACTTTCCCCTCTTGTGCACTCTTGCTGGATTTTCAGGCTCTGCGCAAGTTCTTTCCTCGTTTTCACCGAAGTGCTCCAGAGCCTCTGGCTGTTTCTAATTGCCCCTTTAGCTGGCATTTTCGTCGGCGCCTTTGCTCCCTCGCTGTGTCCCCCGTCTGCAGTTTTCGCTGGTGATGGCGGAGCAGTCGCCCTTGTTAGCCTGCTAGCGGGAGTGCTCGCATTGTGACTTTTCAGTGTCGCTACTCTTTGGCCTTCTGTACTCTTATTAGCTCTTGTTGTGTACCTTTCCAGCATTTTTCACAATATTCTACTGACAACCATTAAACCGGTATAATCAAAATTCACAGACCTTGCTGCTGACTTCAAACTTCTTTTTTTTTCTTTTTGGCCAGAACTTGACTAGTGCCCTCGATGGATATGCCGCCGAAATGATCATAGAGATGACTGGCATTTATATTTGAGATTATAGTCCTTGTTATCTTTTAAATTGTGCTAGGACTATTAATTATATTAATATGATTATTGTTATTATTATTGTATTATCTTATTAATGTTCTATTTTCGCTCTTTTTGCACAGCACATTTTTTTTCAGCTGTGGTAGATGTTTTTAAGTGCTCTGAATGAAGTTGAGTTGAGGGTGTAAGGTGATTTTTTTTTTAAATTCAAAAATAGAAATACATAAGACAAAAAGTGTGATTGATTGATTTTTCATTATTAGAAAAATATTGTGGTTTATAAAAACATTAGTTGTTTTTTCCTATGAAAACAAAAAAAACAAACAAAAAAAAATCATCTTCCCTCTTGAATTCATCGCTGTTGCCTGCCTTTGCTTCTTCAGGCAACTGCAACTCGTTCCCATTTGCCTCGCTCCTGTCTTAAAACTTTATTTTCTCAAAACTTCCTGAGAGTCCTCGACGAGCAATCCCCACGGAAATGGTTGGCATTGGCCTGTGTAACACCCCTGAACCCGAAATAAACTGACAAGATCTTTCGCATGGAACATTTTTGTCCGCCCACGCATCCAAGTCCCCGTGTACTTTTCCCTTAAAAGCCATTTTTCTACCCTCTGGGTTGAACATTTCATTTGGCCTCTCGCACCTCTTAATCTTTCTCTCTAGTCTGTGTACTTAAGCATTCACTTCCTCCTCTGCCTCCTCATAATTCTTTTATTCCTAAAACATTTTCAGAACGGCTCAGCAGTCCCATTTGATCCCGTTGCCTTCTCAAAGGATACGATGGATCAGGATTCGGGAGTAATAGAAGACATGTACCGGTGTTACATATTCAAGAAAAAAAAAAATGTTACTGTCTTCTGTCACAGTTACGGAAAGTTTATCTTTTACACCTATCATAACCGTTAGTGTAGTTTTCTGTGTTCCCTGATTACGCGCACCAGCTGTATTTTATCCAGGTTGTTAGTAATCCACTTGAGTCTGTTCATGCTCTTGAAGCTTGCTTGAATCGCTAACAAACAAACACACGTTAAATATAGCGTAAGCCACGATAAGACAACCATGTGTCTCCGCAGCTCAAGATGAAAGCCCCTTCCTGGACACTATAGGCAATTATATAAAAAAGTACAACAAAGACGTAACTGAAATAAACAGTGACAGTTCGTAGCTCTTGCCTCATGCAATCAACAGTCCAAGCGGTATCCATGGATACCACAATGCACTGCCATAGGTTTTCACATTGCTGTCTCGCTTTGAACCTAATTGTTTTGTTGAGCAACTTTTGTTAGTACAATTGCAATATGCAACATCAACAATTGTGAGAACTCCGGCGGTGGGACACATTGTGGTAAATACCGTATTTTCCGCACTATAAGGTGCTTCTCAGTATAAGGCGCACCTTCAAGGAATGGCCTATTTTAAAGCTGTTTTCATATACTGGGCGCACCGCATTCGAAGGCGCATAGAATAGAAGCCACAATAGTGGCTGAGGTTACGTTATGCATCCACTAGATGGAGCTATGCTCAAGGAAATACAATACATTCTAATACAGCTTTATTTAAATAGAGCTTTCACAACCACTGCAGCTGTAACAAAGCACTATACAGAACATTGAAAATACCTCTAAGAAATCAGAATTAGGATCCATATATGTTAATGTGTGTGTGTGTGTGTGCGTGCGTGCGTGCGTGCGTGCGTGTGTGTGTGTATACACACATATATATGTATATGGCACATCGGATTATAAGGCACACTGTCAGCTTTTGAGAAAATTAAATGCTTTTAGGCGCGCCTTATAGTGCGGAAAATACGGTAAATGTGTTTTGGTTTTTTTTAGGGGGTGGGGGGGGTTGCAATATAATGGTGCTGATTGCTATTTTTTTTGCAGGTCTGGTTGTGAGAGAAGCCAGCATAGAAATAACCCGGCAGCAGGTGGAGGAACTATTCGGCCCGGAAGATTACTGGTGTCAGTGCGTGGCATGGAGCTCCGCCGGAACCACCAAAAGTCGCAAGGCGTACGTTCGCATCGCATGTGAGTACAGCATTCATTTATTCTGAAAACCATAAAACCATAATTTGCAATCGGAATGGCACATTCTCCATCCACATATTTGAAATATGGTGTTGTGGGTTTTTCCAAATTACTGTATCCGTTAAAAAATAATAATAAATAAATAAAAATCTAAAAATGAAAAAAATACAGGTATATCTGCAGCCATGTTCTGGTCCCCACTAACCACGAAATATGAGGGATTAGTGTAATGGCATTTTACCGTGTGCAATTGTCTTTTGTTTAGTGTGTTGGTTTAAAACTTCAACTGGGAGTAACAAATAGCCTGAGGCCAGCATGCTTTGCCTCTGATTTAGGGAACTCTGCTGGCAAGTCTTCTTCCTCTTGTTTCCTCAAAGTGATAGTATTCGGCAGTCTCCCATTTTCTCAACTGTGAAAGGGTGAGAACAGGCACAAGGAAATACTTTAAAAAGTGGGTTTTGAAGTTTTTGAATGTGTGTAAAGCATGTGGGAGAGGTAAAACTAGTTTTTAAAAATCGTATGCTCACTATTCTACATCCAAGACTTTCACTTAACATGGGTTGGTCTGGAACGTACCCCGCTGCGATGAACTGGGGTTGACTGTATTGCTAAATACATGACTACGCGGGGGAAATCATTTTAACTCTCCCAACGGAGGACACGGAGATGCTTTACGGCGGCCTCATATAACCGGGCCGATGGCTTCTCGGCAAGCCGGACCCACGACGGTCGTCTTGCGGGCGTCGTTGCCTCGCCGCCAGTCATCCATGTAAGACGAGCGGGGACTTGTCAGGCGGTCAGGGAGAGGTGAATCCGTGAAGAAATAACCAATAACCTTTACACCGCCTCTTGCGTTTTTGTTTTATTAGTCGTGCTTCACTGATGGAGTCGAACATCCTCTGCCATAGACGCTATCGCCAGACCAGACGGCATTCCCGAGTGAGCTCGACAGGAGGAAATCCATCACGCTCAGCCCTTCTTTTTAAATATTAACCAGGAAGCTGCTCTTGTAAAGGCTTTATTTATGCACTTACTTACATGCTTTTATTACCTCCTCCCAAAGCCCCTGTGTTTCGTTTTCCGTTTATATTAGCGACAAAATCTACTTAACTCATTTTCACTAAAATTAGTTTATGAGACACACCGGTAATCGAATAATCAATGAATTGGATGTTATGAATTGGGGATTTTTGTGTTCAGTTAATCGTGCCTTGGAGCAAATGAGGACTTGGCGGCAACCAGCGGAGGTGCTCTTGATTTACTCGGTGTTTTGCTGACTCAAGAAGTACGGATACAGTGGTCGCAGTCTAATTAAACGATTCAATTCAAGGAATTTGGTCAGTTATGTGAATTTGGTTGTCGGTTAGTCACATCTTGAAGCAATGGACACAAAAACTTTCAATTCAACGCTTGTGTAAAGAATTTGGGATGGCACAACACTGTAATCGTTTGTGAAGTGATTGAGTTTGATGAAGTTGGTAAGTTGTAGACTTTAGCCAGATCTGATCGGCAGATGTTTTGCATTTTTGCAAAATCGGTGATTGTAATCGGTGGTTGTAATGTCATAACTTGTTGAGCGATCAATAACGTCATTGATCACAGCCGCAAATAAGACATTACAGCAAACACGCTTCCTCTCCATCACCTTCACTCCGGGGACCTTCTGTGCTGCCATCGCAAGTAATCCAAGGTTTCTTAGCATATATGGTCAGATTTGTTTTTCTTTTTTTTTTCTCGTTTTTATATCATTTGGTAGGGGGATGTCGAGTTTTGGTTTTTTTGTTGGGGTTTTTTGCCCCCCATTTTCTGTGTCTTGAAAGTTTCTCAGCATTTTTGCAAGAATCTTTAGGATTTCATTGGTTATTTTTTTCACATTTCAATGCGCACCCGTTAAATGCAAATTTGGGCTATTCATAGGCCCGGCCAGTTCCAAAGTCCTGCAAATAAATAGCTGGTTTCAACTCCATAGAAAATATTAAATGGGATCGATGCCATCTTGTCAAATATTGACTTTCCCTCATATTGTGGTTGAAAAATTAGTCCAAACTGTAATTAAGGGAGGTCAAAAGATCTGATGTTGATTGACATATCCTCTGTTGCATGTCCCTATTGTGATTACCTTTTATCTTATCTGAACTTGGCATTCCGCTCCAATTTCGATTGGCTGGCGTGCGATTAAAATGCTAGGTGGCAGCTCAGGCTTGCATATTTTTTCTCCAGCACCTTTCTAGCGAGTCAGCATTCGATTTCTGCATGCGTTTTACTTTTTTTTTTTCCACTGTCGCGTCTCGCTTTGGCCATCTTGCTCTTCTGCAAATTTAAATTGGGTTTAATCTATTCATTGAATGGATAATAGCGATCATTGTGGCATTATATTTAAAATGTAAGCGTTTCGAGAGTGCTTTTGAAAGTGGTGCAGGCGACACAAATACATACATTTACTCAATTAAACAGTGAAGTGAAATGCAGGCTTGTCTGTGCCCACAAATGGGCATGTGCTGTGTCAGCCTTGCTCTTTGGCCCCGCAGCCATCAGGTCAAGTGTTTCTCCTTCGACGGATTAGCGCCATGTCAAGGTTGCGCGCGGGCACACACAAACACACACACACACACACGGGCGTACAGTCCAGATGACTGCAATTTGTTCTGCCACTTTCCTCTGAGACACGCGTGTGAATAGTAATCAGCAGTCCAGACACTCGTAATGTCTGTCAGTGCCAAATGTCTCTCAATGTGCCACTTTCAGGACTGTGAATAAGTCCAAACACGAGCTTTGTTGACTCAATGTCTGGTCACCAAAGACTAAAACTTTCTTGGATGAACTTTTAATTGTGTTAATATACAGGATGGCTCTTTTTTTTTTTTCTTCAATCACGGTGACGGACAACACACACGTAAGTCTTAACAGAAAGTGGAGCCCAGTCTCCAACCTGCTGTTTTGCTACCACAGAGAGACTACCGGATGTCTGTGTCTGAAACGCTTCAAAATAAAGTCAAAACACAAAAATCGACACCAAGTTAAAGTAATCATGGAAAACCTACCAGACATTGCAAGCTAGCCCCTCCCCACGGTAAATTGTACTCGTCCGTCAGTAAAATGGGTGTTTGTGAAAATAGCGGTTATTTAGGTGGAGCAAATTTTCTGCAACACCTCAATGCGTTTGTCAATCATGGCCCTCTCGCGGGGCGGGGTTGGCCATTGGTAGCCGTGCCACCATTGACCACCACGTAGCTCCGCCGATGGTCATTTTTTTTTTCCAGACCCACTAGCTGATGAACCTAAAGAATTAGGGCACATTCGGGCAAACATTATTGTTAATATGTGTAGATAAGTCATTTTAATGTAACAGAATTTTGTTTTTATCAGCCACCATTGATGTAGCTTTCAGCTCGTAGCTAGCCTTGTCAAGCTAGCTGCCACAATGGTTGCTCATATGTCGCTATGCAACACGCCCGTGAGCTTCAACTTCAAGATACTGTAAAAGCGAAACAAGTTAGACTGTACATGTCTAGGCGGTGATGCAACTTCGAATTGAGGCTGGCCTGACCTATTAGTGCCACAAAGTGCGGAGACAGACTTGAACTGGAGTGCAATATTCCACTTGTCATGCGCACCACTTATCTGCACGCCGACAGTATATACAAACATACACAGACGCTATCTTGGTAGCTCAGATGCCAAACAAAAACACTCACAGACTGTTTGTTCTTGGAAATTATTTTGGCTTTTATGGATGCAAACTGCAACTAACTCACTCTTGATAGCCTGCCAGCTGCCTCAACTGCGCCATTTTCTGGATGGCTTCATCCAGACAGGCTTTGCTTTATGCCTGCAAAAGCAGAGAGACGCTACCAAACACTGCGAATATATACATTATTTTTATAGAGCGACAGCCCGAGTTGATATGTGGTTGCGGAGGCGACGCACCACACCGCTCTTCCATCAAGCTACTGAGCGTTTTCCCAGATGTGCCGAGTTGCTTCGGTGCGCTCGCTAAATCTTACAGCGCTGATAAAATAGAGGCCATGTGTGTGAATGCTTTATGAAAAGTAAGTCTGTAAATCAGTTGAAAGAAACGTAAAGGTCTTAACCGCGTCTCACTTTTCAAAATCAAAAAAATGCGCTCGTACGCTTGTGAATTTACTCTTACGCCAGACAATGGACTCGTTTGAAAAGAAATTGGAGCTGAGCTATTACTGTAAATTGGCGGCTTCAAACCAAAATAAGAGTTTTGTCTTTTCAAGGATGGAATTTTGAAACTTTTGTGTGCTTACCAACTCTGTGGTAAATTGAAACTGGCGACAAGGGGCTGAATTTTCTGAGGTAACACCTGATCACATTTTTGGGAGCAACTTAATTCCAACATGGCCAGCTCACAAAAGATGTTGGGGGCTGTAAAAAAATTTTTTTTTAGGGGGCACTTGTTTTAAAAAGTTTGACGACCACTGTTGTAGAGCTTCGTTGAACGCTATTCCCACGATGCATCCAAGAATTTTCATTGCTGACAAGCTCTTACTTTGCACTTGATTCCCTGAGCGGCAAGCGGGGAAAGACTACTGCCTGTGATTTGGCAATGGGAAGCATGCATTCCGGCTCCTTTTTTTGCATAATTGCTCTGAAATGTGCTTATGCGGAGGATGCCTGCAGGCCGCCAGCCCACCGGAACGCATAATAACAGTCTCAGTTGAAGCCTACGGAAGAAGAAAGAGAAGACGTTTAGGACGGAGAGGGAGATATTTCGGGGGGCGGGGTCATTTGATGTTTATACGAGTCTGCTCTTTGCGCTTGTCAAGCCTTTTTTTGCCTTCTCACAGTTGTTTTGGGGGGTTTTCACTTGAATTTATGGAGCTGGATGATGTTATCTGTGTGTGGGAGTGAAGTGGGGTCAGTGGATTGATGTGACACAGCTGTCCCCCATCAAATTGCGCATTCCCCTTGGGTGAAATATTTGGTTGAAGGAGACATTATCCCATTTTTACACAATTTTAAGCAGTCCCCAGGTGTTTGAAAAAAAAAAAAAAGTCTGGCTTCGTCAAAACCCAGAGGATCAGGAATCATAGCACACTTGTCATCCTCTCTAAAACAGCCCCGTTCAAAGCAGACTGTCTTGTCATGTGCAAAACTTTTTTTGTGTACTCGTTTACAAGACACAAAAAGAAAGCGGCTTCCAAAGTGAGCGAAACATGTCTGTGATGTGGCACGCATGCACACAAAACATGACGTCTAGTGTTTATGGAAGTAAATACAGCATCGTCCTGCGTTTAGGCGCTCACCTTATCTCATATCGACAGAGGGTCGAGGTGTGAAGAGGTAGAAATATTTTGGCGACATGAGGTGACGCTCCGTGACGAGATCTCCTAAAGATGACGTCAGGCCACGCGTAACTAATGACATTCTGTGTTGCTGAATCACAGCTGTCAGCATGCATGTCCACTTTCTGCATCATGTTTCAAGTGAGATTCAACAAAATCTAAATATAAAAGGAATACTGTTACAACAACTTTGCAGATTCACGCACAATTGTGACTCCACATAGCGCATTTTTGGCTTCTGATGAATTGGAATTGAACTGCATTGTGAATAGAACATACTGTAATGTAAGCAGAGGTTATAGGCCACCACAGAAACTTTTTTTAATTTATTTTAATTAAATGAATCTCTCAAGTTAGCCCTTTAATTTTGATCGCCCTAGTTGCGATATAGATAAAATCTGAATGCCTGTTTTATCCAATTTGTTTTCCAACATGGCCAGCGAACAAAAGATTTACTTGGTTGTCTAATTTCACACACCACAATGGGTGGGGCAGGCACTCCACAGAGCCAAGTATTTGTATGCAGACATTTACAAGTCACTTTTCCATAATGTGTTCCCCTTCAAAGTATTCTTTCCCGCTGACGTGAACCCACGCTTGATCCTGCAGCTTAGCTTCGTCGATTTTAGCGCTAACATGCCGGTGTGCATTCATCATCCTCTGAGCTTGTCGGTGCTAATCTCCTTTAATTTCATCTTCAAGGAAATTGACTCTGACTAATTAAAACCAGGAAATTGGTCACAGATTTTGGCTGGAAATCCCCCCCCCTCCTTATTATTTCTTTTGTTTTATTGTTTTTGTGGTTCCATTGATGTGTCTCATTGAGGCTATCGTCTCCGTTTGTCTCGATTGCCTCAATCGCTGGCACGTTTTATGTGTCTCTTTCACTTCCCCTTGTTATGTCCCACGTGTGTTGCGTGGGGAGACGCATGTGCTCGAATTTGGGAAAGGGGATAACACTCCGGGTGATTACCTCCTTGTCATCATGCTCCGTTTGGGTCGTCACCTCCTCGGGGATTGATTGTATTGTAAAGGCAGTGATGCTTGTTGTCCCCATGTGACTCCTTTTAAGCACGATGCCTTTCCACCAGGAAAAAGGCAAAACAAATTTGATGTCTTTTAATTAGTGAATTATACTGGGTATTTATATACAACCTCGAAGTAAAGGGTGCATATTATGGAAAATTGGCTTTTTAATGTTTTGTATAAAAATACTGGTCTCTGGAATCCCTGCCCACCAATCACGTGTGAAATTACAAAAACAAGTGAAGCTTTTGTGGGTTGCCGAATCCCCAAACTGCGTTTGTAAGTGAGCTGTTCTGAATGTTTATAGATTGTGTCATAAGAATGGGGCTTTATTTACAATCTTTGGCGCTAGGCTTCGCCACACAAAAGCGCTGTCAGTTCAAAGTTGCAAGATAAGCACTAATTAGCTTTAGCGCCTGCTGAATGGGGTGTACTCGAATGTTCGGCAAAGATTTCAATGTACGATGGACTTTAGTGATGAGTGATACCTTGAGTCTTTCGCGATATGAATTATAAATGTCTCGATTATTTTTTTTTTTTTTTTTTTGTCATTTTGACTTGAGAGCAAAAATTTCACAGGCGTTAACTCACTTCCCAACAAGAGTGAACAAGAGGCTTTGAATGGCTTATTGCCACTCTCGGGGGAATTTTACCATCAAACTGAACATTAAAAACAACAACAATTACATCTTGTGTCATTAAAACAAACACATAGCTTTGCCTTATGACAGCCAGAGTAGCCTAATGCGAACAAACAATGCAAAATGGCATAGACAGCCTCTCGAAAAGCAATGGTGTTGCAGTTTTATAACCCTTTAGCCAACTGATACTGTAACACATCCACCGACATATACACAATGGAGACCCGCTTTTCGCAGGGCAATAAGAACCAGGCCGGCCTGTGAATAACGGAATCCGGGTATAATCGACTGCCATTGAAATGTATTATCGAAAAAAAAATGTGTAAACCGAAGGACCCCTTTACTGACTTTACTGACTTACTGACTTTACTGACTTAGCGTTTTATAGAACAGTCACATGTAAAAAACGTGATGCAGTAATAAGCACCACTTTTCACAATATAAATAACCCGAATTACTTGAAATAATCCACACAGTAATCCCTACCCCCACAAAAAAAACTAAAACATCCAGTGGTATATTGGCATTTAAAAAATATATTTTTTTTTTTCAATCTAAAAAATATTCAAAAACGTTGATAAACCTTTAATCTATTAAAATATCGAATGAAATATTGAAACAATTTTGTATGTGTCTCTATATCTGTATTATAGTGCCCCCCCCCCCAACAGTGGGCAAGGTACACCTGGAGTAGCGCAATATCTGTGGAATTGCAGCAGAAAATGAGGCAAAAGGTGTTTACATCTTTAAATGTAAATAAAATAATTGTCATTAATGTATGCTCTTATAATGTGCAGTATTATAGAGTGCTAACAAAAAAAAAACTCTTTAAAAACATCTTGTTTTTGACGACGTGGTTGAAATGGATAAATTGAGTATTTCTTCATTTTTATTGATAATTGATGAAAATAGGACTTGATTGAGTTTTTGAAAAGATGATTTGAGATATCTGTGTTTTAAGCCATGGAACGAATGAACCCGTGTCGAAAGGTACTCCTGTATTACAGAATGGAACACCGTTATGTGAAGTATGATGTAATGGTTGAGCCTTGGGGTATTTTGACAAAAGCCTGTCACAAACATCACACCTGGGAACTGGTTCAAATATTGTCTACTGCTGCGGATCTACACAATGTGTGCATCGTGTTTGTCAGTACAGTGTTTTAGAATCCTCTATCCATTATTTGGTAGGTGAGGCGTGCGCAGGTGTTGCAGCTCTTCTCACCCAAGCGCTCCCTGCTCATCATTCAATCCCTACTGTGCACCTGTTCCCTTGACTTTTACCAACCTCCCTCTGAAAATTCAACACTACCTCCTCTTCCTCACGGCGGCAACCTTCAACAACTCTGTGTGTGTGTGCGTGTGCGCTTGTGCGTGCGTCGCAGCAGACAGACAAGGCGAGAGTGTGCCTGGCAACCATGGAGAACGAAAGGACTCAAGGATCACACACACACACACACACACACACACACACACACACACACACACACACTAACAAGCCGACCGGCGAACCTTCTGAAACATTTAGTTAAAGAAATGTGGTGGAATAATTTGAAAAGTAAAATTCCACACATGCCGGGTTATACAGTGGTAGAGATACAGGAGAAAAAAAAAACGTTTTCATTCATAAGCAGGGATGGGGAATATTTTTTTATACTTTTATACTTCACAGATATTGCATTTGCACTTTTGTTCTAAATATACAGTACATGACTCAGTTGCGTTTGCGTCAAGAGAAGCAAGGTACTCCTGGATCCACTCAGACAATTTTGAAAAATCGCTTTCTGAATCAATTTCGGACTGGCTTTGTACACTTTCCATATAGAGCTGTACCATTGTTTTCTTGAACTGACGTAACACTTCATTACTTTGTCAAAATTACGAAATAGAAATGATTTTTTTCACATTTTATTTTATGTATTTTGTTTAATTACTTGACTCCATCCACGCATCCATTTTCCGATCCGCTTATCCTCACAAGGGTTGTGGGGCATGCTGGACCGGAACTTGTGAAATAAAAATATTCCATTTGGGATTTCCTGAAATTACTCCCTAGTTGACCTTAAAGAGGCGGGCCTGGTGGGGTGATATGTGATGTCAGCAGCCTGCGTGAGAGTGTCTGGGTGTACGCTGTGGTAAAAGCAGCATACTCATTGTGTTTTGCTGTTCACCGATGTTCATTTAAGGGCTAATAAGTGCATTGGTGGGTGTGGCTCTCCTTTCCTACATGTGAGGGCATTACAGTAATTATACTGTATATAGATAGATAGATAGATAGATAGATAGATAGATAGATAGATAGATAGATAGATAGATAGATAGATAGATAGATAGATAGATAGATAGATAGATAGATAGATAGATAGATAGATAGATAGATAGATAGATAGATAGATAGATAGATAGATAGATAGATAGATAGATAGATAGATAGATAGATAGATAGATAGATAGATAGATAGATAGATAGATAGATAGATAGATAGATATAATGGCATCATTTCAGTTTGAAAAATCACTAGATCACTGTAAAAGCTAATGCAATTGTTGATGAAACTTGGCAACTGCATTTGAGGAAAAAAAATAATATACAGGGACTGGATATTAAATTGCAATGTTTTGACTTGCCTGCATTTCTAAATACATAGTGGTCAATTTAAAGTGTACATAAGCAACTGGAAGAGCAATTTAGTCCCTTAATGGCTGCCACGTTATGGCTGCGGAAACGATGCTATGGGGCATGTTTACAATTAAATACTCTTAAAAGTCGACACAAACGACACCCATATGACCATGCTTCGGGCTCTAGGCTATGTTTATATGACTATTTATGACTTTGTGGCTTTACAATGGACATCATTGATGGGAAAAAAAAATCCACCCATATTTTCATAGCTGTATTGTTTCTCTCTCCACAGACCTGAAGAAGTCATTTGAGCAGGAGCCCCTCGGCAAGGAGGTGTCCCTGGAACAGGAAGTGCTGTTGCAGTGTCGCCCACCAGAGGGCATACCGGCAGCAGAGGTAGATGCTATTTTGTATGCTTATGACTAATCAATACAAAATACAAATTTTACAAAAAAATATTTAAACTTTTATTGAACCCCCATAAAATTAGGTGAAGTTAGTTAGCGTGTTGTTTACTATTGCAGTCATTCAGAAGCAATTGACCTTGTATCGATTATAATTAGTCCTCATGTGAGCTGTGTAGCATTAACATTTCAGCTAACATGCTAGCAACAGCATGGTATTGTTTGATGGCTAATACAAGTACATTACAATGCTTAACTTGTAGCAGACCTTAATTTTTCATGCGTTTTAAAGGCTAGGCAAACAGTCGCAGAGCCAGAGCACTCTGGAAGTGTTTTTATTTGTTTTTGGGACCAACCTAGCTAACAATAGTACAGCCTCATTTTACAGCTAATACAAGTGCATTGCTAACTTTGAAGAAGACTCAAAAGGGATGCCTGTTGATTTTGAGGGGGATTCAAATGGCAGTGCTGAAGGCTTTATCCAGAGCACCCTGCATTTATGTGGCTCAGCTTTGGATCCAACCGAAATCAAACAAAAGCAGAGCTTTATTTCCTGGTTTACTTCAGCACATTGCTTACCTAGGAATCAACATCACTGGTGATTTCTGAGGAATTGAAATGACAATGCAGATGGTCCAATGGCTTTACAGTATGCAGAATATCCGGCATACATCTGGGTGAGTTTTGGTAACAACTTGGCTAGCGGTGGAATAGCATTATTTTACATCTGAAAGTGTTTTTCGAGGGATTCAAATGACTGTGCAGATCGAGTGTAACTTTAATCTAAACCTCCTACCTGTTTCTGGGTTAGCTTTAAAAATCACCCGAGCTGACATTGTATTCGTGGTACACGGCTTACCTTAGAGCAGACAAACGTAGGCATTTTTTATTTATTTATTTATTTATTTATTTATTTATTATTTTTAAGGGATTCAAATGACCATGGGGATGGCCTTATAGCTTTATCCAGAGCATCTAGCTTTTAACGGGGTGGGTTTTGCAAACAACCTAGCTAATCACTGCAGAGCACTATTTTATTGCTAACAGTGATTGATTTTGTGTCAGGGCAACTTTATTCCTAACCTCCATCATTTTGTCACGTATTGTTAACATTCTAAAATGCATCCAAATGTTTTCAAATGAATGGATGAATTCCATGAAGCAGCGACGTAGTCTGTGCTGTGTTTTGATTGGCTTGTCTCTGCTTCGTGGCTGTGGCTTCGCGAATCACACAACGTAATGCAATCATGGTAAATAAA
>NW_017805532.1:722702-733226 GCF_001891065.2 Hippocampus comes | reverse complement strand
CACTTCCTCCTGCCCGGCTAACGTTCTTTTTTTTTTTTTTGTGTGTGTGTGTTTTTAGCTTCTATTTTTTATTATTTTTTATTTTTATTAACATCCCAAAGACAAACAAAAAAAAAGAAGTCCTAGCTGTAACATGTGGAAAAATATTTTGACTAGATTGTAAAATGTTTTTGGAGTGTAAATAGAGGCCTTTCCATGTGTCTAACCTTCACACACACACACACACACACACACACACACACACACACACACACACGCAGTGTCAGACAGTAACTGGATAGGCGTCTGGAGCCGGGTCAAGTCGCTGTCACATTCTTACCCACTCCATCCTCACCCGAAATTAGCTCCCTTGAATAATGGCTTTTGATCAACCTCCACTCGACCTTATCTGTTGCACTCTAATCCTTCACTTGATAATTATGGACTCCACATCAGTTGAACGTACAACACCGAGCAGGATGACGCGGATCGAGACGACCGTCACCTGTGGCAACCCGGAGTCTATCACGGGGGAAAACCTGTCTGTCATTCGGCAGGATTTGTTGGGGTTTTAAGTGTCCTTGAGCAACACACAACAAGTGCGGCGCAGTTCATCCAGCTGCAGCTCTCAAGGCCGATTTGCTGTATCTGAGGCAGCGTGGGAGTTAGAAGGAAAAAAGAAAAAAAAAAAAGCAATCAACACGAAGAAAGTGCAATGACCATAACATTAGGTACCACCAAATAATTGGATTAGAAAAATACTGCAACAAGAACAATATTGATTGGATGCTGCAAACCAACCAGTGAGTAATAACGTCATACAGTTCCACCTCCCTAAAATGCTTCTCTTTTCCCCCCCATGATGAAAAAAAAATCACACACACAAATAAATCATCATCTTGTTTCTTGTAGTCTATTTTTCACTTAGCAAGCGTCAGTTCAATATTTAGAAAGTTTATGCCGTCATACCACTCGTCAATTTATTCTGTTTGAGATTGGATCACTATTTGCCAAATACAAGCTGCAACTCTAGTAGTTCATCCGTTGTGTTCAGCATTTGGCTCACTGTTTGGCAAATTTAAGCCACTGCTAAAGTAGTATATATGTGTGAAGTTCTGGCTCTCGACTTGTCAAGTTTAGGTCACTGATCGTTTTTTTTTTTATTAAGCCTGGGCTCACTATTTGGCAAATCAATTTAGGAAATCTATTCAGTGTGGCTCACTCTTTGAGAAGTTCAAACCTCTGCAATGCTGGGAAATATACTGAATGCTGTTAAGCTTCGTTATTAGGAAAGTTCAAGCATCTAATACTAATCAATGTATTTTGTTTAGGGTTGGACTACTATTTTTTACTATTTAGCTACTGCAGAGGGCGGTCCAGTGATTAGTGCATCGACCTCACAGTGCAGACGTGCAGGGTTCAATTCCAGCTCCGGCATGTTTGTCGAATGTGGGAGGAAACCGGAGTACCCGGAGAAATCCCACGCAAGCACGGCGAGCACATGCAAACTCCACACAGGAAGGCTGGAGCTGGAATCGAACCCAGTACCTCAGCACTGTGAGGTTGACGCGCTAACCAGTCGACCACCGGGCTGCCCCCATCACTCATTCATATTTATTTTGACAATTCCAACCTAGAGCTAAATTTCTAAATCTGATGTGGTAATCATGTGGCTCATTATTTGGCAAGTTTGTGCCACTACTACACGAGCCATTGTCTTCCGCTAAGCGTTGATATCATTATTTGTCAAGTACAAGCCACCGCATTAACACCAGTCAGTCTTCTCTGTCAATTAACTCACTATTTGGCAAGTTCCTGCCACCGCAGCAACACTCAACATCAACCGATGCCTCATTGTTTAGTAGGTGCAGCACACGGTACTACGAGTCACTCCATTCTGTCACATAATGGCTCACTACATGGCAGGTTCTAGCCACTACTACATCAGTATAAGAGTGTCCTGGTGCACCTGAGTGTTGGTGTGAAGGATTTCCTGGAAATAAAACAATTTATGTGAGGCCCCCATCCCCCCCAAATAGATCCTTACCTTAATCCTCTTTTAGGGAGCGTAGTAAGCCCTCCGCACTCGGATTCTACCTCCAGCCCCCCTACAACCTCTGTCAGAAATCATCACCGTAATCCGCAGATTAGTCGGCAATCTCTTATTCATTCCCCACGCTGCCTGCTTGATTTACAGATACAGTGTTAGGATTATTAAAAAAAAAGAGAAAAAAAAAACAATGTATCGATGCAGCAGAGCAATTTACAAATGGGAGGAAGCACGGCTTTTTCGGGGGTTATTGTTTGCGAGGGAATGTACTGTCGTCTGGACTCAGGCCATGTTGGAGACGGATTAGGATCATTATCTAATGGTGTGTGTGCACATAAGTGGACAAGCACATGCACACACACGTTCCCACTCACTGGGCATCTCATCATTTGGCAAGTCTAAGCTTCTGCAACACAAATTTATTCCTGTTAGTGTTGGCTTGCTATCTGTTCAATATACTGTATATGGCGACCCACTAAAATACCAGTACAGTGAACACCCGTTATTCATTGTCTCACTATTTGGCAAGTTCGTGCCACTTGCAACGCTAGTAAATCTTGTTTCTTTAACCACTGCCTGACTATTTGGCAGTCTTAAACTGCAACGCTAGTTTTCATTGATGTCTCACTATTTGCCGAGTTCAACCAATTCATTCTGTTAAGTGTTGGCTCAGTATTTGGCAAGTTCAACCCACTGTGACACCAGTTAATCTATTCTGTTATGCTTTTGCTCACCATTTGGTGATAAGTCTGACACATTTTACACTGGTCACTCTATTCAATTGGGTCACTATTTAGTAGGTTACAGATAATGAGGCAGAAGTCAATTTATTCTGTCAAATGCAAGTTCACGCTACTACTGTAACAGTTGTCAATTTATTTTAAGTGCTGGCTCACTGTTTGTCAAATTGAACCTTACTGCTACACTGCTCACACAACTTCCCCCTCACTTGACACTTAATTAAGTACATCTGCATGTACAGTGCTACAGAATGATCTCCAATGTTTTTTTCCCCCTAGGCTCCTAAAACCACCACAGAAGCCACATGTTTATTTTGGCCTTTTTTGGCAATTTTAATCGGTCGCTAACTGGAAATGTGCACTTGAACTAGCAATTAAGATGTCAAAAGACAGAAGCGTCTCATGGCGCATTGTTTTTGTTTTGTGATTGGTGACCTATTATTTTCTCTGCTGAGAAAGAAACACGATTACAAGCCACTGATCACTTAATTGTACTTCTCTTTTTTGAGGTTTGCCTTAAAATGAAAATGTATTTTGTGCTCTGTATTTGGCAAGCCCAAACCACCACTGACATCTGTCAATCCATACTAATCAGTGTTGTGTCTCATTATTTGGCAAGTCCAAGCTACTATGTCATGCTTGTCAATATACTGTTGGTTGTGAACTCGTGATTCATTGTTTACAACTCAGTCTAGTACCTGAAGCTGGTTGGTTATTTATTTGACAAGATCAAACCAATTCAACACCAGCCAATTTATGTTACGCGTAAGATCACACTTTGGCAATTATAAGCCACCGCTGCTACACTTTTCAGTGTACGCTGTTAATTTAGCGCTTCACTATTTGTTAAGTTCGACCCATTGTTTAACTTGTCACTCTTCTCTTAAACATTGGCCCGCTATGTTAAAGTTATTCTACTACACATTAACTCACCATTTGGCAAGGTCATTGCATACAACATCAGTAATTCCTGAATGGTAAAAGCCATGACAAAGTCAAGCAAAGGACAACAGGGAAAAAAAACTAAGTGTGTATCTTTTCATTCCTCTTTTGCGCACCTCCAATGCCCCTGACCCGGTATTGCTTGCACCTCTGCGCTTTTATTTTGTCTTTGTCACTTTCCGTATCTGTCTTCCCGAGGCCTCCTCGCCGCCCCATTTGACACTTTTCTTTCCCGAGACAAATGCGGGGATTGACGAGCGACATGACAGTGTCGGCGGCGCGGCATTGTCAAAGCGGCTGTACCCGAGCTGCCCTCGGCGGTCCTGACAGCATTGTCACGGATGAATGAACAGTGTGTTGTGACACATGCTGCGACGCTGTCACACACAAGACTTCCTCGTCCACTTTTAAAGTTGTTGCCGTGGTTATGTTGAAGAAGTTCGGTGCGTCAATGGAGAGTGTACAACTTATTTGACCTAATCCATGGCAATATATCTTATTATCTTCTGCCACTGGAGTCAAATTATAATTTTTATCAATGTCTCACTATTTGGCAAGTTCAAGTCACCACCGCAACACTAGTCGATGCGTGCTAGTCATTGATCGTTTTACTTTTTGACAAGGTTAGGCCTCTGCGGCACTAATTAATCTAGTTTACTGTCTTCGTCATTGGCTCACTATTTGGCGACTTCATGCCACTGCAACACGAGTCAGTCGATGCGTTTAATAGTGAGGCAGCCGTGCAGATGACAGTAAGTCTGTGACATGTCGATGCGTGCTTTGCATGGGCGAAAAATGAACACTACGCCGTGGAGCAGTCAGCATCTTTTCCGGAGGAGCAATTGAACCCGTAGCCATTCAGTGACAGGCTGATTAAATTTATATTAATTAAAGTTCGCACTTGATAAGCAAGCGGTATTATCAGTACAATCTGCATATTTTTTAATGCGATAGGATGAACTGAATATTATCAAATGATGCTTGTTCTGGGAAGCTATGCTAATGATATGAGTCACGATTGCTGTGACACAATCCAAATCCATTCAAGACCACCTGTTTGCGACCCTGAAAAATCCCATATGCTGACTTATTTTTGCTGAGCTATGTGAAGTACAATAACACCGCTTACAGCCGCCGATGATTGTAGTGAAACATTAGCTGATCAAACACTGCCAAGAAGTCGCCCCCGGCATTCTGGATGTGTTGATGCTTTCAAAAACCCGCTTCGTCTTTTAAAGGTAGAAAGAAGGCTGCGGGCCAAGCCGGTGTGACCTCGCAGAGACTGATGTACAGCATTTCGTGATAAATTTTCCTTTTATACTAAAAAGGAAACATGGAGAAAATGAAACATGTGCCTCGGGGTGCCTTATTCAGCATTAAAAACCTGGGATTTAAAGCAGCGCAAAGGAATATTTGTTTTGGTTCCCCATCGTTGTGATCTTTACAAAGTTTATACAACCTTTGCACCCAGCTCTTGACAAACACGTTAGAACTGGCTCGAATACACCTTGAATCCTGGTTGGTCTACCAATATTGTACAGTAGTACCTTGGCTTAAGGTGCTGTAATGCCCTTGCATGTGGGCAAGGAGAGCCACTGTCCTCTATGCATTTTCGGACGTTTATTGAACAGGACAAGCAATCAAATATGCAATAAAAACACTTGCGAGGAGCTGGCCAACACGAGCAGAGGTGTCCTCGCTGGTCCAATGATGTTTTAATGTGCTAAAAAGACAAATATGTGTGTCAAATACATTTCCCCTTTGGTAGTTGTCGTCTCCATGACTTTGACGCTTTTAAAATTCATTCCATATCAATGTTTAACGTAAAGGCCTTGAATTTAAACAGAGCAGGTCCTTACTTGTTAGCGGATCATAGGTGTATTGGTCTTTGGTGAAGCAGCATGTGGCTCACATTCCATGGTTTTCTTATTTGCGATCACTTACGTCGACGAGAAGTGGGACAACAAGGTGTACACTCGAAAGAGAACCATCCAACCCAGTTAATATAGTCAGGAATAATGATATGATTATTAATTTGGGGAGGGGGTGGGGTTGTGGTTAATAACACATATTTAGACCTGGGAAGTCAATTAAAAAGGATTATAGCAGTGGCCCCCAACCGACGCTGAGCCTCCTCATGCTTAATGATTATGGAGTGTCATCAGCACTCCTACGCTCCTGCACACTTGAATTACACACACACACACACACACACACACACACACACACACACACACACACACACACACACACACACACACACACACAAGGTTGCCTTTTCATTCATAACGTAAGGAGTGTTGAAATAGTGTCATGTTTATCAAGTAACTCTTCAATCATTGATGCGATCATTAACATAGCGACATTCATTAGTCAGTGGTTCAAGATTTAGCCACTTCATGCCAGTCATGCCAGTTAATCTGGTTCTCTATTTTGCATGTTCAAGCAGCTGCCGCAACACCAGTCAAGGTATGCTTTTATTCGGTTCCTCACTTTTTGGCAAGTTCAACTCATCACCCCCAACACTAGTCAATGGATTCTAATAAAAGACAATTGACTAGTGAATCTATTCTATTAGTCGTTGGCTCACTCTTTGGCAAGTTCAAGCACTATCTCAGCACTAGTTAATGGATTCTATGAAACAATACCTTACGAAGTGAACGTATTTTATTAGTTGGTGGCTCACTATTTGGCAAGTCCAAACCACCTCCGCAACACTAGTCAATGCTTGCTTCAACAATACTTCAACACTTTTTGGCACGTTCAAGCCACCACCGCAACTCCAGTAAATGCTTGCTTGAACAGTACTCGACCAGTCAATCTATTCTCTTAGTCAGTGGTTCACTATTTGGCAACTCAACTGTAGCTGTATGAGACGTTTTTCCTATAAGGGTTATTAATTAATTAAAACAACCATCACTGGATGCAAAGTGGCTTTACTTTTGCCAGCTGCCAAAGATGAAAGAAGCTAGATTTGACAATTTGCCAGTCCAATTTAAATCACTGTCAAGTTTAAGACCCAAGTCTGAGACTGTTAAGGAGCCGGAGGTCCCCAGTTCGCAAAATGGGATGTACAAGGACCAGTTGGACCAAACACCATCAAGAAATTCAGTGCCATCCAGCTCTTGAGTTCCTCCAAACAGGATAAAAGTGGCAAGTTCAACCCACCACCGCAACACTAGCCAATGCTTGGTTTAACAATACTTTACCAGCGAATCTACTCTAGGAGTCTGTGGTTCACTATTTGGCAAGTTCAAGTCACCACCGCAACGCTAGTCTATGCACGCTTAAACGATACTAGTGCACCCATTCGCTTTGGACCCACTTGGCAAATTCAGAAAAGTAAAGTGGGAGGAGAAGAGGAAAGCTGATGGCACACCAGAAAAGGAAGTTGTTCATCTCAAAAGGAGGTCACATATGCACACGTGCGCACACACACACCTGGGAGATTTAACACAGGTGCAGATGTTTCCCGGTGATCTATTGGACTCATCCTCTCATGTCAACATTCAAGAGTAAAGAGAGCGAGCGTGAGCAAGGGGAGACAGAGATGGATGGCGACCAATCTTAAGAGAAGGTCGGCGGCAGGGAGACAGAGAGCGAAAAAAAAAAGAACTATTTCCACAGCAACCGGCGACGAGCGAGAGAGCCTTAGTGAGGAGGTGATTATGGAGGAGGAGGCGAGGAGCAGATTATGTGCGGGTGATCCATTAAGGCACGGCAGACAATGTCAACATGTCGAGTGGAAGGAAGGAAGGAAGGAAGGAAAGAGAGAGGAATGAATGAAAAGGATAAATGAATGTTGGGAGAAGCAGTATTTCCATACAATCTGCTCAATTAGGGGAAAAGGATGGAGGTTGCTGAGCGAGGAGAAAAGGTGTGCGCGTGCATGTGGAGCGATGGCGGTGTAATCCATTATAAAATAAGAGGGGGGGGGGGTATCTGTCCGCTCCTCATGTTATCTCCTCTCCTCTCCTTCTTTCCTTGACCTGACTCATCTTTTTTCTCCCAGTGTCTTGTTCTTTCCTTCCCCGCTTTTCCCTTTTCTCCTCAGTTCTTCTTCTGTCATTCTTCCCCCTCCACTTTTGTGTTTTCCTCCCTCCGTTCTTCGGCCCTGACATCGTTCCTCCTTCGCCGCTTCCCTTCTCTTCCCATTTCCGCCTTCATTCGCATCGCTCCTCTTCTACTGTTTTCTCCACTGCTGTATTTCCTCCCCTCGCATGCCTCCTTGCCTCCTCTTTCCTCTTTTGTTTGCTCCCATCCCTTTTTTTTTGTCATTGTTAGGCTCTCGTCTCCTCTCCTGTCCCGATTTCTGCTACTTTTTTCTTTCCTTATCTGGTCTTTCCTCGACTCTTTCGTTTCTCTTTCCTACTCCCTCCTCCTCTCTTACGCTTTCTTCTTTTTTCTGCTCTTTCCTCACCTCACTCTTTTCCTTGCCTCCTCTTTCCTGTCCTCTCCCCTTTCTTTAATTTTTGTCATCCCTAGTCTCTCTTCTCCCCTCCTGTCTGGATATCTGCTACTTTTTTCTTATACCTCCTCTTTGCTCACCCCTCGTTTCTCTTTCCTACTCCCTCCTCTTCTCCTTTCCTTTCCCCTTTGCTATTTCTCCTCACTCCTCTCCGTACCTCCTCTTTCCTGTCGTCTCACCTGTCCTCTCTTATTCCTTTCCTTTCTTCCACTCCGCTCACTATTTCCTCTCCTCTCTCCTCTATTTCCTCCCTGCACCTCCTTTTATCTCCCCTCTCCTTGCTCACTCCTCCCATTTCATATCGTCTCCTCCTCTTTTCCCCCCTATTTCCTCTCCTTCCCTCCGCTTTCCTTTCATCTCCCCTATCTTCACCCTCATCTCCGCATTGTTTTATTCTTTTCTTACATCTCCTCATGATTCCAATCTTTTCTTCCCACTCCCTCTCTCATTTATCTCTACTCCTCTCCTCTCACTATTTACTCTCCTGGTACTTTTTTTGTCCCTCGACCGCCTGTCTGCCATCTTCCTCCTCATGTGCGCACTCGGCTACATAGGTTCTGCTTTTTGTTCCTCGCTCAAAACAAAATGCACTGTTTCGGCTCGTTTACAGTCGCAAAGTCAGTGTTGCGAGTGTAAAATGATGTATTGCATGTGTGCGAATGTGTACGTGTGTGTGTGTGTGTGTGTGTGTGTGTGCGCGCGCCATACATCTTTCATGGGCGGTGCACCGGCTGGGTTATAAATAGGTCTCTAAAGGCACATCCCAGTCCAGGCGGTTGTCCTCATGTGTCCTAGTTCTGTCGGCGGCGGGACACCTTGGAGTGCACTGGCACTATTTGTTCACTTTGGGAATTGTTTCCTCTTCCTTATCCCTTTGAATTTCCCCTTGATATGGTTTTGGGTTTTTTTTAATTCCCGCTTGAGAGGTTCTTTGAAGAACAATATGCGCACACCTCTGGGAATTGTACCCCCTGTCCCTTTTTATGCTTTATTACGTTATTGAAAATATATGGGGATCCAATCTATGAGCGCCAACGTGCTTCGAACAATGGCAGGCAATGTAGCGTCACACTTTTCAACTATTTTAGATTATCACTTTAACCTCAATTACGCTTTTTCTTAAATTCCAGTATTTTCTTTGTGATGTTATCACATTTTTTTTCAAATGATGAATATATTGTCATATTATACCATATATATATTTTTTTTATCTTTTACCAGGTCAAGACTCTTCTCAGTCTCTAACTTTGTGCGGTGGTGTAATTTTTTTTTTTCTTTTGAGTGTGGCCCTAATAATGCTCTGTGCAATAGACATCAGCAGTAGTCGCTATGGCAACCCAGTAATGTCAGCGTACTTTAATTGGATCTTCATGTCACTCGCGCAGATCTCATTAATTAAGCTGTCAGCGCTCCCCAGAAATCCCACCGTGTCGCTCTCACCTAACCTGCGTTGCGTTGTTGCAGCGCCGGTCCATTTGGAGCGTGTCGCCAGGGCAGCGGGACGGTCCAAAATCCCCCCAAGAGACACCATGGCACATATGGCCAATTAAAATGGACGTCAAATGGCACATGCTCACTTCATTAAAGACACCTGGGCTGCTGCCGTCATTAGCTTAATGTTGCTTTAAATGTAGCCCGGGGTATCCATCATATTTTACATCTCCAAGTCTGCTAATTTAGATACCTGACTTTCACCTGCTCATGTTAAACCGCATTCGGTTCACTGCAAGTATACTTCCTAAGTCAAGGCACTTTTATCTCAGGTCACTACTGTATCGGGCAGGGAATAGTATTGTTTTTCTATTTCTATCCATCCGTCTTCTGATTCGCTTTATCCTCACAAGCGCATACAGAGAAGAACAATCATCCACGCTCATACTTACACTGACACTTAGGGGCAATTTAGAGTGTTCCATTAACCTGCCATGCATGTTTTTGGAATGTGGGAGGAAACTGGAGTACCCAGAGAAAACCCACGCAGGCATGGAGATCCCCTGAGAAAACTCACGCAGGCATGGAGGGAACATCCAAACTCCACGCAGGGAGGCCGGGGCAGGAATTGAACCCTGCACTGCGAGGTTGACGCTTTAACCAGTGGACCACCGGGCCACCAGCTATTTGTATCCATAAACCACATATTAAAAAAAAAAAAATGCACAATTTGTCGACGTTGCTTTTCATTGAACGGATGTACTGTCGCTTCCAAGTTTCAAGAGAAATCAAATGCAAAAAAATGAGAGCCTGGGCGATGAACTTCATGTATTATTTTGTGCAAACACACACACACACACACACACACACACACACACACACACACACACACACACGCACGTTAGCTGTTTCTA
>NW_017805532.1:721798-722215 GCF_001891065.2 Hippocampus comes | reverse complement strand
CTGCCATTTTGTCCTGAACTGCCATTGAAAATGACAGTGCCTAAGGGCTTAGGTAACGATGAGTAATCAGAATATCGTGTTTTGATTCGTGGGAATTATTGCATTTGTGAAAAAATGAGTTAAATCGAATAATCCACTCGTTTTGTTTTTTTCATCCATCTCAGGGGGCGGCCATTTTGTCCTGAACTGCCATTGAAAATGACTGTGCCTAAGGGCTTAGGGAACGATCAGATCAGAATATCGTGTTTTGATTCGTGGGGGCACGTCGAGCATATATTTGAAAAGAACATTTTTGACTTGAGTTTAGGCAATTATTTAAAATGTTGTCTTTTTACAGTACAATGTGTGTGTGTGTGTGTGTGTGTGTGTGTGTGGGTGTGTGTGTGTGTGGGTGTGTGTGTGTGTGTGTGTGGGTGT
>NW_017805532.1:688758-721680 GCF_001891065.2 Hippocampus comes | reverse complement strand
GTGATTGTGAGCGCAAATGGTTGTTGGTCTTTGTGTGGCCTGCAATTGGCTGGCAAACCAGTTCAGGGTGTCCCCCGCCTACTCCCCAAAGACAGTTGGGATGACACGCCTGCGACCCTTGTGAGGATAAATGGATTCGAAGATGGATGGATGGATGGAAGATTTGAAGACATGTACGACAAACCTTACTTTTTTGCCATTAAAAAAAAAAACAACTTTTTTTTGTACGGTGGTATCTCTTTTTATATAAAAAGAAAATATGATTTACGTGAGGATAAATGGATTCGAAGATGGATGGATGGATAAGATTTGAAGACATGTACTACAAACCTTACTTTTTTGCCATTTAAAAAAAACTTTTTTGGTACTGTGGTATCTCTTTTTATACAAAAGAAAATATGATTTAGTTGTTAAAATTGGAATAAAATAATTATTTCCACTGGGAAGTCACAACTTCCTATTTTGCATCATTATTTTTGCTTTCCAAATAAAAGATGGGAAATGCATGCTTTTCATTGGCCAATAACAACGCGTCCCGGTTGCCATAAAGCCACATATTAGCCAGGGAAGAACTCAAACAAACTTTCTTCAACTTAAAAGAAAAAAAAACAATGCGGCTGTGGGCTAATTTGGAAACGTTTGCACGTATAAAAGTGAGTACGGCTCCTCCTGCTCTCTTACCTCCGTATCCCATGACTGGAGTGTCATTCCGGCATGAAATGAAGTGACAAATCTTCCTGGGTGGCTCGTTGAGATTATTGGAGCGCACCACGCCCGCTCAGTACCCGCTCCCCCGCACACACGTACGCGCACACAGACGCAGGCAAGGCTAATCACTGGCGGAGAGAGCTCTTTAAGCCACTCGGCTGTGGTCTTGCGGGGATGGAAATAATACAGCTAATCAAGGGGGATGATCCTCAGTATCAACACTTCGTTTTCAGTACAGTGTGATTTGCAGGTGGTAAAGAGTCTTGCATAAGCGCTCCTTTGTGTGTTTTCTCATTTTATCTCCACAATGCCACATTTTAGCATCTGTTATAATCTGCTTTTTTTTTTTTTTTTTTACTCTGCCATTTGTTTTGCCTTTGAAAGATTCACATGATGTTCCTCTTTTGCGACAGACTGTGATGTTCCCGCACGCAAAGCTTTTCGCCTTGCGGAACTTTTTTTTTTTTTTTCTTTTGGTGGCGCTCCCCAGTGCAACAAACTATCTCTATATTGTGGCCTACTTTTATCCACGCCAAGCCTTTGTTCCGCCACCGCCGCTAAAAATGCAGGCAGATAGAAAGCGTCGTGCATTAAGTCTTTCCCTTTTGGCTCTGCCTTGATCTTACACAGCTGGAGATGGGACGTTTGTCCTTAGAGCAACAGAACACCAGCGAGCGTTTGAATGAATTGCACCAGTTTTCACGCAAAATGCAGTACAATTGTGAAAAATACATACATAGAGTTATGCTATTAATTCCGCCGCACACCGGGTGACGCAGCCAATACCCAACGGTTCCGCAATGGTTTTACATGACTCGCCGGTCTACAAGCGAGCTTCAGATACACCGCTGCTCAAGAGAACTCTTTACATTCTTTCACTTGCACATTTCTCCCAAAAAGAAGCGTTTGCAAGAAGCTGTTTATTTGGCGCTCCCAGTTGCAATTAACTGTAAAAACAAACCGCACAATTTCATCGAATGAAAGTCTGAGCTTAATACGACACAGACAGGCTAATGGAAATTAGCATAGTATTGAGCTAATTATAAACTTGAGCACAACCTATTTTCTCTTACAGGAACTGGAGCTTTGAGGACCTTCTCCGCCTCTCCTCTTTGCTCTTATGCTAGTATGTCGACGTCAGTGTGACGTCGTACTCCACTGAAGGCGCGTTAGCCAAAGTTCGGACGTGCCTCCATACTTCAAAATCTCCAATTTCGCCGGGTGCTAACGATGAACCCTGATGTATCAGCGGAATGCTTTATACACAGGCTTGATTCAAGTTGATTACCGCGTTCCCTTTGAAAAGAATGTCGCGTGATTCCTTTTGTTTCAAAGAAAAGAAGACTAGACTCTTGTTGAACCATCAGCAAATCCCACATCAGTTGAAACCAAGGCCAAAGCTACATCTGGTGTGTGTGCGCGGGCAAGAGCATGTGTGCGTGTGTCGATCCTTGTATCAAAGGCTGCGGGTTGTGTTTGTGTGTCTCGTGTCTGGAGCTGTGCGCCCAAAGCGGGGGAGACAGGTGATGTCGGGGCGAGAGTTAAAATAACAAACACGCCATCGCCCCCAAAGACTGACTTGATCCAATCAGCCCCTGTCTGTTGTCTGACACACACCACCACGCACAAACACATGCACACACACACACATTGGTTGACACCAGCTGGGGCTAATGATGTGATGGCTGCCGTGGTATTGCCACCACATGGGGTCTGGTTGTCTGAGCCCAGCCAAGCATCTATGGGTCCTGCATGCTAAAATGAAAAGCCGGCACTACAGCTGTGATAAAGCAGCAAAGATCTGCTTTTGTGTTGTTTTGCATCGCCGCGTGTCTGTTTCATTTTCGCCGCAGACTCAGAAAGTGCTACAGTAAGCAAGTGTGAGAGCGGAAGGTTGCCGGGGTTAATTGGCATTGAAGTTCAAATTACTTTTTAAGTGCAGGAGGCATGTTTGTCCTCATTGATTTTGCTGACTGGGAGTCATTTATAAACAGCGTTTGCAGGGAGGGAAAAGAAGTCGGTGGTAATGGAGTAGATAGAATAGCTCAGCCACGTGCGTGAAGCTACATGACAGAAGAATTGTGAGAGTGGGATGGATGGATGGATGGATGGATGGTGAACAGATGGACTGGATAATGGACTTGGTGGGTTCGTCTTCATTGGATGGTGGATGGATGACTTGGGACTAAAGATGGATGGTTGGATGGAGCGATGAAGGATGGTGGGTGAAGAGGGATCGGAATGAGGTCCAGTGTCTTTGGAAGATGGCTGGAATAGATTATAAATGGATGGATGGATGAAGTGTAAATAGGGCTGCACAAGATATCGAAAAAGTATCAATGTCGCGATATCGGCCCATGCAATATGCATATCGCAAAGGTATGCAACAAGTTTCTTCTGGAATAATGCTTTTCCAATATCATGCTGCACTAATTGTAAATGGTATATTTATGAAATGGATGCATGGATGGATGCACAGATGGATGGATAGTGAATGGATTCTTTAGGTTCCTTTCAAGGTTCACTAACTTCAACTAATGTGACAGCTCATTTAGGTTTGCTCAGGGGTCACCAACGTGGTGCCCTTAGGTAGCCCCCAAGGTGCAGTTCGCAGCCCCTTTCTCAAAATAGCTCAGCAGTGATGGGACGTTGTGATTTTCTCGGAGTGTTGTAGAAATTATCATTTGAAAATGCACCTGATGATTGTGCGAAACCATTAATATTGGCCAGTGTCTTAACATAAACGAAAATCAGTCATTTTTGATCACATACTTCTCACGGTATTGAAGGTAATTTGGGGATTTGTATTTTCGGAAGCGTGTATCGAATTGGTAGCCCTTCACATTAATCAGTCTCCAAGAGGAAGCTCTCAGTTTTAAAAAGGTTGGTGGCCCCTGGGTTAGCCGATGTTCATCGCACTCCCTTGATTCTTGAACACATCTTGATATTTTGGGTCCGTCCAAAGAAGCACTTTCCTTCCCATTTGTGCCGTACACAGCCTGCATGTTCCATTTTCTTGTTGTTGAGCATAACCTTTTGTTTTATATTAGAAAGCAAAAGGTCAAACAAGGAGCTTGCCGTCATCCAAAGAATCAAGCCGGCGGAGAGAGGAGCATCAAATTGCTCGAGAATAAGTACCGGCGCAATAACAGCGGCCTTGTTTTCCTCCCTTCGCCACATCTGAGATTTCCATTTCCTAACGTGACGCGAGAAGGAAATTAAACAATGGGAATGGAACAATGTTGCAGCGAACATTTATGCCTCCGCCATAAAGCTCGGACAGGCTGAATTTACGAGGGTTTGCCGCTGTAAATACTGCGCTCGGGAAATGTGATTAGGCTCATAAATACGATATTCCCTGCTGTCCTACCCTTCACCCGAGGAGCCTTGTAAAAGCATATGTTCAGGACACTTGCCTGCTTTTCGCTGTTGCCAGCCTTCTGTGTGGGATCTTTTCGATCTTTACATTTACAATCCGTAAAAGTCCAGAATCAATACACAAACGTTAAAAGTATAAATGAAAGACATCATACTCACCCGACATTATTTAATCTAATAATGTGTTCGGGTCGCTCGAGACATCATATTTTGCTCATTGAAGTTGACCGGAACAAATTTTGCCCTGAGCAACCAATCAAAGGATGGAAAAATTATGATGTCATCAAGGGCTAGAGCTGATTGGTTAAAAATGAGTCCAACTGCGTTCGTGCCATCAAACCGTACTACTGATTCTGAAGGCCAGATTAGATTGACAACAAGACTGAAATCGGATTGGACAAAAAAAAAAAGATACGTAAATAGAAGCAGTTCAGATCAAAGAATGATCACAAAATTACGAGAATTCTGGGAATAAATGGATACAGTTTCATGGAACAAATTACAGTGTTTGAGTTTTTGCCTTTTCGCCATTGCGTGTTGCACATAGCAACGTGAAATTGGGCAGGCATGTCTATCATGACGAGAACAACAACAAAAATCTCAAGAACCCGTGCCCACAAAAACGCAGGAAGTCTGCTATTTTGGTTTTAAGTATACAATTTAGGGTTACTTGAGACATTTCCAGGTGTCTTTCAAAAACGGATTTGTTCTATACACCAAAAAAGTCTCAAGACTCCATGGCTGAAAAGACAAAGGAAGGCTGCCATATTGGTTTGAAGCTGCCATTTTAGCGTCATTTTGGCCAGTCTTGCAAAAGTGAGCAAGATTTGACATATCTGGAGCTTTTCTCATATACAGGGGCAACGCAAAATTTGAAGAAATGCTATTTTTTTCATTCAGTTTGGACGTTCACTCGACCCATTATAAATATTCAACATTCCGCTGATCTTCTTTCTGGCAGGTGGAGTGGCTGAAGAACGAAGAGATCATCGACCCAGCGGAGGACAGAAACTTCTACATCACCATCGACCATAATCTGATCATCAAACAAGCGCGTCTTTCGGACACGGCTAACTACACGTGCGTGGCCAAGAACATCGTGGCCAAGAGACGCAGCACAACGGCCACCGTCATCGTTTACGGTAATCATCGGTATCATATGGTGCAATTGACCGCTTTTGAAATTCTTATCTTTCAGTAATGAATCACAGTAGGCCATAATCGAATCACAATATTTTGGGCTTCTTTTTTGGCGGCATGGCAGCCGTGCCTCGCAACAAATCAAGTCATAATATTGACTTGCCGAGCACCCGCGCCAGCTTTTGGCCAGTGTTAGAGGAGAGGAAACAATGCGCATGCGATGCACACAAAAAGAAAAACACACTCTGCGCGTTTCCCTCCAGTGTAACCGCTGTTGCATCTATCCACTGTGTGCTTCAATCCGAAGGAAAAAAAAAAAAAACTGCACGTGTGCGCTGCTACAGACAGACAGCCCGAGATGGAGTGGTTTGACACTGATGTATCCTTACAGAAATAGATTGTTCAATCTGCGGTTCAATCTCCTCGGCTCCCCCCCGCCCCCCGAGGGCCCGGCTGGCGCTGTTGACAAGGTGAAAAAGTTGCAAGGCTAGTGGAGGGATGTGGCGGATCACGAGGGGGATAAATAAAAGCATGGTGGAGAGGCAGCTCGGTGAAGAAGCTCGAATTGACCTATTTTTGTTGTACCCGATAGGAAGGTCCCACTTCAAACATTGATCGACACATCCTGTAAACGCCATTTGTGTCGGTTGCTTAAGTCGTGAGAGCAGTTTGCATAGAAACAGCAGAAAAAAAATATTTGATTTGGGCCCTCCCAGTTGAGGGTGACAACTGTAACTCCTCCAATGATTCAAGCCTCATATATGTCCAGTAAAAAGCTAGACATTTTGACAGCCATCATTCTCAGCACGGTAGAGCCACAAAAAGAAACATTTTTGGAAGGTGTGAAAGCACCAATGTCCCAAGTAATGGCTCCAACTTCTGTTTTTCTTTCACCATATATCCGCTGGGCAGAGCATCAAGCAGCAATTCATGCGCTGTCTTGACCGAAAAATGTTTTTTCTGTTATGATTGTGGGGATGATAAGCTGTCCATCCAATCACCGATCTCTTGAACTTCGCAGTTAATGGTGGCTGGTCGACGTGGACGGAATGGTCGATGTGTAACAGCCGCTGTGGGCGTGGCTTCCAGAAACGAAGTCGCAGCTGTACTAACCCCGCCCCTTTAAATGGCGGACTGCCTTGTGACGGACAGGCCATCCAGAAACTACCCTGCACCTCTTTGTGCACCGGTGAGTTTGAACCAGTTTGCTATTTTCTGCCGTAACTTGCAAAGCGACGTTACGGACACGTGGCAATGATGTCATAGAATTGCAATGTAACACGTGACATTGCATGACAGTATCTTAATTGCTTTTGCTTGCAATACAAAGCAACAAAAAAACTAAAAAAAGATTTGCTGTTGCATCTTCGGCAGCCATGTTTCGCTCAGGGTCAAGTCATATGTGTCGGTAAATCCCACCATTGATAGTGGATTAGGAAGTGTTTTCGTTTCCTTTCCTTTCCGTTCCCTTTAGTGGATGGCGAGTGGACGGACTGGAGTAAGTGGTCAGCCTGCGGGACGGAGTGCACCCAGTGGAGGAGGCGGGAGTGCAACAACCCGGCGCCCAAAAACGGCGGGAAGGACTGCGAGGGTCTAGTGCTTCACTCTCAGAACTGCACCGATGGACTTTGTATGCAGAGTAAGTTGATCCTCTGCTACCCGCTTAGAAACCTGCACGGAAAGTTCATTTTGGATGTGAACTTGTTCAAAGTCCCCCCGCCCCCCACAACAAAATGTTATGAGAGCCATTCCGCTCAAAATACTGGCATTTCCCCATTATTGGAAACCAGTCCACACTAGTGGACAACTGCAAGTTCCACCCTACAATCTTACAGTACAGTGGACCCCCATTATTCAGGGGGGCGAAAGCGGGGGATATAGAACGGGTTGGCCTGCAAATAACGAAAATCTGTGTACTATTGACACCAAGCGAAATGCATTGACAATGCATTTTTCAAGGGAAAAGTTGTTGGTGGGGGTGAACATGTAAAGGAAATATTGAGGAAAATTACACCCCCGCCCAAAAAAATGCAAATCTGCCGGTGCCAAAAAACATGCATGGTAGGTTGAATGGGCACTCTGTATTGTCCCGAGGTGTGTTTGTGACTGTGAATGATTGTTGGTCTGTGTGTGCCCTGCGATTGGCTGGCGACCAATTGAGGTTGGACCCTCCCTGCCGCCCAAAGGCAGCTGGGATGGGCTCCAGAGACACCTGCGACCCTCGCGAGGATAAGTGGTTTGGAAAATGGATGAATAAATGTTACATTCAGTGTTTTCGTACCACTTTAAATCAAACTGGTGAGAAATGAATCGTTCCTTTCTAAATTGCCATGTTTTTATCATCCCCCCATTCAAATGTTTCGCTTTTGTATCACGCTCTTCTGAATTGTTATGTTTTAGTCACTTTCCTACTATTTTTATGTAAGCGTACCTAGAAAATTCTATGCCTGTTTTTGTGCCCTTTCTGACTAAATACAGACTTTTTTTCCATCATTACCTACTAAAAATTCATGTTTTTGTATCATCTCACACTGAATTATGGTTTTCTGTCATTTCTTACTTCGTTCTTTTATTTATTATTTTTTTGGTAGCATTTTGCAGTGAATGTTTGTGTTTCATCCTCTTCCTCCATTTTTCCTGACAAATCTTTCTGCATCATTTCCCACTAACGGCTAAATACATTTAGGCAGAGTTGCTTTTTTGTTTATTGCCACCTCCCTATCTTCCTCCTCCGACTCTTCCTCAGGCGGCACTATCATCTCTCCCTTCGCCTGCCTTGTGTCGCTCTTCCTCTCAGGAGGCTGACTGCTTTCATGGTGTCGATTCATCCTCATTTACTTTCCGAACGTCACCCACCGGTGGCCTCGCTCGGTCAAGTCAAAGCCTCCTTTCTTACAAAAACCTAACATCACATAACGAACCATCATAAAGTGCATCAGCCACCAATTGAACTGCCGTTTGGCTCATTCCCACCATGTTTTTTTTTTTTTTTGTGGTGAGTTTCTAAAACGCTTTGAAAGGGTGAAGCGAATATAGCAGCGGTTCTCCAAGGCGCAGGCAATTATATTTGTTGACTTGCAGCATGAGGAGGAGTACCTTGCTTACTCATTGCGCCGAGAGTAATTGGCAGACGTTTGACGAGAGGAGAAGAGAAAAAAAAAAAAAACAGCGCAACATATTTTTAGAACACGCACACACGCTCACACATTCTCTCGCTTGTGCATGCAACGATGCCACAGGTTCTCGGTGTGCTGAGCGACAACAACCCTTCATTAGCCAGGAATGATCAGCCAGCGCCTTGACATAATCAGTATTTTTCCACATTTTTCCAAGTCATATCGGCTTCTCTGGATGACACAAATTGTTGGAAGACAACTCACAAGTACAAGTCAAGAATGCACTGTTACATCGTTCCACATATAGCACAGTCCAACGCTTAAGGACCGAAAAATAGAAGCAATAAGTAAGTGTTGTCAGCAGCTTGAAAGGGCCACACAGGACTGGCTGGTATCGAAATATAGTGGAACAGGGCACAAAAGCAAAAAGAACACCTACAGTGCCGCAAAATGATGCCAGACGCACCACTTTTATATTAGCCAGTGCTAAGCGTTGAACTGAATAGCGGAGGATGTGTTCAAAAACAAAATCCATGCAGAGATGACCATTCAATCAGCCTCCGATTGAATATATAACGGTTACACCTCAAACAGAAGTTTGGGGTATTTCCTCTTATAGACTCAATTAATCGTGACGTGCATCCTCTACTTGAATAAATAAGCGCTTTTGAAAACAAACCGCTTGTCCATCAGGGGTCTTGGTGGTAACAAGGAAGATGCGCTGTGGCTCATTAAAAGACAGCATGCCATCCAAATGATTTCGGCAGTGATAATTTTACAGTTTGAGCCCTGCGAGTCCCAGGGACTCGCTGATCAGAAAAGTATGAGTCCCATTATGCATTTAGAGAGTCCCAAATTTCGAATTCTGAAATGGTCTACTTATTCAATCGCATATGATAATAACAAACAACAACAATATACATTGATAATAGGTTTATTTCTTATAAACAAATGCTGCAAAAATTTAAATAATTCAGGCCTACAAGATTTGCTGAGACATAGGTTCTTATTTCATCCCATGGTTCAGTCTTTGAGTTCATAAATTCTCCTCTCGACTCTGCTTCCAATGATGCAAGGCTTTCTCAAAGTCAATTTATTATCGCAAAACACGATCCAACTTTAGCTGCTTCTCTATGATATCTCCGCAATAAACTTTCGCAACACTCGTTGGCAACACTTGTTTTAACGTTACACAACTTGGCAATCGTCTGCCGATCTCGCCAATCTCGTATCGCGAGAACGGAAATCTAGTCACGCGAGATTACTTATCGCGAGATCAAAACAACAATGGCGGCGATTATCAAACTGCGATCATTGCTGAAAAAAAAGGTGCACCGTAATTTTTTTTTTTTTTTTTTTTGACTGAGAAATTTCCTTGCGTCCCAAAAACGCACATTTTTTGGAACTGTGCGTCCCGCGGGAAAATTATGCGTCTAGGACAGAGGTAACGAGATGGCTATTTCGGCGCTGTTTCATTCAGATGCAATTTTTCCCTATCGTTGCTCTAATGTTGTACTCAAGTGATGTTTTCCGGGATGAAACCTGCAGGGTTATACATTCAGGCTCATTTCCCCCGATTGACTTTCTGTCCTTGTAACGACTCAACACACTGGGCTTATGTTTCAACTACTTCCTGTAGCGCTAACAGGAAGACATAAAATGTGCGTGAGCATGTGTGTGTGTCACGTCGCAGCACGTAGTGCGTCTCCAGCAAATAAATTCTGATGTCGTCTTTTAGAGCCGCGGTAATCTCCGGAGATAGCAGAGCTGCCGTGTAACACGTTTTACCGTGTTAGCATTTGCATGACACAAAGCGCAGGTAGAACGGCAAACCAACTCTTTGTGTGTGTGTGTGTCCATTTATTATTCTTGCTTTCTATTTAAAAATGAGCACAAACTTGAATACATACGTACTTCAAATGTGTCAAAATAATCACGTCTTATTTCATAGAATTTTCCCAATGTCGTTGTCTGTTATCCTCTCATTTGGCTTCCCACTTAATCAAATGCCTTTTTCCCTCCATGCCGTCGTCTTTTGTAATCGGGTGTGCCATGCGTTCCTGCCACACCGCATTCAAAATTTTTGCGTCATCTCGACCGCTAATCGCTTTGGCATTTGGCAGATGCGCTCACGATTAATAACAAACGAGGTTCAAAAAAGAAGGGTCACGCTGTTTGCTGTTGGAGATCAACAACGCTGATAGTGGTGAGTCAGTGTGTTGTGTTTCTGTCCCATGTGAGTCCTTTTTTTTTTTTTTTTTTGCTGTTTTGTTGATCCATCCATCCATCCTTCATCCCTACCTTTTCCCTGTCCCCAAGGTTCATTGTTTGAGACATCCAAAGAAACGAGTGATGTGGGATTCACATGTGAGTTTTATCTTTAATTTCTTGCCTTTTTTTGTGTGCGTGCGTGCATGCGTGCGTGCGTGTGTGTCCGCACCGCGCGTGAGCGTGTCTTTGTGTCCGTATCTATTTATGTTCTTCTCTTATCACAAAATCCGTGTATTTGTTTGCTTCAGGAAGTCAACTGTGCTCAAATGCTGGCATCAAAGGCACATCAATTATTTTTTTCACCGTTGCCTGCATGATGGGAATGTGAATCAAAAGCGTGTCGTTGATTCAATTTGGACAAGAAGGGATTTTGGTGTGGGGGGGGGGTAAATAAATGATTCAAAGGAGGAAAAAGCAAGTGTGAAAGGAAACACGTTATGCATTTTTTTTCCTTTCATATTTCAAAACAGTTTCCTAGGGTCTAAAATAAAAGCAATCCGACACTTATCAAAATATACAAAATAAGTCGCACTTTACACCCACATTGTATATGATCTGGTTATACCTACCAACTTTTGTACCTAGCTAGTTACCTATGCACTGACCAGCTAAGCTACCTAGCTACCTGACTACCTATTTAGAGATCCAACTACCCACCCAGCCCGACGATAATACAAAATTTCGCAAATACGAAGCTACCAACCCACCCTTCCAAACACTGAGCTACCTAACTACTGTCTTACTTACTTTAGTGCGTGTGTGTGTGTGTGTGTGTGTGTGTGCGTGTGTGCGCGCGCGCAAGCAATGGGTCAAAAGCCAAAGTGTGTGTGTTCGCGCAAGCAATTTGGGATTTGAGAGTAAAACATCCACCTCCTCGCATCGAGCGCTGTCAGATTAGACTGAGCAGAGCATCAAAGATGTACGAATACGACTCTCGCTTCAGGTGTTTCATGGGCTCCTTTTATAGTGCGTCCACTCAGATGTAGAAATGTGGGACCAGCTTTTCACATTTTATTCAGTGACAAACACACACAGGTGACAATAGGACTTGCGGTTGAAAGCTGATGCCTGTGTTTCCATGCGGGGGGTCAACTCAAGTCGCAGAGCTTTGAATTTAAAAGTTGGGTCTATTCTTAGTCACTGATGTGACTAAATTCTGGATTATTGATTAAAAAAAAAAGTAGGCTGGAAAACAGCAAAAAGACAAAAATCCAAACTTTGACTTTTTCACCACCTCTTTAAAATAATGTTTTTTCTATAAGATTAGACTTCTTCTAATGCTATTGACGTTATTGTTATACATTATAGGATTTTGTACTTTTTGCGGGGAAAAAAATTGTAAACTGATTTGCAAGGCCCACAGATTATTGTCTTCTATTGCGATATAAATATGCAGCCTACCAAAAAAAAAAAAAGATGACTCTTCATTCAGCTGAAAAAATGCTTCTCTCTCTTTTTCGGTGAAAAAGACCTGTTTTGTAAAAGCATGCATTCCAAACATAATTTCAAGTATGGCACGACTATTTGTTGCTTTGTGACATTTCAAACATCTCAATAAGACTTTCCTTTGACAAACCAACATCAACAACACCACAAAAGGGCTTTTTTGATGCTTTGTTGCATTTGCATGAGGCAGCCACTTGCTGCTTCTTACTTTTGCACAGACAAAAACGTCCTGTTGCTTTCAGAAACTCCTCTCCCTGGTCACGGTGGAAGCTTTTCTTCCCCAAAAGCAATCCTCTCCGGCCGACTATTTGTTTAGATTTCTCCATCGCTACTGGTTCGAATGCCCTCTCTACTAACGACACACTACTCCACCTGACTCTACGCTATTCCCCAACTTGGCCCATCCATCCCTCCCTCTACTTCTATTTGTCCTGCGGCATATTCCTTGCTGATCCCATACACCCGTTGCCACCTGCTGGACAGATTTTAAATGATTTACAATTTACAATGCAACCAAGTCTGATCTTTAGTCAGAGGCTGCATCAGACAATTGTGCACATTATGGCGCAAAAACGTCATTGGTAGGCGGCAGGAGCATGTTTTTCGAGACGTATTCATATGTCATGGGGTTTGAATAAGTCAAGAAGTTTTTTCATTGCATTGTTGTCTGACTTGATTCTCAAGCGACGCTAACTTTTACCTCGTCACAATGCAACTTTTTCCCTTTAATGTTACTCCATTCTCTCACACTACTTTCCATCCTGATACTGAGTGGAATTTCAAAAATTTCTTTTGGAGTAGTCCAATTACTTCACATAGATTGAGGAATTTCAAAATAAATGTGATTGGACAACATTTTTTTTTTCCTGGTAGTCAGGAGGATACCATGACTTTTTCTGTTGTTTTGACTTTTTCTTGAAATACGAATCGCTGATAAATTACTCTTTTACCTTATTTCTCGAAAGTTTACTTTTCCCCCCCCTGTTGGGCATGAGCATTATAGATCTCAGTACATGAGTGAGTGTAGCTTTGTGTTTTCTTCCTCCGTTTCTTCCTGATTCTTTCTCAGCCTATTCATTCTGTCATGCTGCCTTCAAATCACACGCACACGCACGCACACACGTCCAAACCTATTATTCATCCAAGCGGGTCGAAAGTGTTCACCCACGTCCAGTTGCTTTTTTCCCCCCTCTCCTGTGTCTCGTTGTCAGGAGGCAGCCTATTATGCCAGGCTGTCAAGCTGTAAAAGGGCATTAAATAAACAATGTGTAAACTTTCAAGTGACAGCTCTCGTGTTGTGGAACTTAAAATAGAAGGTCAATCAGATCAAGATTTATTAATCTAATAGATCCATCATGATTACTATGTTGGAGTTGCAATTTAAGAGGATTATAGTGACCCCGCCCAGTCATCGTGATGTTTTTAAAAACATATATATTCGAGAGGTAATTTTAAAGGGTCCTTGGCCCACCCAGGCTTAAGAGTGGCAAGCATGTGCCGTCATCCACTGCCCGATTCAGCCTCCTCGAGGACGCTTTGAAATGGTTGACAGCGCCCTCACGTGGTCACTCTCGAAACTTTCTTATGAATGCGTGCACGGGATCAAAATGGATTGACCATAATCAAAACCGTCCATCAATCATTGATAGCGTTTATCTTCACGAGGGTTGCAGGGTAAATAATAATATGGATTGTAATCAATAATATTAGTAAAATATTATTAATATGTTCAATGTCATGCCATTTTAAATTTACTTTTCAAAAACAGAAATTTACCACCCAAATTAAAATTTGAAAAAAAGAATGCAACTTTTGGTATGTTGCAGTGCCGGTGTACACCACTGCAAACTACAAGTGCAGCAATAAGTTGTTAAAGTTGTTAAAGTGAAATGTTTGATTGAGCTAATTTGATGAGGTGCACATAATAAATTGAATATACAAGTCACATACAGCAAGTGCATCCACCCGCAAGCCATTAAGTTTGACTGCTTGTCACAATAAATGTATTTGGTACATTTAAAGTTCTTAAACCAGTGATTTTTCTTTTTTAATCTCCTTCCTCATATCAACTTGTTGGTTTCCTTTCATCTGAACTCCTCATGCTCATCTTGCGTCCAAGCCAATGCTTAGAACTTTTAAAAGACATTCTTCTTTTGTGGAAGGCTGCATGAATGTATAGATGAGTAGCCTATCTTTAAAACATCTCATGTCATATTGAAGGGGGATCCTTGTAAAATAATTAACAAGCTTATTAAGATGGAACAGATTTATGAAAAATGTCTCTTGCCCCGGTGTCTAGGCAAATGCTCTTATTACGCATGCCCGAGGCCTGTTTAAAAGTTTCACAGGTCTTCCTTTCAGTCTGAAAGGAAGGGAAATGAGATGATGTCATTGTTCTGGGAGTGTTTTTAGGATTCTCTAGTTGGATTGTTTTCAAGAAAAACCTAAAAAATATGCTTTATTTATTTCAAATGGACTAAAAATGCAAAGAATTAGGAAACTAGAATGAATATATTCATTTATATGTCATAAAATAATTGTTTTCTTTCCAGCGGCTCCGAGCACGGATGATGTGGCTCTCTACGTGGGCGTGGTCATCGCCGTCATCATGTGCCTGGTCATCTCGGTCATCGTGGCGCTCTTCGTGTATCGCAAAACCCACCGCGACTTCGACTCGGACATCATCGACACGTCGGCGCTCAACGGAGGGTTCCAGTCGGTCAACATCAAGACGGCCAGATCAGGTACTTGCAGCCTTTGGAGTGGGATCAATTGATCGACTGTGTCAACAGAGTTATGCTTGGTATTTGTCAATCATGAACCTTTGATACCTTCTTCCGTCAACATTTGGCAACAAATTCCGAAATAGTAGAAGCCAAGGTTTTCGTGAAAAGTCAGCTTGACTGACAAAATGGCTGCCTCGCGCCAAAATGAGCATTTCAGCCATTTTGATACACTCTCTTATAACATGACCAGTGACGATGACACTGATCGACGAAACCCACTTCCGTCAGTGCTGAGTCAGTCTTTTTTAACGTTTCCCATCAGTCATCATTTGTCAGAAAATCGGGCGTCAATCAATGACCGACTGAAGGACTTCTGTGTGTGTTCAGTGTGACACAACGGCCAACTCTGCAAGTCAATCCCTTGTCCCATTCATCCGCATACTGCTTACTTTATCCGAGCTTGTTCCGCTGGCGCCACATCGAGTCCCACCCGCAGCATCCGTCATTCCCGTGGTTAAATTGCACTCGTCTTTTCCTGCCTGCGTTGCGTTTCTTTCCGTCCGGCTAATGGCGAGGACCCTGAGAAGCTCACTTCTTCATACATTAATTGCTCGACAAGAAATGTCAGGGAATTTGAAATCGATCAGGCGGTCACTGGAAAACTTTGCCTACTGCTGCTTCGCTAGTCACAAATTCACTGATCATGCTCAGCAAATCAGTTTTTATTTAATGCGTATCCTTGGAGACACTCAAAGATGAGCGACGGAGCCGTGTACTGTATAAATAAGACATTCCGTAATGCTTGTAAACATGACCAGTAAAATGCTAGCACAGAAAATGTTCCTACGCATATTGAACTGATGTCTTCCTGTGTATGTCTGTTTTTCTTTTTTTTTCCGTGTCATATCTGTGTTTTACATTGGAGATGTGGATTTATTTATGAGTGCTAGTGGGAGGCCAGGAAGTTAGCTGGAGGTACACTGCTTGAGGTACATGGACAAGTGTCATGTTTACATGCGTCAGCCGGGACAACTCAGGAAGTTGCCGTGTAAAAACATGCACAGGGGAGTTTTAAATGTGGAATACTTAAAGCAGAACTAAGGGTTAATATGTTCTGGATTTCCTGTATCCATTTGTTTGGTCTTTTTTTTTTTCTGTAATGGCGAGGCATTTGACAAAATGGGTCCAGCTAATGCGCTAAATGCTAACAGACCAAACTTTGTCAGATTGATGCTAAAATGTAACACGACAGGCGTCCTGATTGGTCCAACAAGACCATGAAAAATAGTCAAGTCTGCTATCCAGCTGTGTTGGCAGTGCCTCTAGTATTAGCCCGGCGTTATATATGTCCTGGTTGGTCCAAAGATAATGCATGCTATGGGAAAGTAGATGATCTGCCATTGGCAACAACAAAGCACAAATAATATATTCCACTGCTGCTCTGCAGTAGCACTGGCACAACATGAAAGCTGGCCTGGCCCTGGTCCTCGCCATAGCAACAACAAACGTGCTTGTCTCTGAAGAGTAATGTTAGCACTCGAAAACATTGTCCTGGCGGGTTCAACAAGACCATGAAAAATAGGTGAGCCTGGGTTGCCAAGGCAACAGCAAAGATTCAAACCTCCGAACAAAAAGTTTAGTAGTACTGCCAGCACGAGTACAGCAGGATATGTGACCTGGCTAGTCCAACAAGACCACGAAAATCTGTGGCGATCTGCGGCAAACACAAAAAAATGATTTTATCCCCGCAAATAGTAAGAATTGTGCTGCTGGTGTGAAATTTGTCAAATGGTTTTTGCAACTTTGCTATTAGGCTAACAAATTTGTTTCTTTGATTGACTGGGAAACCCAAGCTTATGATTGTGCTCATGGTACCAAATGTTAATTATTTGACCTTTTTTAAATTTCCGTTGTCCTTATTTCCATTCCCCCGTGCCCCGCCCCTCCACTTTTCCTTGCTCCTAGCTGATTTTTTTTCAGCCCCTCCCGATTTGACAAATGCGTCCGCCATGTACGGCGGTCCCTCTTATGTCCTCCATGACCTGTCCGATAAAATCCCAATGACCGACTCTCCACTCTTAGAGCCCCTCCCCAACCTGAAGATTAAGGTGTACAACTCCTCCGGCCTCGTCACGCCGCAGGACGACCTCGGAGGAGACTTTACGTCCAAGCTCTCTCCCAAGGTAAGGCTATTGAGTTTCGCCACAAGTTATTATTTTTTTTTTGATATGTTGGCACAATAACCCCTAAAACACATTTTCCCGTGACTTACTAAAATTCACACGTTAAAATTCCATTCGCAACAAAGCCCATTGAGTCATACCTCATCATAAAGCACTAGAAAAGAGCTTATTAATTCTCCAAAACATGAATATGGAGTAACTGCTACGGAGTCATAGAGCATATTAAAGCACTTGAAGAAGGCTTTCCTGATATGTTTTCTTTCATTACAATTTGCATTCTTTCATTAAAAATTTGCATCGTTACTTGTCGCTTATGAAGACACACATCAGAAGTTTCTAATTTGCAACGAGCACCACTGAGTCACACATAACAGTGCCTCATCGTAAAGCACTTGTAGAGGCCGTTCTAGATCAGGAGACTTAAGAGACGACACATTGGCCTCAAAAAGATTGTTCGAAAATGGCAAAATGCTAAAAATGGCTCGTGACAAACGACCCTCAGTCATACCTCATATTAAAGCCCATAAAGTGATGCTTTGTGCATCAATAGTTATTTTCTCAATGTGCTCTCATAAAATAACACAATGACAAAAAAAATAAAATAAAAAAAAATAAATAAATAAAATAAACGTCGCGACTCAATCACAAGAATAATGTTGCTGATGAAAACTGACATGTCAAAAAAATCAATTTGGAACACAAACCCCAAAGCTCACAGTCACATCTCCGATTAAAGCATTTCCAAATCTGTGAATGTGTCATTGAACAGATGAGACCATGACCCCAAAACATCGAAAAACGGCATCAATATGCTTATTAACCCCCGCCCCCAAAAAAAATCTACTTACACCAAACCATATCGACTTATATGTCACATTAAACCACTAAAAGACGGCTTTCTCGATCCATAGCTATTTCGTCAGTGTGCCAAAAAAACATTGTCAACATTTTCGGCCTGATCAAAATTGACGTGAAAAAACGGAGTCATATCTCAAATTAAAGGACCACGATAGGTGTTCCAAATATGCGATACTATGAACATCACGTCCCACAGTGATGGCTAATAATGGAAAGAAAAAAAAAATGTTTTTTTTCTTGATTGAAAAGTCCCAAGTCATTCTTGTCGCACCAAATCTTAAACTGAACCTGAATCCTAATGACTTATTTTACAAGTCAGTGCTCACATTTAGACCATGAAATGCAAACCTGCTCCTTTTTTTTTTCCTACTACTTGAAACCCTACGGTGATTTGAGATCTTCCCTCTTCCAGCTGAGCCTCATGGCGGCGCTCCCGGGCACGAGGCTCAGCTTCCCAGTAGCAGTTCTCAAGGAAATGTGTCCAACAAAAAAGAGCAAAAAAAGAAAACACTGCCAAAACATTTTTTTTTTTTTTGCATGGAATACTTCAGGATGAACACGTCGTCTCTTCTCAGTGACCAACTTTTACTTGCTGCCACACTGATACTGTTACTTACAACACTCTCGCATTACAACAGCAAATTATATGAATATAGTATCATAAATGAAACAAAATGTCATCCCCGTACACTCTTCAGAAAAATATTTTTTTCAATATATATTAATAAAGTTTAAAAACGAGCAGTAAAAGAAAATAATGTGCTCAGTTTTATTTTTTTTAAAAAGTTGAACAAATAAGAAATTGAAAAATAATTGCCTTAACCTAATAAATAAAATAAAATAAAATGAAATAATAGAGCAATAAAAACGATGCAATTAAATAAAATGTCATTTCTTTACAGACATCACAAAAATATTTTAACAAAAATAATAATAGGAAAATTAAGTTGAATTATGTAAAAGTAAAAATAGTTTTCTGCCTTCATTTTGTAAAAAAAAAAAAAAAAAGTAAGGTAAAATAATGTTCTCTTGTAGAGCCGCTACAAAACAGTCAAGTAGAATAAAATAAAATAACGAACTATAATACACGAGCTCGCTTTTCTGCCATGCTTGTATATGAAAGAAAAAAAAAAGTTCTCAACTGGAGCCAAATCCACTTTGCTGCTCATGGAGACACTGGCACTCCCTCCTGTAACTTTGCCGTTGCAGTTGACACAGTCTCTGCTGGAGAACAGCGACACCATGAACCTTCGGAACCAGAGCTTGGCCCGCACTCGAGACCCCTCGTGTACCGCGCACGGCTCCTTCAACAACCAAGGAGGACACCTCATTGTGCCCAACTCGGGTAAACGCAATCCCACCTCCAAACAGACCCTTCTGCACCAAATCCGTCTCCTCAGGGGAAAGAAATATTTGTGACATAGTTGATCGATGTACAGGAGAAACATTTTTTAATAACCTTTCTATTTTTACGTGAAAATACCACCAGTGAAAAGTAGGATCTGGTGCGACATTTGTTGTCAGAGGTAGTTTATCTCGAAAGGTGTCAATATGCTGGACTAATGCTCCCTTGCTCATTGCGCACGATGACCTGAAAGAAGTTGTTTGTGCCGCTTGTGGTTGCAGGAGTGAGTCTGCTGGTTCCGGCGGGCGCCGTCCCCCAGGGCCGCGTCTACGAGATGTATGTGACGGTGCACAGGAAGGACAGCTCCAGGCAAGTCTTAGCCCCTTTCTCCCCCCGCCCCTCCCCCCATCTTCCTCACGTCTTTCATGTGCCTTCCCAGCTGCTGGCCGAACACGTTTTTTCCTCTTCAGCTCAACGTCTCGACACGTATTCCTCGCCGGTATTAATATTTACATTCATTGATCGTTTCTGTTGATCATTCGCAGTGAATGCAGGGCCATCTTTGATACATTTTTTCAGCTTTTTGGGGCAGACCAGCCAAGAGATGTTTTAATGTTTTGTTTTGATTTTTTTTTTTTTAAACCTATTCAAACTTAGAATATGAATGAGGCTTTACTTTTCAAAATGTTGAATTCAACTTCATTTTATTTGAACTTATTGCGGTACGAAGACTTCCTATTTTTTTACACTTAAAACTATTGGTTCAAAAATAACCCCCCAAAATTCTATACACTATGCTAAATATTTTATTTCATTCTTATTATTATTTTACGTTTTCACGCAATGGACTATTACTACTAACTGCGCAATGTGTAACAGTGTTGAGACAGTTCAGTTGTTTCATAAAAATCCTTCTGAAGGATTTTAAGGACTTTGTCAGTGAATCATCTTGTGTCGAGGCGAAAATATAACTTTTGTCAGCGCAGAACATAGATGACTGGGATTTGCCTTGGGCCCCTAAATGACTAAATACGCGCCTGCTTTAGCTGCAAAGTGTCACATCAAATTTCAGAAAAATGCCGGGCCTCTAACTTCAAACGGTCGCCTTAATACAATTCCACACGCGTAATAGCCCAACGGATTAAGTGGCAACCTCGGCGTTGGCCATGCCAACGTGACTGCGCTACATTTCGCCTCCTTGATGGAATGTTTATTTTATCTTCTTCTACTTCTCCCTTCATGAGTCATTAATGAGGTCCAGCGGCTGAATCAATAATGCTGTCGAGGATTAGTGCTGCCTCAAGCAGTGCTGCCCCACGCCCCCCAATTTTTTTTTTTTAAAGTCGAGACTAAAAAAAACAAGAAGACGTGCCTTGAAGCTGCACGGTCTTTCACACCAGCCATCAGGTGGCAACAGATGAAATGCTCGTTTGGCTAAAAATGACTCACTGGTATTGTTACATTAAAACAAAACGTAACGGCAAACTGATGCTTTTAAACAGAAATTTTGCTTTGATGAAGTCGTGGACAGGTGATAGTTGAATGCGAGTGGAGGAAGATGACTGATGTTGGGCTGAGTGTTGCACAAGAGGCGGGGAGTGAGCACCCGGGATGTTTTCTCACTCGACTCACTCGGTTGGAGTTTCAAACACCCACGCGCTGATGGGATTTTATTTTATTCCATTTTATTTGAAGTTTGTGGTTTTATTGTCAAAGGGCTTTGGATATATTTTTTTTGTTCGTCTAAGAATTGCCTGATTTACTCACAATGTGTTTTCTAATTGCATAACTCTGTCTTGTTTTTATTTGGATTTGATTTTGAATTATTAGTAGAATTAGTTGCTTACATGTGATATAATCAGTGTGATTGTACTTTTTCGTATACCATTTTTGTACACCCAATGCATTTCATTTGATTATTTTTCAATGCATTTTAATGGCCGTAGGTAATACCCGGATTTTCGCCAGTCGAAGGCCCGCCCGGTCCGAATCAATCAATCAAACTTTATTTATGTTGCACTTTTCATACATAAAAATGCAATTCAAAGTGCTGTACATTGCCTTCATTTTATTTACCTGATATATACTGTAATTTTCTGATTTTATGATCTAAATTGATATATACTTTATCATTAATTTTAGTATGACGAGCCAGCAAAACTATATTTTTGTTTTTAAATATTTAAGGTTCATTTTTACAGACTCGAATTAGTATTGTCATTGTTGTTTATTTGTTTTATTTACTTTATGTCATTGTTTACATTTAACATGCATCAACTTCCAAATTATATCTTAAGAGCAAAATTTGGATTATTTGACGAGTGCCCAGGAGTCGTACGACTGCTTTCGAGCAACACAGCCCGAGACTAAAACGACTCCCACCGACTTAAAATGCTGCGGCTACGTTTTTATCTGTTCGCCGCAGACCACCGGTGGAGGACGTGCAGACTGTGCTGAGTCCGGTGGTAAGCTGCGGACCCCCAGGAGCTCTGCTGACCAGACCGGTCATCCTCACCATCCACCATTGTGCTGACAACGTCCACGAGGACTGGCTCATACAGCTGAAAAACCAACTGGCTATGGGCGAGTGGGAGGCGAGTGCACGTGCTTCTTTGCTTATGTTTGTCTACAGTTACACACAAGTCTTTATTTATTTATGTATTTATTTATTTATACACTGCTTTGTGTGTTCTTATGACACTACTTCAGATCTCGACATGGCTGAGTAGCGTATGATTACATTTTAACTCTGCGTCGAGCAACTGCAACCCTGTCATGCTTTCATCAAGTTGTGCTTTGTAATGTGGGATGGCGGGAACTAAGTATGCAAGTAGTATGGTAAAATTAGTTTTGCTTTTAACCACAGCTACACCGATAACCTACTACTCCATTTCCAGTTTTAACACATCAGGATGGGTATTTTGGACCCCCTGTTGGATAATTGGACAATTTCTTGACCCAACGTGCTGGGTCAAATTCTCAGCCAACGGTATAAATAACCCAGCATTGGATCAGTCCTTTTTGGACCCAGCGTTCGATAAGCCATTTCACCTAATTTAGTTTACTTTTGAGCCAACGGTGTAAGAAGTGTACTGCGTAGCTTCGGTTGGTATGTCGGTAGAGGGTAAGTAAGTAGATGGGGTTGGTAGTTAAATAGGTGAGTATAGGGTAAGTCGTAGCTTAATCATTTCATCTTTACCATCATACAGTCGAATAATATCAAGCAGTGTAGTATAAGAAAGCCACCCGTGACTATAGTTTCAGCAGCAAAAGGTAACATCCCCCAACACAGAGCACACCATGCCTGACAACCTGTTCATCTAGCCAACACGCACACGCTATGTGATATACACCACGTCTGTAGGGGATAAAGCCAATAGAAAAGCAGGCGAGAGTTCTCTTACAGGAGGTAGGAGACTCCTATCAGCTGCAATTTGTTATGCTCCTGCCGTCCTCCTCCTCCTCTCTCATCTTTCTTTTTTTTTTTTGTGTGTGCGCTTATTTTAGCATGAAGCCTCAGCAATTTCAGCGAGTGTGTTTTTGTATACTGTGTGTGTGTGTGTGTGTGTGTGTGTGCATCATCCCCGTGCGCTCGTCTTGTTTCTTATCACAGCTCCACACAATGTCTCTGCGCAATTAGCCATGCGTACGATGCCTGTGTGTGCGCCTGTACGTACGTGCAAGTGTGTATTTGTGGTTTTGTGTGTGTGTGGGGGGGGGGGGGTCTATGTTTGGAGCAGCAGGGATGGGGTATTGAAAATGAAAAGCAGAATTTGTTTGGAGGAAAATTCCCCCCCCCCCACACACACACAAAAATTACATTTAAGATCCAAATGGAGTGAAGTAATTCAATTCTGCAGGTGTCAGGCCACAGTGTGATTAGAACTACCGCTGATTACACATTCAAAGCATGTTAGCTCCCCCTGCCCTATTGTATTGATTGGGTCTCATCTCAAAAGCATTAGCGACAGACACAGCGCAAGGGTGCCTGCCCATGCGAGTGACCCGACTTAGGAGCGATCCGACTTACGAGTTTTTTGAGCCACGATCAACAGATTTTCTGTTTTGACTTGAGATGGAAAATGCATGACACAACAAGCAGTAAACTGGCAGATATAATTCGTCAATATTTTTCAAAAAATAAGCTTCACACTGTTTACAGCAACTTTCAGCTGAAGGTTTCTGTCAAACTCAACTTAAAACAGAAGAGAAATACACATTATGTATTCAAAACAACCACCTACTGTTGCCTCCACTACCTGAATGCTAAGGTACAATGGGAAACTCCATAGGAACAAAAGCTAACAATTAGCATTCTATTGTTAATGTTGTTCCCCTTTAAGCGACAAGTATCTGAAGGTGCTGCAACACATATAGACTGACCATATAACAATGGTCACATGCATATATTCTTTATCCTCTATGAAGACTGACTCAAATTAATGTTGTACTGAGAAGCTGATCGAGGAGCTGAGTTTCCAGTATAGTATATCAGTGTATCAGTTTTATACTGCCGCCAGGTGGCAAAGGTGCACACACCAGAATGAGCAGCACAATTGAAGGGAAAGGTGTGTTTCATTCTTTTTAATTGTATTGTATTATATTTAATTCTACAGCTCTGACCGGCTCCAGCACGCCCGAGACCCTTGTGAGGATAAGCGGATTAGAAAATGGATGGATGGATGGATGGATGGATTTAATTCCATCATCACTGTGCGTTTTGTATCACGCGTAATATCAAAGATATTAAAAATGGATCACAAAACTTTTTTTTTTTTTAATGGAAGGCTTAAACAGATTAATAAGTAAAGAACATAGTAAAGTGTTGGTCAGTAGGTAAGATGGATAGCCAACACTCATCTTCAGCATAACATACTGGCTCCACAGTAACGTGTGTGTATGCGTGTCCAACAGGATGTGGTAGTGGTGGGCGAGGAAAACTTCACCACTCCCTGCTACGTGCAGATGGACTCGGAAGCCTGTCACATCCTCACGGAGACTCTGGGCACGTACTGTCTGGTGGGCCAGTCGGTGGGCAAGGCGGCCGCCAAGAGGCTGAAGCTGGCTGTCTTTGGGCCCGTTTCTTGCACCACGCTGGACTACCACATCAGGGTGTACTGTCTGGACGACACGCAAGATGCACTCAAGGTAAGAAACCCCGCAGTTGTGTGGACACAACATTAGCTACACTTGCATAATAAAAACTATCAAGAATAAAAATAATATAACACAGGCTAACCAGTCAACCAGATCCCAGCTCCTGATTTAACTCTCTAAGGGTGCGTAGAGTGTTTTCTACACAACAGTGACTTTGATGCTCATACTTTTTGCTTCAGTCATTCTTCAAACTTCTTCTTGTATAAAAGTACCATTAACAATCAAAATGTGCTTTTGATGGCAAAATAATGTATTTACAACAAATCACGAGTGTAACAATTTTACATTTGACAAACTTTATAAATTCTTTGCACGCTATTCAGTCGTGGTAGTAGTATTTAGTAGTGTGTGTGTGTGTGTATGTGTGTGCGCACGCGTGCGCTCGTGCACTAGGTACATGACGTCATCACTTCTCCTTCTAAATTTAAGTAATTCCCATCATCTTTTCTCCATTTTGTGGCATGCTCTGTAGTAAATTTAACATGACAAACACTTTGATCAGTCACAAGGTGCTTGCAACGGTCGCATTTCCTGCTTCCAGCATGTTTTAGCATCTTACACGTGCGATGAGCTCCTCCCAAAGAGATCCAATGCTGCCACCTGTGGGCCGATTTCATGATCGCAGTTGCCCAAGATTGTTTTCCACCCATTCCCATTGGGAAAAAAAAAAAAAGAAAACGTAGTTAACGGCGATTGACGTTGAAGGAGCAATTTTATAAATTGCAATACTGTACTACCATCTTGGGGGGACTTAATGGCTTTTCAGTTCATTTGAGTAGCGAACAGGAATTAGATAAAGTAGTGAAACCTGCCATGTGCGACATGTGCGGCCCCATATTTTTATATTCTTATTCTGTCTTAATTCTAATCTTTTCTGTTGCTCTATTTAAGCACTAAGCACATTTTAGATCTAATCGAGTGTTTTTTTTTATTGTCTGCTCAACATGGGCTCCAACTCCAAGCCTCAAGTCATCATAAGAAGAATTCACGGTGCTTTATTGTGTTCATTTGCATTCCGACATATTAAAGATTTTGTGTGTGTGGCGTCTTCATCTTGGCGGCGATAAACAAAACCGGGTCGAGCAATGTCAAACTAGCTGACGCTTTAGAGTTTAAACATATTCAAAAGCCCCGGAGGGAACATCTGATACGGGGGAGCTTAGCGCTGCTAATTTATGCATGAAGTGATCAAGTTGAGTAGCAACGCGTAGACACGCGCGCACTAACAGTGTGGTTAGCATTTCAAACAAGCAATTCCACCATTAAAAACAACTCTCGGAGAGATGCGGTTTAGCATATTACATACCACTTGTCTTTTTTACTTTTAATCTTGTAAAACGGGAGAAATTATGCAGAGTGGATGCCCACGCATGGAATGAACGCACAAGTGTCCCAACGAGCGACGTGGCCGCTTGTCCCGCATGTATTTAAACAACAAAATGTTGCCATTGATCGCAAATGTACACGTAAATGTAAATGAGCTGAGGGTGTTCAAATGTGCAGCCACATGCTGCTTCACCGTGCATAATTTTTGTACAGTCTTGTGCAATAGAAAAGCAGTGCTTTAGCACCATCATGTGGGTATCTACGGGCACCTTTAAGGGGGCTGAAAATTGATTTTTTTTTTTTTTGGGGGGTGGGGGGTAATAATCTAATGAAGCACAATAAAAGTAAATGTATGTTCAATTTATGGGTAGTTTATTTTCATATTTCTTTTCATTTTTTTTCTTAGATGAATTCAAATACCGTAACCAACTATTTAATGACATTTTGAATTAATAAAAATATTTTTAATAACCAATTTGAGGAGGGGAAATGGCTGAATTACTCTAACAAATATTACAGCACTCATAATCATATAAATGCCAGATGGGCCAAATTATTCTGATATTATTGGTATCATATTATTATGGGTATGCAAAAGAAACAGAATCAAATGTTCAAACTTTGCAGTGCATTCATTTTTCTTTTTTGAAATCCAACGTGGTACATCTCGCAAGTTCACTTGTATTTAGGTACAATACATTTTCATTTCGTCTTTTAGAACCGTTTGTTTTCAAATATTTATTTCCCAAATGTACAATACATTTTCATTGAAACATTATTGAAGCGCAGATTGAATTTCTTGTATTGAAGTGCAGGGTTACTGTTCGAATTGTACTTAATGTTGCAGTCACTGAGAGTAATATCGTACATTATTTTAATGTTTGTCATGACGTTGATACTTTTTTTTTTGAGGTGGTACGAAGAACTACATGCATAGTTGATTGAATGCGTAAGGTGTAAAAAAAAAAAAAAAAAAAAAGAAGTAAAAAACATTCTTCTGGCGGTCATTTTTTTGCAGGAGGTTCTTCAGATGGAGACGCAAATGGGAGGCAAGCTCCTGGACGAGCCCAAGACTCTCAACTTTAAAGACAGCACGCATAACCTGAGACTGTCCGTTCATGATGTACCGCACCCGCACTGGAAGAGCAAACTCATTGCCAAATATCAGGTGAAACCACAGGGGCGCAAAAGTACTCACACTCTTCAGTTAAGTATTGATTTGACTCCTTTGCGAAATCAACTTTTGTACGTACCCCCGCAGGAGATCCCCTTCTACCAGGTATGGAGCGCGAGCCAGAGGAGCCTCCACTGCACCTTCACGCTGGAGAGGATGAGCTCGGCCGTTACCGAGGTCAGCTGTAAGCTGTGCGTCAGGCAGGTGGAGGGCGAGGGCCAGATCTTTCAGCTCAGCAACACCCTGGAGGAGGTTCGAGCGCCACCGTTCACACCGCACCATAATCAACTTGCTAATATACTAACCGCCATAATCCCGGGTGACCGCTTTGTATCCCGCAAGGCATAAACTGAATTTATATCATGCCATTTAAATACAAACTGGGCCAAAGTACCATTAAGGCCACATGGACACCAAACTGGTAAAAAAAAACATTAAAAAATAAAATGAAATGACTTACAGTCAAATAGGAAGCATGTATGTCTGTCACCGTTTCCGTCAGCATTTTATACCGCCCCAAACGGGCCCATGCCATCCCTTGTCGACGACAGACAATTGGCGGCAAGAATGTAATTTCCATGTCGCTCACAGGTGCCGCGCAAGCCGACACGTAGCCAAATAAAGAATATATGTATATATACACACACACACACACACACACACACACACAATTATTCATTCATTGATTCACTCGCCGAACCATTTGGAGAAGTTCTGTGGATGCATACATTGACCAAAGTCCTCTTGACGATCCTCCCGTCTCATTTGCACATTTTCGGCCTAAAGCCCGCCGCAGCCATGGCATGGGAGTTCAAAATGATGACATTTGGAGCCCCCTCACCCATCCCCCAAGCAAAAAAAATTAAAAAATACAGTCTGACCTTTGAACCCACCCGGCATACACGCTCAGCTTTTGTCGGTATGGCAAAAATCAAAGCCTCACTATTCCGGTCATGTTGGCATGACCTCTCGGCCCACTATGAATGATTGAACAGTCGCAGGCAGCTCAACTTTGTGACTTGTGGACTTTTGAGAGTGTGCAAGTTCGTGGAGGAACTTCTCTGTGTGCTCGGCTTCATCTTTGGGCATCCTGCTCTTTATTAGTGTTCCCGAGAAGCGACTTTATTCAGGAAAACGCGTGACCAAAAAAAATGTTGGGGTTTTTTCGAGGTAGAAATGAATGACTGGCATTTCTTTTCAATTCATTGTAGGAGCTCCAGTGCATAGACACGTCCCTGATGGACCCAGCCAGCAACATCACCACATTAGTGGGGCCCAACGCCTTCCGCATCCCCCTGTCCATCAGACACAAACTGTGCGGGAGTCTGGACGCACCGCAGACAAGAGGCAACGACTGGAGGATGCTGGCCCACAAGCTCAACTTGGACAGGTCGCTTCCGTCCTCCAAATGACTCGACACCACATGCGCACTCATTCATTTTCTTTGGACGATTTTTGAAAAACAAAACGTCACTGCACTTCCTCAAATCCCAATTCTTATCATTTCATATTTTAATTAAAATGTAATCGAGGCAACAAAAAAAACATTAAAAGATCAAAGTATAAATCCAATTTAATACAACGGTTCAATTAGCTAGTTTGGATATTTCCCGACAGATGAAAGCTGCAAACACACTCCTCTCAAAGCGTCAAGGCACCACTGCACGGTGAACGTGAGCTTCATGTTTGTTTTTGGCATTCCTCAGGTACCTGAACTACTTCGCCACCAAGTCCAGTCCGACGGGCGTCATTCTGGACCTTTGGGAGGCCCAGCATTTCCCCGACGGGGACCTCAACGAACTGGCGGCCGTGCTGGAAGAGATGGGTCGACACGATAGCAACTTCTGCTCCATGACCGTGGAACACTAGGGACCAACGACTCTGGACAAATGGCAACGGTTGACCATGTACGCGGGCCAGACTAACCCAGGGGGACGCGAGCAGAACGACCAAAAAAAACAAACAAAATAAAAGCTGCGTCTTTTTACTCGCCGAGAACAAGCTAAACTAGCGATGTTACTTAAAAGTGGCATCGTCGGTAGCGGGCTAACAAAACAAACTAAGGAAAGCGTTAGCGATTGTTGCAAACCGCTAGCTAGGGTAAAGGGATCGAGCTAAGGACGTGAATTCAGGGAAAGCGTTTGCTCAACGCTAGCGAGCATAAAAGGAAGCTAGCTTAAGAAAAAAATGTTTTGACGGGTGGGTGTATGACTGTCAACCTGTCGGGAACAAACTGTTTAGTTTAACGGGTGGGCTTAAAAGTGGCATTGTAACAAAATGAGCTAAGTGTTTGTTGAGGCCTGAGGGACAGTTGCTAACCCGTAGCGAGCATAAATGGAACATAGCTTTGAAGATGCTTTGAGGAGTGTTTTTACGGCTTTCATCCATCGGGAACGATCCAAACTATGTCGTGGGCTCATAACACAAGATAAGGATGTAGTTGGAGGGAAAACATTGGCGATGAATGCTAACTGCTAGCATGGTAAACGAAGGCTAGCTCACATATGTATTGTATACATTTACAATTTTTAAAAATGTAAGCGACGAAACGACGCAGCTACTCAGAGGCCGTGCCCTGTTGCAACTGTTAACCAGAAAGTCCTGCAAAGCCACAACAAGCCCCTCCAGTAAGCCCGCCTCCACTCGGATCCTGTCACGAATCGACCGGTTTCCCCGATGTATTGATATGAGCGGGAGAACATGCGAAAAATAGATTCTCCCTCGTTATTATTCCTATTTTTATTTTATGATACTAATTATTATTGAATGAATGCAAGCCATGGCAAGAGAGTCTATGAGTTACAACTGCAGGAAGCAGTATTATTTTTCGTAATGACGAACAACCAGCAGGGGGTAGAAGAAAGAGGACGAGGCAGCGATCGCACCACATGATTAATCCACTCGTTTTTTTTTTCCAAATATGTCATGCATATTCATACAGTAAGAGCAACTTTGGTGTCGTGTCACATCACCGCCATGTCTTGATCTCTAGTGCCATCCAGTGGCCTTGACAATACAGTTTAGTTGTCTTTTCATTTTAATGACTCATGTAAATACATGATTGTCAGATGTTAAGTACGTTTACATTTTTTTCCTCATTGAAGATTATTGTAGTTGTGATCTCATAATTATTTGAGTTATATTTTAGGTTTTCATAAAATGTCCATGTCACCACATTATGGAAATCGTGTTTGAAACACTTTTTTATATTTATTTTTTTAGATGAACAAAAAAAAAAAACATTGAGAAATCAATCTCAAAGCATGAATTTATTTTTTCTGTTTTTTTTTTTTTTTTGTTCATATTTTGGTTGTCAAAATATATTTGAGGCCTTGGGATTCATTATTACAAAAACATATTTAATGTATTTAAACGTTAAGATAAATATTTGAAAGAGTTCAAAACAAATGTAAATTTTTTTTTTTTTATTTTATAAGAGCAGTCAACATAGAAATATTATAAAAACATCTTATATTTTAAATCGTTTTGCATCATTATCAACAGCAACGCCAGATTGTTTTATTAATGTCATTATTCTGGGGTTGGTGCACCATGTTTGAATAAAAATATATGATTTGTAAATCATTCTCAGTTTTAACAAAAAAAAAAAAGAACTTTAAAAAGTTAGTGTTTTGAATCAAGGGAAAATGTATGTCTGTGAAAAAATAATTAATTAATCAAAACATGATTTCTTCTTAGGTCACCGCTCAAAATGAGGAAATAAAAGGCTTATATAATTCTAACAACATTCTCAGTTTTGAATAGGTGTCCATAATTTTAACCCCCCCTCCGAGGACAAAAAAAAAAAAAAATTGATCAGATGACGCAGTTTCTTTAAAGGATTACATTTTCTGGATAAATAACATCCAACAAAAACAGTATGTAAACATCAGTATGTAGCAGGCAAAAGCTTGTTTTTTTTTTTTTGGGGGGGGGGGGTCACTTTTTCTCTTTTGGGGTTTGCCCCAAAAGATGTGCTTCTTGGTTGGATGTTGTGATTGTTTCCTGATGTAAGTGCTAATTCAAAAAGGGTACAGGGTGCATTTAAAATGCAAACTCGACCCCAAAGGCTACGGCGATGACATCGACTTTTTTTTTTCCTTCATTTTCAAAAATCTGCTAGTCGACATTTTAGCCACTGGACTCTTCACGTGGACTCGACATACAAATACAGTGTTGTTATTGTATGGAAATGTAAGGGGAAAAAAAGTGTTTTCTATTTGACTATAGTGTGTACACTTGTGTACTGTCACTTTAAGAGTTAGAGAAAAAAGTTAGGAAGTAGTTAGTATGTTTACTTTGTTGTTGTTGTTTTTTTGTTTAGTTTTTTTGTCGACTATGCAAACTGCCATTGGTTGTCATGATGGACGTCTTGGCTGTGCTTGTACCGTTTTGCTATGGAGAGTGATTTGGACTTGACACATGTTGAGCCGTGGTGGTGACTGTTTTGGTTGCATCCGGCACGCTTGTCATGACATCTTTTTGCGCTCTCCTTGTTTTCTGTACAAAGTGTAAGAAAGAATTTTTAAGACGATTAATAAATTATATTTATAAGCAACGCTCAACACGACTTCCTTTGCTGCTGTTCGTTTTTTTTTTAAACACTAAACACTTTTCACGCCACTTCTGAGACAATTTTTCACCTCAACTTGAATCTTGGGTTTCAAAGTCATTTGAAACACTCACCCGAGTTTATAATTAAATATTTAAATTTTAAATTTAAAACCCTAATTTGAAAACCTAATCTTAATTTGAAACCCTACATTGGAACCTTAACCCTAGTTTCAAATCCTGCTTTGATACCCTAATCCTTCCTTTGAAACCCAAACCGGAGTTCCAAAGTCTATCTACATTTAAACCTGATGTCACAAATTCTGACAGGTGAATTTCGAATGCATATTTGTGACTGTTAAAAAAAAGACCTAAATTGGAAAGGCAAAACCTACTTTGAAACCCTAACCCTAGTTTGACACCCTACCTTGAAACCCTTACCCCGGTTTGAAACCCAACTTTGCAACTCCATCCCTCGGTCAATTTGAAACCCTAACCCTAGTTTAAAACCTTACTTTGCAACCCTAATCCTAGGTTGAAACCCTAACCCTCATTTAAAATCCTACTTTGAAACGTTGACCCTAGTTTAAAACCCTACTGTTAAATCCAAAGCCTAGTTTAAAACCTTACATCAAAACCGAACCGGCGCCAAGCTCTAGTTTAAAACCCTACTCTGAAAGCCCAAATTATAAGAACACTTTAAAAACTGCAGCTGACAGAAAGTGCTGTGTGTGATACAGATCAAAAAAATGCATCAACTTTGTTTTCATATTCAAATAAAAGCACTGTTTTAAATTAAAAAAAAATGTAGGCATATTAATTTTTCCAGAGCTTTTATTTCTGGATCTGTACACAAGGTATTAAAGTACAACAGAAAATACAAAAAATGTTTTAACAAAATGAGTGAGAAGAGAGAGCAAACAAACAACACAAAAAGAAAAAAACCTGAATGTCTATGTACAATTCTTATAAACAATAAAGATAACTTCTGTTCTGTAACATTTCTCATAACGATGCCTTTTTGATTGTCTAGAATTCTGGATAGATTTTTTCTGCAGGGGTTTTATTCACAAAAGGTATTTTGGGTTGTTTTTTCCATGTTTTTCTGTAAAATGACTGAACAAAAATAAAAATATAAAATTAAATTTGCTTCGTGCCGGCTTGCACACGCGCACACACAAACACACGCTCGCACACCAATAAAATATCACATTTTTCCAGAGTTCACAGGGTGGTGGGAAAAAAAACAAACAAGAAAAAAAATAAACCACTTTTAAAATGGCCTTTTACATTCTGACGTGTTTGTACAAACCACAGAGTGAAATAATAAATAGCACAGCACCGCTACCCACCACCTACTGCATTTTTTTAAACAAACAAAAAAAAAAAAACAACACAAAAGACAAAAATACAAAATGTCATCTCCCAAAGACCAGCAGCCATGCCATCCAGACAAATACAGGAAGATCAAGATGGGGTTTTTTTCCACTCTCTTTTACGTTTATGCTAACAAACTGAGTGATCGACGAGGTATTTTACACCG
>NW_017805532.1:673763-688745 GCF_001891065.2 Hippocampus comes | reverse complement strand
GGGGGGGGAAAGCTTGTGAGAGAATCTTCACTTTACATTTGGGGGCGGGGGGAAAGAAACATAATACAGTGGAATCAATGAAGGTCAACGCCCTAAAAGCAAGTTTTGAAGTCCAACATTTTGCGAGTAAAAAGAAAATGATAGCCTCAGCTAATTGTCAGACGTCATCTTCGTGCGTATGTCGGCTTCTTTGCTTTTTCTTGTGATGCCACATTTCTAAGAATAGCCAAACGGGGCTGGGGTGGGAAAGGGTGGGGGGCAAAAAAGTTGCTTGTTTTTCAGAATGCCAAAGTTGACGTGATTTTGAAATTTTCAGGAAGTGCGTCCCACATCGGAAGTTCCATTGTACAGAAGGAGAAAATGAAAAAGCCAAACAATCCCAAGTCAATCAGTATAATGAGAAAAAAAAAGGTTCAAAATTCTGTACATATCTACAATGGATGGCCATTTAGAAACCAAACAATAATAATAATAATAATAATAATAATAAGCTTTGTATGCACACATATTGACAATTAGAGGTCAGGTCATTACTTTTTAAAGGCTACTTGCTAATTCTTATTTACATCAATGATGCCATGGAAAGCATGAATGAGTTGCCCCCAAGTGCTCGTGTGTGCGCGCGTGTGTGTGTAACTGCAAACCCACGCGCACACAGTGTGTCATGTACAGCCCCTGAAATGAACCATTCACGTTGCACAATGCATAGATACGTGAAGACCCCCCCCACCCCCCCATGCTAAAACATGGTATGCTGCCAAAACCACTTTCTGCTACACGGCCAACATTCAACACACACACACACGCACGCACACACACACACACACACACACAGCAGTGCGGGCATCAAAGCTAATACTGAAATTCTTGAATAACACCCCCCCGCCCAAAAAAAAAAAGAAGTTTGACATATGTGACATAAAACACACAAAATTAAGTAAAAGTGTCAGCGCAATAATTGTTCCAAGTGTAAAAGGAGCAACGATGACCAATTATGTCGTTTTCAACGTGATGGACAGTCGTTTCTGGCTTTGCGCCAACATTGCAATTCATACAAAAAACGCTTACACACCGCACCCTTAAAAAAAATAAAATAAAAAACACATTACGTATGACATGCTGTTGAAACAACATTTTTCGATGCCAACATTTCTAAAACACGAGCAAGGGCTACTTGGGTGAACAAAAATGGCGGGAGATTGTGTTCTGGGCCAAAATTGAACAAATTGAAGTGTTAAAAATTGTGAACGCATGGTGGTTAAAATGCAGTTTTAGTTCATTGTTGTTGTCCACTCGGGGAGGGGAAAAATTCGAATGTTTAAGAGATTGCTAAACAGCAGGGTTATTGTCCAACTCAAACTATGAGCAAGGTAGTTCAAGTCCAACCAGAATTGAGTTTTGGTCCACGAGAATTGTTAGGAATATTTTTTTCGAACCATGAAGAGTGATCCGGTTAGCCAATCGCGCCATTCAAATGGCACGCGCCGTTTATGCTAACCCTGTGATGCAACCAAAGTTACTCGGGGAGAATTGTGGCCAAAATGAAGAAAAATGGACAAAAACAGTGAACGACAACCGGATTTCAAGCACTGCAAGTGCAGCAGTTCAACCTTTGCTAACGTGACTATACCGTGTGATGAGCACATTCACACAGAAGAAAACAAAGAACAATAACTGGGTTTTAACAAGTGCTCCATTTTTGCCAATTAAAACGTTCAAATGACAAACGGTAGCCCAAATAATTGCTGACTGTTGGATATTAACAAGGCTCACACATCGCATGATGACAAAGTTCAGACAATTTCTGCACTTCAACTTGTCAGTCAGCCTCGAGGGACTTTAGCATGCAAACTGGACATTTTTTTTTTTTGGTATCATTTGCAGATCAGAGTGCACAGGCCTTCATGTTTCTTGCCAAATGGATTTGTTCCATTCATTCATGGCAGTAAATCGATCCGAAATTTGCAAATTGCCTTCACTTCAAAAGACATTATGGGTATCGCCCCCCCCCCCCCAAAAAATCTATTCTTAAACACTTGGTTGTCACTATTTCCCAGGACTTATTTCAATATCGCTGTTGAAAAGTACAAAATAAAATGCAGAGCCGATTGCTAGTCGTAACGGGCACACGCAAATAAGAACAAACTGAAAAGCGAGCAACATGCCGACGGCTACGTACCTGTAAACCAAACACTGATTTGAAAAAAAAAAGTACCACTTTTAAATAAGCACCTTCTAAATAAGATGATTTTGGCAGCGGAAAAGAAGAATGGCAGGGCACTGTTGACCACACTGTACATGGACGTTACCGTGGTGACAAACAAAAGAAAAATGGCTATTAGAAACTCTTGAGAAATCAAGATTTTAGTTCTATATGAGAGACATCACTGATGTCATAGTACACAAAAAATGAAAAAAGTATAGTTCTGTACACACACACAAACATATGTACATATGCATACACACAGATGTGTGTGTATACACACACACACACACACACACACACACACACACACACACACATATATATTTAGCATGATATATATAACATGAGGTCAGTCTTATGTACACGCCCAAAAAAAGGGAAGGAAGGAAGGAAGAGGATGAGGAAGATCAGTCGGACTGAAGTGCTGTGGCGTGCTGCGCGTGGTGGCGCGCGTGCCCGCTCAAAAAGCCGTTGGGCTCGCCGAAGTCCGTGACCGACACGGCCATTTTGGCGCCGGTTATCCGGTGGTGGTGCGGCGCGGTCCGTCGCGCTTCGAAGTCCACGGCCAGGTTGCCCACCGACACGTCGCCCATGAACGAGTCCGGCTGCAGCGCCAGCTTGAGTCTCTTGGAGGGCCGCTCGCAGTCCTTGGCCACGCACACGCCGCTCAGCTGGCCCAGGTCCGAGTGGTAGAAGCCGGCGTCCAGCATGTTGAGGCAGTCGGCGTCGGCGCCGCCCGACGGGAAGCCCAGCGACTCGTCGTGGTTGAGGGAGGTGCGGTGGAGGCTCTCCAGTGGGGGGAAGCTGTATGAGTCTAAGCACGTCACCTCAGCCGGGCTGCACACCGTCGCCACGCTGTTGCTCAGAGCTGCGGGGAAAACAAACAGCTGATTTTAATTCAAAGATTATTGTTCAAAAATATATACATCCATCCATCCATCCATTTTCCGATCCGCTTATCCTCACAAGGGTTGCGGGGGATGCTGGAGCCCATCCCAGCTGTCTTTGGGCAGTAGGCGGGGGACACCCTGAACCGGTTGCCAGCCAGTCGCAGGGCACACACAGACAAACAACCATCCACACTCACACTCACACCTAGGGTCAATTTAGAATGTTCAATGAGTCTGCCATGCATGTTTTTGGAATGTGGGAGGAAACCGGAGTACCTGGAGAAAACCCACGCAGGCACGGGGGAGAACATGCAAATTCCACACAGGGAGGCCGGAGCTGGAATTGAACCCGGTACCTCTGCACTGTGAGGTCAACGCGCTAACCAAGGGACCACGGGGCCACCCTCAAAAATATATCTATCAGTGGTTCTTAACCTGGGTTCGATCGAACCCGAGGGGTTTGGTGAATCGGTCTCAGGGGTTCGACGGAGCCTCTGCCATGGTGGTTAAGACAAATCCGACTCAACATGTCAGTTAGTTATGATTCACCCGCTTGCTTCATTTTGTGCACAATTAAAAAAACGTTTGTTTTTAATAAATGCGTTTTCTATGTCTTGAATTGGTAAAAAAAAATGAATAAATTAAAATATTTTTCACTAATGAAGGGTTCGGTGAATGTGCATATGAACTGTTTGGGTTCGGTACCTCTAACAAGGTTAAGGAAGGAAGAAAGAAAGAAAGAAAAAGAAAAAGAGAGAGAGAGAGAAACACACTAGCCAAAGCAACAACAAACAAATTATCAACAACCGTCGAGACTGTTGCTTGTTGGGCGGATAAAAGCCACCTATAAACGTGAGCTGACCTCAAATGCCTTTAGCTTTCCATTATTTCCTACTTTCACGTTGTGTCATTGGGTGCGGTGTGTACGGAGGACCGACCTGTGAGGTCACTGGCAGTGATCGAGTTGAGCAGGCTGAGCTGTTGATCCGTTGCGCTTTCCACCCTTCCGCTCCCGCCACCTCCCGAGCACACGGACGACGAACTGTCCACGGCCAAACCCTCCGCTTCGTCAACGAGCCTGTCCATGAGGTCTCTGGGCACCAAACGCAAGGTTTTTCATTTCATTTGAGCGTTGACCTTTTTTTGGGATGGAGCGCAACAACTGCGCCGTGGATGTCGAACTCACGTGACACCGGGATAGCTGCTGTACTTTTTCTTCCCGAAGCGATTCTGCTGCACAAAGAAGTCGAAGCGCTCCGACTTCTTCCACATGTAGTAAAACGCGACGCATTCCGCTACCGTTCGTGTTGTCACCTGGTGTGGAAAGAAAGCCGTTCAACAACCGGCCATGCGCCAAATCTTTTTTTCTGCGCGTCGCCGGAGCAAAACTCACTTTGTGTTTCTGAATGAGGTGAAAGTTCTTGTCATACATCTGCAGAGCATGTTCAAAGTTCTTGCACTCCTCCTCAGACCACGGGGGGGATTTTTCTGGAAGCAACAATTTCAAAACAACATTTTCATATCAATGAAAAGAAAACAGCGCCTATGAAGGGTTTCGGGCTAAGATGTCCCGAGTCCAAGTCCCTTGATTGTGGGTATCGGAAAAGACTGTCCAATCACTTGAGAATGCATTTTGAAGAATTAATTGTGCTATGCAAACCGATCTGATTTGCCAGAAGAAAATTGGGATAACTGGATTTCAAGATTTGTTGAAGGAACACATCCTCTGTTTGGCAATATAAATGGATTGTCAAATTAGTCACAATTAAGGGTCCAAAAATTCCAAACATTTTCTTTGGGAATGAATGTGAATAAACCAAGAAGTGATAACTAGAATAGAGACGCTTTTGAAAGGAGGGGGACTCTTTTCATTGACCATTTAGAATGGGACTTTGTTGGTATTTTTGGATGGTGGCAGTGGTGGCACATTTATGGTATTGTTCATTCTTAATTGCACCGAGCGTGTTAATATTGGACTCAACAATCATGGCGTTGTGCTTCAAGGAAAGAATGGATCAATAAAACACTTAAAAATGATTAAGGTAAAATATATCTGTCGAAAAGTCCTGCTTTTGAATTTATTTCGCATGGACATCTTCTGACAAAGGGTTGACATTTATGCTTGGATATGATACCTCAGCTGGAAACGTGAGACATTTTCCACCGCTTTGCAACCGTGGTCACAATCACGACTTTATGTGTTGCCATTTAAGTTTTTGTTGTTGTTGTTGTTGTTGTGATGCACGGCCTGTTGACTTGGCTTACCTTTCGAGGATTTTAGGTGGCTACAGTATTGCTCAAGCGCCTCATGGGTGTTGTAGTTACACTTGACGAGCTCCAACAAAGCCTGTGTGATGAGAGTGAAGAGGATGTTGAGAAAAGGCCTCTGTAAGGATTTAGAATGGAGTTGTGCACACATGCATAAAAAATGTAAAATGGGTACACAGTAGAGTGGTAAAATCGATGTAAAAAGTCATATTCCCCCAAATACTGGCCCCTAACCCTAGAATGTGCTGGACACAATCCAGTTATGAAAAACAGATGCCCGCCTTTTTTGCCTGCAGAAGAAAACGGTTAGCAAGATGTACCGTAGCACATATTCCATTGCCCTTTTTTCTTACATCTTGAAAAGTTATCAGCTAAAGTCAATTGGCTAACATCAGAGACACGTAAATCCAAGTCACCTTTTTTCTTACATTTCTCTCCTACGAGGAAAAAAAATTCATTGAAATAATACACACATCCGACAGTCTTCAGACAGACACTTCCGTCGACATGCACTCCGATGCATAACGGCAACCAAAACAGGACAAAATAGATCGTGAGGGCTCCTCCACGTTTTTTTTTTTTTTAAACTTGCGACGCAAAAAAGACCAAGCATGTTATAGATCCTCGCCTCAATGTCTCGTGAAGCGGAAACTTACTGAAAACGAGTGCCTCAGCCCCGCCTGCTCCGAAAGCCCTCCATGCCCACTTTCTCCCCCCTCCACTTCTCAATACAGTAATGACCCATCAAATCGCAGTCTATGCGGCAACTAAATCGCCTTTTATCAAATTACGATGACATTGCAAATGTAATTAAACGTTCGGCCCTATTGATGACAATGTCGGATGAGAGTCGACGTTCCAATCAATTCCAGATGCACAACGTTGTGCGCGTCCATGCTGACACTCTGTTCCGTCTCGTCTTGCTATTCCGCCATACTTTTTGTTCGAAATGACAAATCTAACTAAATGTTTTTGTAACATTGTGTACACAAAGGTTTCAATGCCTCCCCTGCCTGCCTGCAATGGAGCAAATAAACACCCCCTGCCACCGTTTGCGAAGCGAGAGCATTTCATTATTAAACGCAAGCTGTTATTGTAACAAACGAGGTACAGACATTTGTGGGAGATAAAACGGATACTGTGTTTTTCATGAACCAAATATTGATATTTTCTTTCCGTCAAGGTTAACTGCCACTCCGTCCAACTCGTCCAAAAGATATCACGAGTGAACTGACTTGTTCATTGTCTCGAACGTGTGGTTTGTCGTGCGTCGTCTTCTCGTCCGTTGTCCGTGACAGGACGTCGGTCAGGAAGCTCCTGACCTTGCTCTCTGGCAGCGTGCCCGGGCGCCACATGAGCTCATCTTCATCTTCATACACTGCAAAACAAAAGCGGAGGTAGCATGAAGTCAACGGTAATGTTGCAAAGCAGAGTTCGTTCGCCGAGAACAAGAAAAGTAGTTAACCTTTCTCGTCTTCCGTGTAGTGGCAGATGGTGACAGGAACTTCCGCTTGGTACTCAGCGCCCACCATTATTTCCTTTTTATAAATTAAAAAAACAAATTGAAAATTCGATTCATGAAGATGCTACAAGTGCCTCATTTTGTTTCATTATGTCAGATATGATGTACCTTTCTGGAGTCTTCTGGACTTGGACCATCATCGTCACACTCGGAATCTTTATCCCCATCAGAGACAGCGTTGGCTGAAGGGACAAGTAAAATTTATTCCACTGTTGTATTTTCAATTTCTCATTTCCAGTGAAAGGCATGCTTCTCCAAAACTGAAACACATTCACTGGAAAGCTGCATTGTATATGGCCTAACTTCTAAAGACAAATATTAAAATGATTTTATCATTGGGTAGGCGATATATATCGTCCTCGATCATCAAATTTGCTTTCACAACGGGAATTTCTAATTATCGAGAATTAATGACGCTAGAAGGTTGACGATACAAAAGAATGTTAATATAGACAAAATCAATCAAAAATTCATTTTTTTTTCCAAGACCCGGATCTGCACGTTAAAGGTGGAGCTTATCGACACAGCATTTTTTTTTTTAATTCAGCCACAGGGCAAGTTTGGTATCAGGTATCAGTGCCCATCCATAAGAAATCCTGTCTAATTGTTCTGAGATGCAAGCATAGATTAACAGTATTTTTTTAAGAATGATAATTTTTTTTTCACAAAAGAAAAATGCAGCTTTTTTTTTTTTTTTTTACACTTTTGCGTGTGTGTGTGTGTGTGTGTGTGTGTGGGGGGGGGGGTAATTAGCATGTCTGGTTCACAGTTCTGAGGTTTGGGGTTAAAATCTCAGCTCTGTGCTCACTGTATGGAATTTGCTAGTTCTTCCATTAAAGAAAACAAAAAACATTTTTTTTTTACATATCAATGAAACTTGAAATATAACTACCATTTAAACATTAAAGATGAGGAAGTATGAATTGGTGTACGTTGCTTACATCGAAGTGTTCTGGGGAAGAAATCGGTGGCCTCGTGGGAGGTCACCGACGGGGTGAGGTCATCCGCTGACGACTGGGTCTCCTCCTCGTAGTCGCCAGACAGCAAGTCTTTAGCAATTTCCTCCTAGGAAGAAATGAGTCAGGTTGACCGACAATCTTGCGAGACGTCACATGTTGCGGTGAGGCGAGTGAGGCTCACCTTGTCCAAAGTCATGTCGGGCAGCTCGTCTGTGAGGTCGCCAGAGGAGCTGTCTATACTGGAACCGGCTGAGGCCTCGTAGCGATAGATGGCCAGCAACTCCTCCAGAGGCATGTTACCCTCCTGGGGAGGAGGATGGAGGAAACGTTTTCATAGTCTGCATGATGTACGCATTGTACAGTGGAACTGCGACACTCAAATATTTGTTTAAAAACATTGAAAAATATCGGTTTCCTTGTTGGTTGCAAGGTTATGGGTTTCATTGTTGCGTTGCCATTGAGAGCTTGTGGCAAATATGCCATGTTCTGAGTGGTCCGATTGCCCAGCTCATAAATGCAACAATCACACATACGTGCGTGCGGGCGTGCCCTCTACCTGTATCTTGGATGTCAACCACAGTTAAACAAAACTGTTTTGGTGGTTAACATGAGTTCACTGACTAATCTGTCGTCGAAACAATATGTTAGCGTACCGAACAAGGTATCTAGGTTACCTTCTCCAAATCTGCAATTTCTGAGCTGATATTGCCTCCCCCTTCCAGAGATTCCTCCTCCTCCAGGGTCCTCTCATCATCGTACTCATGAACTAGCATCTCTGCAGTCGGGTCAAAGTCATGATCTTCCGACGACAAAGAGCCAACTGTGTTAGAAAGAAAAGGACAAAAAAACAATTTAGCAAAAATTTGCTACAATTTTACAAAGGCGGTCTAGTTTTAATAACTAAGTAGCGGCAGACCTGTCTCGGCCATGCCTCGATCTGTACTTTTATTGTGTATGCTACTGTGGTGATGTAATCAAGAAACTACAGATAAACTCTCATTGAAGATGAATGAGACGGATTTTTATCTTAGTTTCAATCGTTGAATGAAAATACACACGCGCACACACACACACACACTACAACGTATCTCGAGGGACTGTACGCTATAACGGTAGTTCATTGTAACCATTTCCAATAAAAATGTTCGCCAACTACGATATATGATACAGGATGAACATTTATCGATGTAAAAACATAAAAGTGTAATAGAGTATAAACATGACAATTTCATATACATGTATATAAAGAAAAAATGATTTTATACAACATGAAATGAACAACTGTAGCGTTCCTACTTCATCTTCTAAAACATTCAGTCAGCAAATGTTACCCGCCATAGGCAACTGCCAGTGCCGCCGACGAAGCCAACTGTTGTCAATTTACGTAGTCTCGGCTGAGCTTCACTTCCGTTTACAAGACATATTTTCAGACCATTTGCTCAGGACCGTGCGGTGCGTCCGTGAGTTACGGCAGAAAGTATCACAATGTTCCGAGTTGATGAGTCGCATTGCTCAGCAAAGGAGAGGACTCTCGTGCTGTACATTTTGTTCCTAAGCAAAGTTGCGGCAGCAGTTAGCTTCCCGTAGTTCGTTGTCACAAAGGCGTTTTCACTATTTTGTGGGAAAAATCTGGTCGTTATAATGAAGTTTATGTTATAAAGGTGTTTGTTGTAAGCCGAATGAATTAAGTGAAATCGGGACTTTGAAATGTGAACGTTCTCGTGGTGAAAATGTAAACGGGCTACGGTGAAACGACGTTTGACTGTAATATGCAGTAATATACAGTAAATAGGTTATATCTGATCGTATGGGTGGTTTATCATTTTTTTTTTTTTTTTTTTACTAGCTGATCGGCCCCAAAAATCCTGATTGTCTAAATCCTAATACATGCTACTGATGGTGAAAATTACTTTTTTGTAAGGATTTTTTTAATCTGGAAAAAATACTTTATTCTCATAAATTTTATGTTGTAAACATAAGACTTGTTTCAAAATTGTCTCTAAATTATTTTGTTCATGAAAATATACCTAAGTGTTATGATTATTTTTTTCTTTAAAACACAACCCTTTTCTCTAATTTACCAACAGTAACCTCAAAACCTAAAACTTTTCACCAAAAATAAAACTTGCTCTGAAAAATAACACATTCTATGTAACATTCATATATATATAATCTTGAAAAGTTGTAAATTTAGTCTCATAACTATGGATTTTTTAATCAACAAGAAAAATATTTTTCTCTCCAAAATATGCCACTGTTTTATTTGGATTATAATATCGTGTACCAGGATGGCTCAAAAACGACTTCATAAGACACCGACAGCATCACTCATAAGCTTTTCGTAAACGACACTTACCTGGACTTGAACTCCCAATGGAAGCCTGAGGGGGGAGGGAAAAAAATCTAAATAAGCATTGAACACAAAAAATACAAAATATTCGAAGAACGAGAATTCTAATTCTAAGGCAGGAATACGTGGAATTAGTCCAAAAATGTGGTCCGAAACGAGCGAGGAAAAGGAGCATTTACCGTTACCTGAACGACGGTAGGCGGCTACGACAGAAGCCGCATATACGACACATCGACAAATTCTGTCACATAAATCTTCAACAAATGGCAACCGCGAGACACGAGAATATTTAAAACAAATATCACGGAGAAGAAAGTGACATTTGGAAGCGACGCTAGTAAGCAAGCGAGCTAACATCAGAACACCGATGGGAAACCCTCAAATGTCGATGCATGTAAACATGAACATTTCGTTTGGCGCGGTGTAACATTGGACGGCTTTTGAGTTACCGGTAACGACAACGCGGTGGCGAATAAATGACTGAAGCTGTGGGTTTCTTTCACTTGCCCCCACAAAATACGCACAAAATATGATTTCCCCCACCCCAAGCAAATGTTAAAATTTACGTATCAATTTACACCGCCGCTATACCGAAGCAGCTGAGAGCGAAGGCGCAGCGGCCTTGTAGTGCAGGATCACTTCAGACATTCGGGCACATCTCCGATGAAATAATAAACATAATTTTGGACACAACTCACGCTATACGGCCGGAAAAAAACACATTCTCTCCAATCGCTAGCAAAACAGCGGGAAAACGCGACGTGAAATGATAAAAATATCGATTTAAGAGCAATCGCTTCTCCCCTGTTTTCCCTCTTACCTCCGCCATATTGGTACCTTTAGCTAATGAGCCAGTCGTAGCGCAGTACCCGGATGACGGCTCTCCGCCAATCAGAGAGCGCGCCGGCCGCCTAGGTCGTGACGCCATTCACAACCACCGCAGATTAACGGGAATCCTTTGAGACGTTTTAGATGTACATGCAAATATATATTTTTAAACGAACAAACGAATCTCGTCGTAAAATACGTTTTTAATTCACACCACTGCGAAATCTCAGGTAATCATCCGCACGACGAGACGATCTATAGTCGGGTCTGTGGAGAGGTATCAGCTGGAGATGTACGTCAACCATTTGCCTTGGACGTTGCAATTATTACGAAAATGTGTCAAATGCCAACACACGTCGGTTATGTTATAAGGTACAGTTTCACGAGAGAATGAGACTCAGGAGAACTGACGTTTGACAACAATATGACAAGAACATTGGTTATCGATGGCCCAGTAGAAGCTTGGAATACAGTTGTCCAGTATAACAGTGCAATTAGCGAAATTCTGAACACACCTTCTTTGCTCTCAAACTTAGCTTGTAGTAGACGTGTCGGTTATCGATGGCCCAGTAGAAGCTTGGAATACAGTAGTCCATTATAACAGTGCAATTAGCGAAATTCTGAACAAGATCACACCTTGTTTGCTTTCAAACTTAGCTTGTAGTAGACGTGTGCACATTTTCAGCATGATGTCTTTGATCCACTGGTGAAAGGACACTCTGATTCTCTCCTCTTTCATCTATAAAGGCTTCAAAACACAAAGTGTATGCAGAAAAGGACACTTTGATTCTCTCCTCTTTCATCTATAAAGGCTTCAAACAACAAAGTATGCAGAAAAAGTGGTTAAGATTGCACGACTGTCTGTGTCTTATGTGTTGCGTTGTATTAGTTTGTCATTTTATGTTAACTATTCTGTCGATGGCAGCGCGGGCACCCGCAGCGGCTCCTCTCTCTCCTGTGGTTGAGAGGAAAGAAATTTCATCTGTGCTGTATGTTGCACATAGAGCACATTTGACAATAAAGTTGACTTGAACTTGAACATCTGGTTCGGAAGTGCATTGTGCTATGTGGCCCCAGAGTAGCACTGATGAGAAATTGTGCCCCCCTCCAGCATTTAAATTGCCCATCTCTGGTCTGGTCTGCATACCCCTTCTCAAAACTTGTGCTAAATTGTACGTGTAAGTTCATCAATACGGCGGGACAAGAAAAAAAAAACGCCAGTTTAGGGCGATGCCAGAGTTATTTTGTATTTTAAAGAATAATCGGGAATCACTTTTACAACAACCACAGTTACATTCAGCAACAAGCGCATATTTTTTTGTATTTTTTGTAAGGATTGTTGGACATTTCAAGACTGGGTACAGAATGTCCCCTTGAGTGATTCGCATATTGATGGTTCAAGCCTGGTGCAGGGCCTCGCCACGCGATGGCGCTGTGTGACAGCTTTCAAAGTTGTTCATGACTCAGCTGAAGCTTCCCCCTCACTTGTCCCCAGCGCTGCACCCCCCTTTTGCCCCCACCCCATCCTTCCCCACAGACCAGCTGTGACCTGACTGAGACATCCCTCTCTTTGTTGTGTTCATGTTCAACGTGGTGAATCATGTAAATGGCCATGTTGACAAATAACTCTATTGACTTCTACACTGGGTTTCTTCACGGGGTCGGCAGCTGCAGAGCAAGGCTTTGTTTAGAGGAAGCCATTTCGAGGTTTATCTTATGAATACAGGACTCATGTCAACATGTGACAGTGCACCCACCCTTAAGGGGAAAATAAAAATCACAAGTTTATCACGTTGATGTCATGAATACGTTCAAACATTGGCCAGCTGTGGAGCAATTGAGGACAATCCGACTGACATCATAAATGTTTACACTGATGAGCTTTTAGCGCTTTAAAAAAAAACAACTAGCTATTAAGAGACATCATTGCATGAGTCAATACTGCAGTTGTACAAATAGTGGCTTTATCTACTCAAGGTGTAAGCGGGGTGATGGGTGGATTTGGAAGCTGGCGGCATTTTTTAATATATGTAAAACCTATTTACGTTTATATGCAGCCAATAACCCTTTCAAAACCCGAATTTTGGCAGTAAATGCGCTAAAGCCCACATCTGTTTATCTTCTGGTTTTGAAAAACCCGAATAAGAGCTCTGACCGGATTTTTTTTCAACAAATTTAAAACATTGAATGAACATTTTATGAGACTGGTGATTTCATCATTTTAACTACACACGTCTTTTGAATGAAAAACTCATTCAAGGCGATGTCACGTTGAAACCCCACAAAGACAGTCTTTGAGTTCAAGACTGACAGAAATCTTGAATCTCAAGACAAATTAAATCAAACCAAACCAAAGCTCCAAAGAAGAAACAGAACTTAAGTCTTGAATCTAAGATTAGCTCCCTTAGTAAGCGGAATAACGGCATTTTACATTCAAAAAAACATTTGGTACTGATCTTGAACCTGCTATTGTGTTGATTTTTACTTTTGAATCTGTCAACCTCACAGTGTTTGATGACTAAATGGTACCGATCAGCAATTAAAGTGAAGCCAACCATCTGAAAACATCTCACCTTGATCTGGGGGACAGCTTCATAAGCCTTCCAAAATAATTTTGACTTTGTTTCCTGAAACAGAAGAGGTGACGTGAAGGTGGACCCAGTGAGTGAGAGTGGGAACAGCAATTTCCTCTCTCTTGCACACTTCAAATCGTGGGTGTTTGCACACCATATGTATCCAGCACTTGCGTCATGCCATGCGCTGACACGGGCGAGATTTCTCTGACTAACTCAGAAGCAGCAGCAGCAGCAGCAGCAGCAGCGGTAGTGGTGGAAATGTCCATATTTGGTCCAATGACCCAATCAAGAGTTTTCCAAGATTTACTAAACTCGAAAAGTGGACCTACGTATCGTAAAGGCATGGGTATTGGTCATTGACGGGCTCCAATGTACACAGTGAAGGACAGAGCAAGCAGCTGTGTTGACGTGGACAAGAGGCTCCTTTTGACGAGCCACGTGGGTGACTCTGTCTCCATGGCAACCGCAGAATCCACCACAAGAGCCGTTGGGTGCTTGAAAAAAGAGTGAACAGAAAATAGTTGAAGTGGGAAAAACCTGCAAGTCTCTCATTTTTCTTAATATGTGTCAAGGCAACTCATCCCGTATAGCACTTCACAAAAGGAAAACAGTACTTGTGGCAGTATTTAAACATCTTTGTCTGGACAGTAACTCCTCACAGGTCGCTGGGAGAAATGATGCACTCAGCTGAAGACAGTCCCAGGAAGGCTCCCATTTTAAGTCTTTACTTGAGGTGAGGCCTTTATCTGCAAAAATGACATTTTCATAAGACTGTATATGTATACCATGAGTTGAAATAAATACATTTGATAAATTAAGTAAAGTCATAAATATAAAAAGTTGCTGACTTCCGCCCAACTCCCCGTGACCCTGTTCAGGATAAGCGTTGTCCTCTTTTAAATTATTTATTAGCTGTGAAGCTACAAAACGCTTCAACATGATACATACATTGAAGTGGGCAGAGCTAATGCTGCTTGTTGATTGTAAGGCATGTATTTAGACATCTGGAACAACCTGGTTTGACCTTCTTTAATGGGTTAATCAAGTAAAAGCAGAGCTGCTTTTCAAAGAACAGGACCGAATGAAGTGGACCGGGCATCAATATGCATTAGTTACAATGTCCTACAACGGGGTTAATGCAAGTCTAGTGGAGACTAATGGAAGAAAAGCACTTGTGTGCTTCTCTTCTTTTTCCCATAATGCAAACCGACATGAACTTGAAAGAGGTTGCAGTGGTACATGTTGCTTATGGTCTTTGAATTGTCACTTCTCGATGCTTTTCAATGTCCGGACACTATGTCTTAGATCAGGGGTCCCCAACCGCCGGTCCGCGGACCGGTACCGGTCCGCCGGGCATTTGGTACCGGGGCGCACCGACAGAAC
>NW_017805532.1:657439-673563 GCF_001891065.2 Hippocampus comes | reverse complement strand
AAGTAGACTGGACATAAACCACACACTTGAGGTGTCATTGTCTCCTATTACCCCGAGATGGGACCGTCTGGTTGCAGAAAATCAAGCTCGGTGCTGTGGTGAGTCGTCATTTTCATGCACTTTGAATTTGCGTTGTATCGTATTTTGAAGGCATTAAACATTGCCATAGCGATCGGAGTGTTGCGGCCAGATTAGACGTTCCTTGTGTTTATTATTATATTTCGTAAACGCCACAGTTTTCATGCAGCTTATACCATATAGTTTTGTTGTATTATTTCCGTCACACCTTCAATGCCGGTCCGTGAAAATATTGTCTGACATAAACCGGTCCGTGGGGCAAAAAAGGTTGGGGGCCCCTGTCTTAGATAACCACTTTCCATTAAAGTGAATAGGTGGGCAAAGTTTTGGTCTCAAGGGCCACGTTTAGTTTTTCCAACTGACAGATGGGCCAAGTCCTTTGTTGAGGATAAAGAAAAAAAAAGGTGGATGGAAAATTTGTTTAAAAAAAAAAAGTGTCTATACAACCACAATCCATTCATCCATCGATTATCCTCACAAGGGTCGCGGGGGTTGCTGTAGCCTATCTCAACTGTCAAGGGGCAGTCAGCGGGGAACTCCCTGAACTGGTCGCCAGTCAATCACAGGGCACACATAGGCGAACAACCATTCTCTGACTGAGAGTGTTCCATTAACCTGCGACACATGTTTAGGGAATGTGGGAGGAAACCGGAATACCCGGAGAAAACCCACGCAGGCACGGGGTGAACTTGCAAACTCCACACAGGAAGGCCGGAGCCGGAATCCAACCCTGCACCTTTGCACTGTGAGGCGGATGCGCTAACCGGTCGATCACTGAGCCGCCCATATTTACTCTAATTTTCATGCATAATTTATTTAATTATTAGTATTTAGCCAATCATTTAATAGAGTGAATAAAACACGATCAATTGTATGAATAAATATTCATTTAAATTTTTTTTTAAAAAATGTAATTGCAATAAATAAGTGATCCCATTATTTATCAAATAAAGGAAATGAAATGAATAAAATTTAGTTTTTATTTTACTTACATATTTTGGGGAAAGCAAAACACACGTTTACAGAGCTGCCTGCACATTATTTCTTTGCAGGAAAATGACATAGAACGCCGGATGAGCATTTGTGCACCGAGAAAAGAAAAGCAACATTTTTTTTTCACATTTATAAAAAGTCATCCCCATGTGACTCAGCAACAGGAGGCTGTCATTTTTGCCATTTCACTGATTCGCCCACCAAAAAACAAAACCTGTCAGTTTGAGTTTTTTTGTTTCACTCTTTTTTTCTAACACTGAAAAGTGTGCGGATAACGAGTGGGACATGGCTTTGTTTGTGAAGTAACATTGAAAGAAAATGTCTGCCATGTGTGGAGTGAAGCAAAAATACTTTCACTTTTAACTATGAAACCACCGCAGGCTCTCATGTCTCTCAAGATGGTCACGTGATTCAAGTGTGTGACCTCTCTCATTCTAATCCTTTTTATCACAGCTCCATTTTGCAATTTTTTTTTTTTTTTTTAATGAGTAGAACGTAGGTGGGTGGATTGGGGAAGTGTATGGAAATCTCTGGCGGAGTGGCACACTGAGTGCTAAATTATGTAATAACTTTGCTTTCAAAGTCGCCGGCCTACATACTGTATCTCGATTGTCCAAAATTCCCCTCCTCTCTCACCACACCACTGTAAAAATAAAAACGAAAAATAAACTTTATTACTCGATGCTGTTTCTCATTAACCAGATGCTGTTTTTGTTTGTTTGTAAAAAAATAAAAGTCTATGTCAAGTAAATGTTTTGATAATCAAATATTGCCATGAAATGTGGTCGATTTAGCACATCGGTGTAAACCACACCCACAATGGGAAAGAAAAAAAGTTGCGATGTCAAAGAGGAGCTCCGAACTTAACATAGACCCTGATGGTTAATATACCAAGTTCATATATCAAATAAATTCAATTATTTTTTTCCCCCCTCACTATACTCTAACCTCTGCTGCACTGTTCTGAAGTCCTGGTTTACGAACATTTAATTTTGCATGTTTTCTTTGGGTACTCTGACTTTCTGCCACACTCAAAAAAAATATGCATGTTTGGTTCATTGAATACTCCAAATTGTCTTACATGCACACTCACTTGGAACACAGCATAATCGAGGCACTGTTAATGCAGAATATTTGCCGCGACAGCGAGTGACAACGACAGTCGCTTATCTTCAAAGGATGTGACACAGATTGCTATGTCTCGGCGAGACTAAATATAGAGCCTGCGTAACATCCTCAAAACAAAGACAGCGCGGTAAACTTCCTCTTTCTTGCGCTTCCCACCACTTTATAAATATGCACAACCATTAAGCAGCAGCCAAATGTCATCCAGAGGCCTCATTTGAGTTTCTGGGTAAGGCGGAACACATATTGACCAACAACTATCCAGATTCACATCCACACCTCTGGACAATCTAGAGCAGGGGTGTCTGTACTTTTTGCATGCCAACCCTTATTATAACCTCTCAGGATGATTCTGGATGGACATTCTGGATGGAGGTGTGATGGTGCAATGACATCAACATTATCGCAATTGGTTGGTAGAATGCAATTGTTCCATCCATCCATTTTCTGATCCGCTTCATCCTCACAAGGGTCGTGGGGCGTGCTACAGCCTATTCCAGCTGTCTTTGGGCAGTAGGCGGGGTACACCTTGACCTGGTTGCCAGCCAATCGCAGGCCACATAGAGACAAACAACCGTTCGTGCTCACACTCACACCTATTTTTTAATGCACTGGTGGTATATGATCGGTTAGAAAAAGGGCACGAAAAATACATTTGTACTTGCTGTCGGCTGAAAATAACATCACGGGCTTAGGTAACAACCAATCACGGCTCAGCTTGCGAAGGTCACATGACCATAGTCAGAAAACAGGTGTGCTAAATTGCCTTACCCAGGCAAGTTAAATAAACTAAATACAAAAAAAACATTCAGCTGTAATGTTTAAAATGTTTTGTAGTTTCATCCAGGAATTTCACCCTGTTCAAATGGCACCCAAGTGTGAATGGCTGTCAATAGAATTTGATCGCGATAACATTACAAATACATTGTCGCAGAAGACAAGGTATTTACGCACAATAATGATTTAAGCAGACAATACACTACAAGAGTGTCAGAGGTGATCCACCATGTGGGACGTGCTCCCTGCTGCCTCTCCGGCCTCTGATTCACAAGCCCCGTGCTCCCTAACCTGGGTGGGGGCTGATTTTCACAGCATTGTTCCAGAGGCCTCCGTCCAACGCCATTTTGTTTCATGCACGGAACAGGAAGTCCAGTTTTTTTTTTTCCCAGCGCTGTGAACTAAAGAGCTTTTGCAGGCACACGCATACAAACACACACACACACACACACACACACACACACACACACACACACACACACACACACGAACACATCCTCCTTCTTTGTGCTTCCCTTAAACTCGAGTTCAGGATGACCCTCACTGATGTGAAGATGACCCCCCACCCCCTCCACCCCCCATGAGACACTGCCAAGAACATTTCTGCTTTCCTTTGCAAGTCAAGACCTCTAACGTACAGTGAGAAGTGCGCACGTGCTGAGGCATTCCTGGAAGGATGTTGCAACAAAAAGGATTAAAGGTGCATTTTTTTTTTTTTTTTTTTACCTGCTCAAACATGAGCGGGAGAAGCGAGAATGAAGGCGGTGGCATATTTGGGAAGCATGAAAATTCATTTACACAATGGGGTTTTATGATTTATATATATATATATATATATATAAAAAATATAAATCGGGCTGCACACATAGCTCCTATTAGGCCAAATTTGTGCATCTCGCCCTTCGAATCGAAGTCAGCAAAGGCTGGATCATCAATTGCCCTTCTGAAAGATTATCTTGAGTGATTATCCTACAGCCCATGTGTCAAACTCAAGTCATGTCTGTCCATTTTCCTGGTGCTTGCTAAAATCGGTACAAAAATTTCAAATTGTCATGTGTCAAAAATAACGCCGTGGAGATTTTGCAAGAATTTTTTTAATACCCTATTTTCAGTAACTCGAACAATAGTTGAACAAAGTATTTTCCCTCACTTTTGAGTTCAAGACTAGTAACGCATCAACTTGTTATCCATTTTTCAACAGCCAACTTCTTTCATAACATTAAGGTTCATAACATTCAGACTTTTTTTCTTTCTTTACTGTCTAAAGATTACAATTGAGTCAAAACAGAACTTACTATCCTCCTAACTTTTGTTGTACTGTATATTTTGTAGGGTAATGAAAAAAAGTCAAGACGAATAACATTTTTCACCAACAAAAACTTTCCTACGTATGGAAAATGCCCTCTCTAGTTATGCTGTTGAAAAAAAAAAGACATGATAAAACCAACTTTGGTTTGCCACTTGTGTAAGATCAACATTATCACCAGAATTAAGGGATGGCATTGCATACACGCCGAGCCGGCAACGCTATTGCGCTGCACTGTCATAAATGAATAGCGGTGACTAATAAAGCAAATCCCCTCTTTTTCATAGCCAGAAGGAACACACCCATAAGCAATTTGCACGTCGTTCAAACACATTCCCGCAATAAAAGACACTCGCAAGCATCTTTGGGAATCCGAGCGCACAGCTTACATTCCATGTTAATTGGGCTTCCTCTGTGAATGTGTTGCTTCAGGCCTCGGGAGGAGTGGGGCTTCCTCTCCATATGCTTCCTCCAAGGAAGGATGCCATCACACCTCCTCCTCCTCCCTTGTGGTTCCACCCTTTCCTCACTTTAATAAACTCGAAGCCTGGTCCGGTTCAGCGCTGCAGGTCCGGATTGGGTGTGCAGTGTAAGGTCTCATAACTTTTCGGTGCATGGTACAGAAGGTGAAGGCGTGGACGTCTATATGTTGATGTATGTGCCTGCTACGTGTCTTTGTGCGCACCTAAATCATCCATTAAAAAAACTTCTGAAACCTCTGTGCATTGTTTTCCAGGTACATGGAATTTTCCTGTGGGTTTGGCAACCCATGCGAAATTGTCGACCGTTCCCATCAAGAAAGCATGTTTTAACTGGTCAAAATAATTGTGTTGCCTGAATAAAATTCTGAATGAAAATTGTTGGGAAATATGAACTACAAACACTAAACCGTTTTAATTGGCAGCCCGACACACAAAAAAGGTGCGCCTTGTAGTATTTCAGAGATGGTCTCTATTATTATCCTCATAGATAAAGGTATATGGTTTAAAAAAAAAAAAAAAAAAAAAACGGAAACAATTTAAAAGTGGACTTTTAAACATCACAGCACTTTCAAGTGAAGCCGTCTTTGTGAGTAATCACATTTTTGATCTTCATATTGAGTTCTTTTGTGTGGGAGAACATTGACCACATCAAGATGTCCAGATTGAGCTGGAGCCTTTCCCAATTAGCTTTGGGCGAGAGGTGGACTGGTAGCCAGGCAATTGCAGGCCACAGACAAACAATGGACAACTATGGACAATTTTGAATGTTCAATGGACCTTAAAAAAAAAAAAAAAAGCATTTTGGGGGGGAGAAAAAAAAATTAAATTCAACCCCCCCCAAAAAAGCTTTAAAAAACGCTGATAAAAATTCAATGCACATTTCACACACAAAAAAATGGGGGGAAATGTACAGCAAAACAACTCGACCCCTGCACCCAACCCCAAATATTAAAAAATATTGACATGCTTGGGGGAAAACCCCTAAAAATATGCCAATCCGCTGGTGCCGAACTGCCAGTATGCGAGGGCTGACTGTCCTATATTTATTTGCAGCTATACATTGATAATTGAAATCTATTTATTTATTTCAACGGTACGGAAAAGATGACGTTGATGTAGGACTGGTGTTGATACAAGTATCATGGTCATTGTATTGTAGTATAAAGCAGAAAAATACTCATGAAATCATGTATCATTCAGTATAAACCAGGCCTGGCTCATACAGCATGCAAAGAGGCGCCTGCAGGTCTAAACAGCGATATCGGAAACGGTCCGCTTCAAACTCGTCAAATAGATCGGATAAAAAGCACTAAGTCGGAAATGGGCATCAAGTGCTGCAGTGTAAAATCCAGCCGATTGCTATGATAGCAGCCCAGTTTATGGTGCAGAAGGGAGCACTATCCACCCTCAGAGGCCCATCTATATCAACGCATTCACTTGTGAGTCACGGAGAAGACGAGGAGAGCGAGCTCACTGGGCCATGGGGGGAAGAGGAAAGAGGAAGAGGACGAGGAGGCGGTGTTGGTGGCGTGCGAAGAAGATGTGGAGGGCTCATGCAGAAGAAGCAGAGGGTTGCGACTTGCACACGGTGAATCATCTCATCGGGATCCCATGAATGCTCTGGGCATGCATGCACTCACACACACACACACACACACACACACAAAAAAAAGAAAACACTCTTCCCTCACCCGTTTTGAAAAAGATGAGTTTGTTACAGGGCAAGTTGACTTTTACAGGTGGAGAAATTCAGGTGTGAAAAGCCGGAGAGGAAGTCAGGGTCACACGTGCCGCACAGGAGCTGAACCTGTTTGCTTATTATTACTGTGTATTGTTTCGTGCTACACTTCGACTATTGTTTTCAGCCTGAGCTGTGACCATAACTTTGTCATGCTATCATTTGATGAAGAACATCCATCTATCCATTTTCAATATGTCATTCAGGAAGAGGCTAACGCCACAACATACAGGGCCGCGAACCAAAAATAGGCTCTTGTGGCTAAAAAACAAAAAACAAAAAAGCCTGACCCATTAAAAAACAAAACACCGTTGCAAAAACCTCCGTACCGCCAGAAAACAAGGGCACAAGGCGGAAAGCAGATGTAGATAGACAATTTCTTTGATAAGAAGGGACAAACAGAACCCACTGGTATGCGAACAGCGCGCATAAGAAAAGAGGGACTGCCTCTTTGGTGACAGTCTCTTAAACCCGCCACACGTCACCCAGGGGTCACTAATGACGTTGGTGGTTTGCATACTCCAAGTGCGCATGCGCGGAGGAAAATTCCGTGCTGTTCAGCAGTAATGACAAAGAAGTCATTAACGTCTGTTTCGTAAAACGTGACTTTTAACTGTATGGTCTTCAAAAGACGACATCGTGCCCAAAAGAACAATGATGTCATGCTGTCGTGTGTACTGCTCACGGCCACCAGGAGGCATATGCGCGTGTGTATGGGTATCGCTTTGGTATGCAGCGATGATTTCTCCTCAGTGACAGCATCGATCAATACGCATTTGTGGAGTCCTTTATGTCATTGAGACATGGTGAAACACAACGAGTGGGGTATCAGAATCAGAATCAGAATCATCTTTACTGGCCAAGTATGTAGAACACACACGGAATTTGTCTCCGGTAGTACAGACCAAGTGGGAAAGTACAGATAGCAGGTATTTGTATTTCGAATAGGAAATAGCAACACGTGGGAAAATATACAGTGAGAGTTTTTTTTTTCTCAAAAGGGAATGCCATTGTAAGCTTTGGTAATGAAGGTCAGGTGATACAAGTTGAGTGACGTGTGCGTCAAAGATCTCGTGGTGTCTGGATGACGTCACGGCCATGGCCCGATGGGATGACATTCCACCGACAACGGAATGCAAAGCAACCCGTTTAAATGTTAAGGTTGCACTCGATTGCATTTCGTGACGGACTTTTTTTTTTCTCGAGACATTTTTCAGAAGGCTTGGCCTTCTTAAGTTATCCTTCGAGTCATTTTAATAATTAGCATTGTGTGGTTCGGAAAAATAGAATTGTGAAACAAGTTCAACTTTGGAAATTACAGGTTACTGTGGGGTTAATACCCAAATTAATATGCGTGCGATTCCAGCTAATTCTAAACAAGGATCAAACTCAACTTGACTCAATGTCCACAACCTGACTTCCTGTGATTAATTTGTGAGGTAACGTCACTGCTATGAAACTAAGTGACACAATTTTTTTTTTCTCGTGCTTTGGCTTGTTTACAAGCTCCATGTCATCCAGCATATAATGGCCTGGCCTAGGAAAAAAAAAACAATGAATGAGGTCACCTTAAGGCTTTTCTTCCAGGATTGTTTGGAACATAAAAAGATGATGGTGGTGGTGGTGGTGGTGGTGGGGGTTGTCGAAAAAAGCCGAGGAGAGGAAGGGGAGGACTTTTAAGACCTTGGTTCCCACTCAGTCACAACAATGATGAGAAAAAAAGTTAACACGCTAAACAAAAGATAATCCTACGGCATGCATTTTTAGCTCCACTATGATTGCTACATCACGAAAACATTAGTAACCCCGATAATTATGCTACAAATAAGCCTTAGAGAGAGAGAGAGAGAGAGAGAGAGAGAGAGAGAGAGAGAGAGTTGTGGGTCATCAATTAAGGCTTGCCCAGGCTTTTCTTTTCTTTCTGGGGTGCTTTCACTCAATGTCAAACGGCAGCCACCAAGTTAAGCTGAATAGCTGTCATTGTTCTTGACATAATCGCTGCTTCCACTGAGTCATCGGGGGTTGGGTGGCGAGCGGGCGAGTGAGATGCGAAGGTGCTATGTTCTTGGCATTAGGCGCCAAAGCATGGATAATTTTGCTCCGTCACAATCCGCCATTGTTTAAGTGCAGTCTGTCAAGCGACATCGGGCCCCTGACGCGAACTGTCATTCAAAAAAAAAACAAGCAAACAAAAAAAAAAGGACCATGCGCCTGCTGATTCTTTTCATTTGGCTGACAGGGTTCACGGGGAAAACGTTTGAAAACCCCTTGGGCAAATAATTATGCAAGACAGTCCAAATGTTCATTATTTTACATGGCAATTATCTATTTCCCGCTTAACATTTTCTTCTATAGCGCTTGACCTGATCAGGGTCACATGCTGTATAAACAAACAAGGAATCACTGTCATACTGAATGCACACCTGTGGACAATTAGCCAAGAGAAAAGAAGCGTGCAAAAAACTCACACAAACACGTTGAGAACATACAAAATCCACACAAACAACTTCCAATGGAGATTGACCCCAGATCTTGTCCCTATGAGACAGCTACGATAACCACACAAACTTTGCCGCCTCCCTATCCATGCATTTTATTCGGGTCGCAGCTGAGCTAGAGCCTCGCAGATGACTTTGGGTGGGCTACACCCTGGATGAGTCACCAGCCAATCGCAGTGCGCATAGAGACAAACAAGCATTCACACTCACAATGACACCTATAGACAACTTAATACGCATGTTTTTGGAAAGTGGGAGGAAGGCAGAGTACCTGGAGTAACCCCACACGGGCACGGGGACAGCTGGCAAGAGATTTAAACGCAAAACATTGACTGGGCAGCAAACAAAGGAAAACCTTCACGAATAAGCCCTCAGTGGATTCGAATAATTTTCCTGTTATCTGTTGTCAAATTACATTTTTATTTGTTTACTAAAAAGCACAACCACTGTTTGTGTGCTGTCATCCTCCGTTTGTTTGCTCCATTATCTTTTCATTCTAGGGAGAGGGGCAAAAGTACAAAAGCAAAAACAAACAAAAAAAACAGAAGCATCTTTCTCCACCTCCCCCTTCATCTTGTTTACATGAGCTACACGTGTGGCCATTAAAGACTGAGCCAAGCTGGAACGACAACACATGGGAGGCCTTGTTGCCCCGCGGCGTCCGGTTTACTGGGCTAAAGGGCACATCCAGTTAATGATCGTTGACCACGCTGCTGTTACGGCTGGCAATGTGCCTCTTCGGTGACACGGGATGTTCCGGCGTTCCGCTCGTGACACAGGAGAGAAAAAAAAAAAAAAAAACACATTCAAACACAAATCCATGCTCGTGTGTGACGGGAAACAAAAAAGATAGGTGAGTGCGTGACCTTTGGTAAGACACTCTGCGCATTGGAAAAGGGCAGCGCAATCTTGGGGACGCTCCCCACGGTCAGGCAGAGAGCATTCGGGGCTGCTTGACTGCTTGTAATTACACGTCTGGCCACGCGGACGAGAGGGCAGAACAGTCACTGTTGTCTGTGCAATGCTGCAATGTAAAATTTAGGAGGTAATAGTTTTCTAAATGGAAAAGCGCTTGTAAGAGCTATTCTGTAGATACGAATATATATGTATAATATATATGAGGGTACAAATTCAACCCGGCAAATAGCACCTTCAGAGGTACAGGTGAGTAGATTCCCCCTTCCATGCTGAGGCAAAAGCCGTCGAATAAGCACGTGTTTTAAGATGAGATTTAAAAATAGAAAGAGCGGGGAGGCTTGCCGAACGTTTAACGAGAGGTTATTCTAAATGGAGGAATCGGCAACGGAAAACGCTCGATCCTCTCTGAGCCTCCGCTTAGTCTTAGGACAATTTTGTGCATTAACGGGTAGTTGCAAATGCAGCTGACAATTTTCCATCTTCTGAGGTCTCATCAAAGCTCCTCCATATAGTACCTGGAAAACTATCTTTTTCACGTTTCCTGTGTTGCTGAGCACCAAATGGCTGTATGAAGTCGAACATGCAATTTTCCACGCCCCCCCAATTTGGCTGCCATAAACGGCACCACCTGTTTTCAAATGTCATATCCTAGATAAACACCATCAACATTTAAATGGAAGGGACCAAGTCAACCGAGCAATTTTCTATCCATGGATACAGAATCCAAAGTGTTGTTTAAAATGGGAAATTTTCCTCCCTTTTCTTTTTCTGCTAAAAGTGCATCGACGGAGAACGAGACCGGGACAATGTCAACCAGGCAATGTTTCGCCTTCATAGGCAGTATCAGAAACACTTTTTACACTGCTTGTGATCAAACAAAGTAAAACAAACAATTTCCCCTGATTGACAACTTAAGCACCTTCACAGATAAGATCGAAGGGAATTTTGTCTTTGTCCCATGTTGTTGATTGGTCAGATATTTTCTAATAGCAGGTTTACAGGGCCTCCGTGTACAACAGACATTAGAAATCCCCGTCCAGTATGCTTGGCACTTCGTAGACTATAATGACAACAGACCAGTCAGATTGGATGCTTGGTAAATGGGCCATCATTCAGCATCGTTGCTTTACTATAACTTACAAAGGGTAAAATTTCATATAAATGTCCACCGTTATGACAAAAGTAACAGTGAAGCCACAGTGGTAGGAGTAAAAATAATAAACAAAACAGTTTGTTGTTGTTGGTTTTTTTATTTTTTTTATAAAATTTCATATAAATGTCCACCGTTATGACAAAACTAACAGTAAAGCCACAAGTTTTTTTCGTTATGAAGGTGCATGGTGGTAGATACATGCTTTACATACATACAGGGAAGTCAATTCCTTTTTTTTTCCCCACAAAACTATGCACCCCCACTGTCGTCAAAACATCCTGATTAATATTGAGTTTGTGGAATATGACTTGAGCAGCAAAATCCACCTAAAACCCATATCAGGGGGCGGCCATTTTGCCACTTGCTGTTGACTGAAAATGACACAGTTGCTCAGGACTCAGGTCGAAAACGATCACGATTGGTGGTTAGCTCAGCCCTGAGCATCTTATTTGCAGTATTTTAGAGCACCATTGCAAAGAAAATTAAAGGCCATTCAAATAAAAATGTGCATGTACTCCTATGAACGCAATGCTTGCCGCGGCGTGCTGCTAGCAAACACACGCACTCCAAAATGAAGATAATTATTGTGCCGTTTGATCGGATTTCCTTCATTCGTGTTAGAACATGTTGCATAGTTGGCACTCTCCACTTCTGTGTCAAGAATTCTGTGTCAAAAGTGTGTGTGTGTGTGTGTGTGTGTGTGTGTGTGTGTGTGTGTGTGTGTGTGTGTGTGTTTGTTGCAAGAGGGAAGGAAAAAAGAAAACAGGATTCTGTGAAAGTGTGTGTGTCTCACGCATCTGTGAACCTGCAGTGTGTTTGTACAAGTGTGTATTTGACTGTGAGAATGTGTGTGTGTGTGTGTGTGTGTGTGTGTGTGTGTGTGTGTGTGTGTGTGTGTGTGTGTGTGTGTGTTTTCACTAAGTGTCAACTAACGGCTGTACGGGGTACGGAGCGTGTACAGAGTGTTGTTTGGTGTTTGGACTCCACGGCTTCTGCTCAAACATTCAGATGACACACAGACAGCGGAAGGAAATGTGCAATGACAGAGGCTTGCATTTAACCGCCGTATGATCAACTCGTTTTAACCGATTTAGATAAGACACTGTTGGTTAGTGAGTAGGACCAAGAGGGGTAAAAAATGAATGTTGTACAGGAATGCTTTTTGTACATTGGTAAGTGCCTCTTACTGTGTATGCCGACCGAAAATGACAAAAATATTGCCCCATCCAACCTGAAGAAGGACATCGAGGTATCAATTCATATTGATCCAGTGAAGTCCAAAACGTCAGGTTCAAAAGTATTTGCAAATCTTGGTATTCTGTTTTTATTGATTGGAATTGGGGTCTGCACATTTTATCATCAAATATGACTTCTGATGTTAGAAAGTGTCAGATATTTAACGCTTTTACTCAAGTAATATTTCTCGAAAGCAATTATGACGGTACGTCCACTAAAGTTACCTTCTGTTAAGATTCTTTTGCAATTTTATCCAAGTATGACTTTCAGAAACTTCATACAGGACTGATAGAAGCCCATTCATCCATCCATCCATCCATTTTCCGATCCGCTTTATCCTCACAAGGGTGGTGGGGGCTGCTGGAGCCTCTCCCATCTGTCTACGGGCAGTAAGGGGGGGACACCTTGAACCAGTTGCCAGCCAAACTCAGGGCACACAGAGACAAACAACCAAACGCGTTCACACTCACACCTAGTGACAAATTTGGAGTGTTCAGTCAACTTGCCATGCATGTTTTTGGAATGTGGGAAGAAACCGGAGGACCCGGAGAAAACCCACACAGGCACGGGGAGAACATGCAAACTCCACACAGGAAGGCCGGAGCCGGGATTGAACCCACGACCTCTGCACGGTGAGGTCGACACGCTAACCACTTCACTGGGTCGCTGGTAGAAGCCTGGTCACAAAATTTGTACTTGCCATTGGCCCGACGGTATATGGACCGTGCCTTTAGAGAAGCCTGCGCTCTACGGAGTGCCATTCTAGTCGCATAATGGACTTCACAGATCATGCACTTTTACATTTCGACCGGCTCGCTCTTTCAAGGAACCTTACTGACATGCTTGAACTGTCCGAAATTGGCCAGTGACCTTGGATGACTGAGGCAGTCCACAATGAACATTTGAGGGAATGAGTAAAAGCGACATCAAGCGCGTTGGACAAAATGTGCCATTTGAATGCACCGTTAACAGAAGAGCTGCATCTGGCCATTAATAAAAGTGAAGTGTTTTCAAATGGTTTCTACAGAAGAATTGGGCTCATTGTTTGCTTCATTTGCAGGAAGCACCTGATAACATTTGTCACAATAATGGTTGTGTTTGACTCTGACAAAAAAATGCTAACATAGGGAAAAAAAAGACTTCCCATGAACAAAATATCTAAATATAACTCAAGGATCCCCCCCCCCCACCTCTCAACTTGTTTTAACGCGAAAGCTTCTGTAGAGAATCACAGCCAATGACTGCACTGACGAAAGGGGCTTATGTGGCATCACAAATCCAATCACTGATGTCTAAATGAAAAGTGAAGGCTCGCATAGGCTGACAAGAGCCGAAAATGTCAGGGTTGCCTGAGAATGAGTCACCATACCCCCAAGCGGAAAGAAAGAAAAAAAAATGCCGCATCGTGTAAACTCACTGCATGGCAATGTCTGGGAGAAGCCGAAGAATGAAACTATCCACTTGGTTATTCTGGGAATGCGACTTAACAGCTTTGCACTCCGGTGATCAGCATCTAAGTGTCATGTTGAAAATGAATGGCATGTTCACGTTTGGTGAAACGTGACTGGCATGAACAGTTGGACATGGTGTTATATTTTCCTCTACAAATTCTACTTCTGGCTCTGAAGCACTCATCATAATTTGGGGGAAATTTCAGCCTCAGAAGCTAAGTTTCACTTAGATGCATGAAGTTAGGTCGGCATGTCTATCATGAGCAGACCCACACAAAAAAAAAAAGTCTGAAGAACTCATACTGAGAAAAAAAAAAGACACAAGCAACTGACAAAGTTGACAGTTGTTGATAAAAGTAATTCAGAATTCAACTCAAGTGCATGAATGATTTCTTTTAGATGCTTTCCATCTTACAAAGCCGAAGGCTGTCTCACTCATCAAATTGTGTTTGTGTATTTGAGAACATGGTACACCATCATAAAAGCTTTTTTTTTCCCCATTTTTTTGTACTTCAGGACAGAAAAGAGCATCTTCATGACCTCACATTATATCACAAGTCCTCCTACGGGTTTTTCTGAGTTCAGTCTGCATGATGTCAGTCTGCCGCCCCCCACCCCCATGAGAAGATGGTTCAATTATTAAGGCACATTTTTAAACTTGCTGAAAGACTACCTACCACTTGAACTTGCTATCGGATTGCGAATTGGGTGAAGTACGTGCATTTCAGAGTAGCCTTGTTGGCCTGTGAGGTGAGCCGGTTCGTGGTATTGATGTGTTTATGTGGCAGAGAGCCATATGAGGTGAGTGGTGTATAAGTGGTGTGGTGGGGCTGAAACAAGAGCAACAAGGTCACTCGACCATATGGACAAAATGTATTGGGACACTAATGGAAATCTACCAGAGCAGGATGTGGTCAGATGAACCTGTTTTGGTTAAAGAGCATGTCCAGTATTGTACCGTATTTTCCACACTATAAGGCGCACCTGAACGCATCCGATTTTCTCAGAAGCAGACAGTGCGCCTTATAATCCGATGCGCCTTATATATGGATCAATATTCTGATTTCTTGGATGTCGTATTTTAAATGTTCGGTGAAGCGCTTTGTCACGGCTGCAGCGGTTGTGAAAGTGCAATATAAATAAAGTAGGATCGTATTGTATTGTGTTCCATTTAGCATAGCTCCATCTAGTGGATGCATAACACAACTCCAGCCACTATTGTAGCTTTTATTCTGTGTGCCTTATAATGCAGTGCGCCCTATATATGAAAACTGTTCAAATATGCCATTCATTGAAGGTGCGCCTTATAGTGCGGAAAATACGGTAGTTTGTTTTCCTAGGTTCGGTTCCACTCAGCAAGCTTTAGCAAGAAAGACAGAAGTTCATATGGCCAAAAAGGCAGCATTTGGTTTGTTGTTCCTGTATGCCCAGTTCCAAGAAACATAACAATTGTATGTTTGTAGACGGATACTAGATGGCAATTTATTCAGAAGACTTTGTCGAATGCACTGTTCTGCGTAACATCTAAACTAGTAATGCAAATGTTCATGTTTTTCCCCAGTGTGGAGCGTAAATAATCCATCCATCCATTTCGTGTAGCGTTTTATCCTTTTGTCATTAGGGTCGCGGCTGAGCTGAAGAAATAGCACGGCTGACTTTGGGCGACAAGACAGGGACATCCTGTACTACTAAGGAGCCCGTCGCAGGGCACTTACAGACACACTTAATCACCATGGACAATTTAGAGTCATCATTGAGCCTTGCATGCATGTATTTGAATTTGATTCTCATATCAGTTCAGTGTAAACCAACCGTAATCTCAGATTTGTGATGTAAATTCAAAGGAGAGCAGTTCAACTTGTAACTGATATAAATGGATGACAGTTTTGTCGGTGAAAACCTGCATAATTGAGTACAAGAGGCACCAAAAAATTGAATATGGGTGTGTGTGTGTGTGTGTGTGTGTGTGTGTGTGTGTGTGTGTGTGTGTGTGTGTGTGTGTGTGTGTGTGTGTGTGTGTGATCTCTCCCGGGGTACCACACAAGCCGATGCGGCATTAAGGGTCTCATCTTCTTTTCTCAACCGGCTATTACAGAATGATCTAGACATGCACTCCACCAGTATTGCACAAGTAGCCTCTGCTTGCTTGAGACTGCAAATAAGGAATGAATTAACATTTTTTAAAATATCTTCAGAAAAAGGGGGAAAAAAAGCCTAATGAATCTATTCAGCGGGAGGAAAGTGGCTCTCCATTTTACACGACTTTGTGATTAATTTTAAATGCAAGTGCAGTGCATTAGGCGAGTCATTTTTTAAGGTGATTGTCAACAAAATGAGCGCAGTGCTATTATGCTTTTCCATCTTAAGGC
>NW_017805532.1:632184-657420 GCF_001891065.2 Hippocampus comes | reverse complement strand
CCCCGCCCCCCCACCACACCCCACCCTTTTCTGCCCCGGTCACGCCGTGTGCCGTATCGTGCCTGGCACAGGGTCGTGATGTCGTGCGTTTATCAAGGCACACGTCGAGACGGGACCCATTATGGCTTGGGTGTAATCTGTCAGAGCTGAGCGCACACGCGGCCAGGGAAGAAGGTTTGTGGTGGCGGGAGTAAGAGCTGTCTGTACTGGATGTGTGTCTATCTGTGCGGTGGGTAATTACACATTGATTAAAAAAAAACCAAAAAAAAAAAAAAGCGTCAAGTCGTGCTGGGTTGTCTCACTCCAGCAGCGTTCAACCAAAGACGGCAGACAGCCTCCCTGCTTGGAGCAGCAGTGACTGCTTGGAATACTAATGTGCAAAGGAGGAAGGGGAGGACAACAGGAGATGATGGAGAGAAAGGTGGAGGAGGAGGAGCAGGACGAAGGGAGGAGGGGGGAGTTTAGGGGAGGAAGCGATCGGAAAAACACAGGGAGGGGCACTTAAAAAGTAGGTCTCGCCAGGAAATCTTAATAGACAAGCAGGGATGCATAGAAATGATGAACGATGCCAACCTCGGTGCAGACTGGAGACAGAACGGCATGCTGTCGAAAGTATTGGGACACACGGCTGCTCCATTCACTGGGAAACTAACTGTCGTAATTGTTGTTTTGAAGTACCAATTTGTATTTCAACCAACTAGTGCTGTCACGAACAAATCTTTTAACAATTGGTTAGCCGATCGATTATAACATACATGACTTGGGTCGTGTTCATGTACACCGGCTTCCTTCCGCATCCCAAAAACATAAATGTTTGGTTTATTGAAGACTCAAAATTATCCGTGTGTGCGTGTGTGTGTGTCCGTGTGTGTGTGTGTGCAATAATTCTTTGTCCATACAGTATGTGACTTGCGACCTGTCCAGAGCGTAGCTCTCCTTTAGCACCAGCTCACCCACGAGCCTAATGAGGGTAATAAGCAAGCTTACATAACCCCGATAACTCGACCATTTGTATGCCTGAGGGCAGTTTGAAGTGAGGACGAATCTACAAATTGAGTGCGTTGATCCATAGAGCAGACAAGAAACTCGGGATGCACGGATGATCCTTCTTGCCCCCCCACCCCCTCCCCAGCTCCAATCAAATAAGATGTTATGTTTGAACTTTGGATGACTGATTGTGTGCAGCAGACGATGCGGATTTCTTAATTGGATACTTCTATCAAGACCGATGATGAGATGCATGTAAGGCTCTGAATTCCCCCCTTGATTGCCATAATCAGCCCAAAGAAGATGCTGCTGGTTGGAAATTAAAAGTCAAACTGATGAGAGTGCTGGAAAGGACAATTTTCTTCACAGACATCGCTACAAATCCATCTTACCATGTGACGATACATAAACCTGGCTTACGTTGATGAAATTAACAGTGATCAATATTTGCAACCATAGAGACACGACATTATTGTTTTAATCATCTCTTATGTTTCGACTTCTTATATGTATCAGGTGACATCCATTGGTCCTAACAGTATCCTTGGTCATTAAAATGAGCATTTTGGACATGGAAGTGCCATAATGCATGACATCGGCATGACCTGAAAGCTGTTAATAGCTACGTCTTACTAGACCTCATTTTTGGCCATCATAAAAGGATCTTCTCCGTTTAACATTTTCCTTTGCTTTTGGTGGCCAGTGGTGTCCAATTCCTTTTTTTTTTTAAAGAGCGTTTTCAAAGGTTTCGGTATGATCACAGTGGAGGATGATGGTCAGTAGTCATGTGGATGAGCTATGTTTAACATGCGACTGGTATTATTTTGGTAGCTTTTACTTCCTCTCCGAATTTCCTTCCCTGTGCATTTTATAGCTTTCTGGTCTTGACCAATTGTTCGTCACATTAGCTTAGACATTTCCATTGTTGCGAGTAGTGGTCGAGCCAACGCGCGCTGTCAAACACTTCATTTTATGCCCGCAAAGACAAACCCTTGTCAAATCAAAAACACGCTAGAATCTTGAGCACCACAAACTATTTAAGGGTACGTACGGTGTGTAAAACAGGGTCATGGGTATGCGCATGAACAGTAGCGACCAGGAGTCTTTGTCCTTGGTTTTGTCCTGCTGTGCCACATGGGCAAAGCAAATCATGAATGAACAGGGTGACAGAAACACACAAAGCCAATGTAAATAAAAACTTTGACAACTTCCTTGTGCAATAAATCTGATAGCTTGTCAAATGCTTTTGGAATAAATTGTTGAAATTGAGAAGGGACTTTGTTAACTTTATGTATTATACTGTTTATGTATTATTCATGCATTCATTCATTTACCGATCCGCTTTGTCCTCACAAGGGTCGCGGGGGTGCTGGAGCCTATCCCAGCCGTCTTCGGGCAGTAGGCGGGGGACACCCTGAACCACACAGACGAACAACCACCCGTGGTCACATTCACACCTAGGGACAATTTAGAGTGTTCAACATGCCATGCATGTTTTTGGAATGTGGGAGGAAACCGGAGCACCCGGAGAAAACCCACGCAAGCTGGGGGAGAACATGCAAACTCCACACAGGGACGCCGGAGCTTGAATTGAACCTGGTACCTCTGCACTGTGAGGTCGATGCGCTAACCACTGGACCGCCCTGTGTATGTATTAATTATTCAAAATAAATTCAAACCGGTGCACAAAATCACAGCCATCCGTTATGTATTCTTCCTTGTAAAATGAACTATTGGAATAAATTCATTAAAAGTTTTATCTGTGAAAAGGCACCTTTCGAACATGTTCATTACTTTATGCAAACTCTCACTCTGGGGGAATGATGGACTTTCAGATAGGATCTAATCTCTCCAATTTCTCTTTCTGTTTGTTGAGCGTGCCGCAGCCAGTCGGCCGGGTCTGATTGTAAATTGGGAAAGTGGAAGAACAGCAACCGCATGACACTTCTTTCAGTGTTCATTCAGTACTTCCCGCAACCAACAACAACAACAACAACAACAAAAGCGTAATCAATCGAAAGCAAACACAAAAAGCGCCTGTGATGTTTTACTTTTTTTTTTTCCTGCTTCACTGAAAGGCTGAAGTGCACCTGTCGAGGGAAGTGGACAGAATGGGTTAAAATGAGCTCATCTATCAACCCCATTCAAGCCCCTCCTCGCTCTCTTGCCCTGCACTTGACTTCCTGTTGTGCAGGAAGCGTGGCCACTCGCCTCCACCCACTCAGCTGCAGGATTAACAGCGAGCGAGTGCGCAAAACAAAACAAAAAATAGATATATTTTAAAAGATCACTTGTATGACGGAGGTCTCACTTTTTTATGTAAAATGACAAATCGTCTCTCTAGTCCAACAAACACATCCGCACATAGAAGGTCTCGGCAGCTGCATGCTTCCATTGTGGTGAGGCCTGCAGTGGCTCATTAGCTCAGGAAGCTCTCTGGCAGGAAACCACCATTTGGGATCATTCATGCTGCAGGAAGCCTTGTGCTTAGACAGCCAAGTCTTTCCTGTTGGAAGGGAAGGTGTGATGGCTTGTGTGTACTCGCACACCTGCAGCTGCAAAAGCAAAACCTTCAATCATGAGCAACTACTCACATGATGGCTTTTGTTTTTTTTTTTTTTGTATTGACTTGTCCTCACTCAGGTGGCAGCTGAGCTCCCTCGACTGGTTGTCAGTCAATCACTGGGCATATTGTTACTCTAACAGCATAATTAGAAGTAATTGATAAATTATTTTTAGTTTTTTTTTTTTTTTTTTCGTTTGGGTATATTGTCAGTCAACCATTTCTGCATTTGCGGGGTACGACGAACGCCGTGCTAACTTCCGGTTGTTAAGCTAACGCACAGCGGTAACACTGACAGAAGACCGGTAATATGTAACCATCCACACCTTTCCACCGGAAATTCTTCTGCTTGTCTGAAAAATGTAAATGTTCACTATTTAAAACCACTAGGTCAAAAATGTAAAAACCGAAAGAAGATTTTGTCACTAAAATCTTTGCTAACAGATAAGCTAACAGTCAGCCTAGCTTCTATTTCACGACTGGTACGCTTTCTTCTTTGTACATATTTTGGAGCAGTCTGTAGGCTTTGTGGCATCATGCTGCCTCTTTCAGGTCAGTCTGGTACTACTACGAGAAAAAAGGTTTGGGCAAGATGTCATATTGGGAGACTGTGTGATAACGTCACACATGATAAGAGCTGTCGTATGTGGCCTGTCAAATAGTTTAGACCTACTTTGGAAACACCCTCCCTCAATCGCACTGACAGTCTATTTTGATTCTCCGGAGCGTCCATTATCATACAATAATGACTTCTGTCCATTTATCCGATGTTGCGGTTTATCATCAATTGATTCTTTTTGTCTAAGCGCTCAACTGGGAGATAAAGAAAATGAGGCTTATCGTGAAATCATTTCGTCTAAACTATTCAGCATAAAGATGAGAAAAATTGAGCTGTCATTTTGTGCTGTGCAAGTCTCGCGCAAGTCGCTCGGAGCTGCAGCTTTTTTTGTTAACTCATGTCAGTAGCCCGTTGTAGGAAACACAATAAGCCTTTGTATCACCTAATTATTATTCATAATGGCTACAGTGATTATGCTCTCACTGTTGATATATACTATTTCTCTATTTCTACTATTGCTACATATTTCACACGTTTTGCATATGATGTATCGGTATATGTCCTGCCACCGTTCACTTTGTTGGAGCAAAACTGGAATTTCCCGATTATGTGGCTTACTATATTCTGTCCTGTTCTATTCATTTGAAAAAGTGGATAATGTACCCCAAAGTTAATTCGAGTCCCGTGCAGCTGTGGGACAGACAATCATGAATAGACAGACAAGTGCTCACATTCCTGCATCCGCACATTAATTGGCTCTTTCTCCAGTGTACCGTTTTCTCTTGTGCGCCATCAGTTGATTAGTAAGAAGAGTGAAAACATTCTTGCTGTGAGGCTCCTGCGTCATCTATGTCGTTCCTGAAATCCCCCTCTTTGTTTGCCCGGTATTTGCACAAGAATGACACAGTGTCTCGTGAAAAAGCCTCACAAGGGTGCAAATTGTCTTGGAGAGAGTTGATTAATCTCAACAATTTCTTCGTAAATTTTTTTAAAAATGTGACAAGGTGTTATATTCTTTGTGATTGGGATCACTCATGATACACTCTTGAAACAATGTAGGTAGGACATGTTAGCTTCCTTTGCACAATCGTTTTAAACGTCCTGATTAACTGTGGTTGTCATGTGTTTTATGAAATACTCTACTGTATTTATTGCTCCAAATAAATAATTAATAAAAAAACTGATTTGTATTTCAGACTGACAATTCAACCCCCCCTCCCCCAAAAAAAGCTTTTCATGGGACTATGAAACAACGTTATTTAGTAGTTGTACATGGCCCTAGTACCAAACCTTGTGGTACTCCAGAGGCAGTAATTACAAACTCTAAAATGTATTTTTCTTCCTCCACATAGCATTCTAGTTTTGAGCTGACAATTCTTCTTATGGTATGCCCACAAAACCAAAACCATCCATTACCAACATACCCAATGAAATGATTACTTGGGCAAGCTTAGAGTGCACAATCAAGCAGAACTAAACATCATTAAAACGCACCAGAAGCTCAGATGTCGGCCGTGTAGCATTACTGCTTGTAGGTCATAGTGCAAGCACTGTTACCCAAGACAAAATGTCTGCGCTGAAAAGGGCTCAGACGTTTGTAGTGTCGCGTTACACCTTAGAGGCCGACGCGATGCATTTACAAAAAGACAACATGTCTTCATGCGACATAATCTTCCAAGACTAAAATCCCAATGCATTATTAATGACAGCAATCCCCAGATGGGGTGTCAACATGTTATGTCGGGCGGAGCGCCTGAATGGGGGGATTTCAAACATTTGAGCTGCACGACAGGCAGCTGTTTGAGGAGAAAAGAGAAACCAGGCGCATTTCTAAAATGGAGTTACACACATCATAATGCTTAGCAGCGTCATGATTCCGGCCAGTGTTTTGAGACAAAACATGTAGGTGACATAATTATGGATAAATGGCCTAGGTGTGATTATGAGTGTGAATGATTGTTGTTTGTCGATGTGTGCCCTGCGATTGGGTGGCAACCAGTTCAGGGTGTACCCTGCCTACTGCCCTAAAACAATTGGGATAGGCTCCGGCACGTCTAAATTGGAGAGTAGTACGGGAGAGTAAACTGATGTTCAACTAAGCACATTGAAGTGACAGAGACATAAGCTCTGTATGTCAGGGAGGGACTAGATTCCGACTTGAGTTGGGAGCGGAAGTTTCAGAGAGTCTTCGCCAAATGGGCTCTTTCACGGGCATTTTTCAATCAAATAATCTTAACTCTAAAGACCATTTAAGGGCCATGGGAGAAGAGTTTCAAATCATATCATATTGTTGTGTGAACAGAATTTGGGGTATACTTGCTGGTGGAGCTATTACAATAGGCAGTTGGAAACCTTTTTCGAGTGTCATTAGCTACTCGTGGGGTTTTACGATTGGTGGCAGGGATCGGTCCGACCCCCTTGCAAGAACGGCGAGCCATTTTACAAAGCAAATGCAGGATATGGAATGCGGTTAGACAAGATGCCCTGACTAGCATGGCATATATTACTAAGCTTCAAGCTAACACGTGACCACAAACATACAGTCATTTACAGTTACTGTTCACCATGACAGAAACTATCAATGTGATATCAAGTGCGATACAACAGCGGGGAACTGGGCCATGTGCACCATCTGAAGCAGTTTATTGAATAACATGACAAAAACAAAGCGCATTTCAAAAAAATACATATCTACTCACCACATGACTGACTATTATATGTATTTATTTTGTGCAAAATCACTCCAGCCATGTTTTGCTATGCAAAGCTAGCTGGAGTGAGTTGTGCTCTGCTCACAGGACTGGAAAAATGCAGATGTCATCGAGAGGGAGAGCATTCTGGCTCGGGGAGGACAAATTTGAAATCAGATTCTGCTGATTCTGACATCCCTGGACAGATGAGATTGACATAGAAGCACATCGTGCTTTTCGTCCAATCAGATTTCAGTCTCGAAAAGCTCAAATGAGTGGTGAACTCGAATGTCGCCGTAACTTGGGTGACCACAAGTATTCTGCCCCAGTGATTGTATTCCAATGCAGTGCAGTGCCCCTAGTGGTGGAAGTAGTTAAAACCACCCAAAATTGCATTACAGTACAGTACAGTGCCCCTAGTGGCAGAAGTAGTTAAAACCACCCAAAAAGTCAGTAGGGGAGCAATTTTGATTGGTCTGATCACATCCACTTCCATCCTCATTCTTTTGACAAGTTCAGGCACAATCTTTTTACTCTTCTGCCTGAAAACAAGGATAACTAGCAAATAATTATGTTGCCTATTTTTTTTTAATAGTGCATATCTCCCTCAGTCTGGCAAACACTAAGCAGCTTACTAAGCAGCTTGACACTTGCCATTGAGTTGTGAATGTGCCTGCCACAAACTCATTTATTTAACTTCACTCCTCATATTTGGTCATTAATTTTCAACACCAATTGGCTGTGATGTATGACAGAGCCACTGAGCATGGTTTCATTTTTCTTATGTGTTGCAAAAGAAAGCATCCAAATGTACCCGGGCCTCAGTGTCTGAGAACGGGGAAGTATCCTTGAAATTCAGAAAATACTTGCAAATCGTGCGTGTGCCTTTTCAACTCTCACTTTCACAAACATCTCAAAGCATTTTAAACACCATTTGGAGGTGAAAACCATTCACGCAGTCCCTCCCTCATTGGCTTTACCAGGCGATACGGCGTTTGTCTCACTTCTGAGTCAGCACTCACGTCAGCATTGTGAAGCAACACTGTGTCACCTTAACTACCTAAATAATGTGAATAACCTATTAAAAAAATGTAGGGTAGGGATGTTCCGATCAGGGTTTTAAGCTGCTGAAACCGATACCGATCACCCATGAGCATGATCGGCCAATACCGATGCAGATAACGATCACATAGATTCGGTGTAGCGTTTTCAATTTTAGAGCTACAACTACCGATTTTTCTTTAATAATCAATTAATCCTTTTTTTCTCAATTCATTCATCAATCCGATTTTATAAAAAAAACAGTTGTTAAATTCCTATCCTTTTATTATTGAAAAACAGGACGTTAGTTCAAATAGAAAATGCACCAAAAAAATCAGGATTCAGTTAGGTTGGTTTGTAACATGTGAAAAAATAAGGGCAATTGTTATTTTCTCCAAGTACAAGCAGCTGTTTGCAAATGTCCTTTCCGGATTAAACACAAAGATGAGCACTACTACGATCGGCCATTAAAGGCTTTCATCGTGTTCGCCGATCGCACATTTTTTTCACGACCGATAATTCGCGGTCACCGACTGATCGTAGCATCCCGTGAGGCAAAAATAATAATAAACGACAAAACTTTTTTGGACATTATACACATATTTGCCATTTATTTATTTGGGTTACAATAACTGTGAAATTATTCCGTTATTCTCTGTGACAAAAACACCCTCACACGGTTACCGCTTATTATTCTCCCGTGAATGAAGAGCCTCAGAGAAGAAGGACTGCCAGGAGAAAGGAATGCCCTATCGTCATTCTTGATTTGGGAGGGTTTGACTGAGGCATGTCCGAACATAGCTCAGGCAAAACTTGCGAGGGGAGAGTTGCTATTGAATGAAAACATACCGATACTGTGGGTGGAATCCTAGAAACTGTTTACACTGGTAAGAAGAAAAGGTTGTCCCTATGAACAGGAGTGTAGACCCCTCCCAAGGCTTAATCATTGACAGTTCGTAGAAGTGTCGCAACATGTTAAACAGGATTTTTCCATATTTTCATCGGGTTCACCATCACAGTTTCGGATCTTGGAACATTTTTACTTTACTCTGCCCCTGTGGACACTTGGTGAAATGGTGACAATATGTCAACATTGTGTGAAATTTTCATCAGGAAAAGACCGACGTGATAAAAACTCTGAACTGATAAATCAACAAATGCGTACGTTGCACGCCCACGAAGAAAGCCGTGCCAAATTAAGTGGAACCCTGACGTGAGGAACAGCGTTGCACTATCGTGTTTCAGGACAGTATACGGCCGTATTGTTGGATCACAATTCAAAAAAAGCAGCCAAACGGCAGTTATCGATGGCTGTACTTATACATTCAAGTTAAAATGAAAACTCAAAGGCTTCTATTAAAATGGAACATCTTAGTGGTTGGGCATTTGATTGGGAACCAGCTAGCATTGTAGTCAGTGGAAACCTTGAACTTTGGAGTTATAACCACAAACTCAACGCAATGTCGTCCGCCATTATTTGAATGGCTGCCATTGACGGCGATAGAAGTCAAAAGGTTCTGTTTTTTTTCTTTTTTTCGAATGGACTTGAACATATCTTCCTTATTTTCCCAGACAACCACTTACACTATTTATAAGGTTAACGGTATTCTTTTCAGATGCTCACACTTTGAAACCCGCTTTCAGTCTTAAGACTACAAAGCAGCGCTTCCACGTAAACAAAGCAAACCAAAACCAGCAAGCATTTTATCTTTTTTTTTTTCCCCCCTCAGATAACGTAGTGTCATGTAAACAGCCCCTATGAGATAAAAGTCTGCAGACAACCTGCTAACAGACATGCCGTGCAGGCACACACGAGGTGGTGTTCGTCACACTTGAGTCTTGATACTCCAGGTGGGCTTTTAGCTGCCACAAACAGGCGCACGGCGCACAACTTCCAATTATCGAGAGTCATCGTATCACTGCATCAGAAAGTGTGTCCAGCTGTTTGTGGCTCATCACGCATGTCGACTTTCTTGGCGAGGCATGACACCCGCCTGCAGCTCGGCATCCTCCGTTAAGCGTAACGCCCACACGCAAAGGCAACACCGCAAGTCCTTACATGGTTACGGAAGGTACACGATTAGCCGACATGACAAGTGCGAGACATCCACGACCTAATGATCCATTTCGTGATCAAGAATTAGGAGAAGCAGAAGCCCATTTGATTAAATCACAACTAGTTTGTCATTTTAGGTTGAGTCAAGACAACTGATTTTCATTGATAAAAGAATTCAACATTATTCTCAAAATCAAAAAAAAAAATTTTCTGCATTTAAAACTCTCGCCAAATGTCCATCCCCACTATTAGCACATTCAAAAGATGAGTTGTGGATTTATGAAGAGAAAAGTAGATTTCAAGTATATTATTTTGACATGGATTTTTATCCTAATATTGCATCTGTAAAGGATGATCATGTATCATTTTAAATTTTCTACTGGTTATTAATCATATTTTATATCATCGATTATTAAATGATACACATTATGTTGATAATTGGATGTTGCTCCACAAGGTTTTACAGTCCCGGCATTTTTTTTCATCGGATATTTAGTTTTATGTGTCACTCATATTATTTGTATTCAATGCCTTGTCTTCAGATTTATTTCATTTACTTACAATTATAATATACAGTGGTACCTCTACTTACGAAATTAATTGGTTCTGGAAGAAATTTCTTAACTCGAAAATTTTGTAAATAGAGACGCGTGTGGTGAGCGATCGCCCGACTGGTGAACGCTTTTTCTGGGTGATTCACATTTACGTAAAACTATGGGAACACCTCATGGCCGGAGGGGCAAATGACGAGGACGCTGCATCGGCACATACGGTAGAAGTCCCTCTTAGCCAATGGGATGCCAGGAAGATGCTCTGTAATAGCCAATGGCAGAGTAGCTATAAGTATGTTGCGATTAGCAGCCCATACTGTATTTTTACCTTTCGTATCTTGAAATTTCTTTCGTAGCAAGAGGCAATATTTTCCTGTTGAGACGTTTCGTAACTTGGAAGTTTCATATGAAGGGACGTTCGTAAGTAGAGGTACAACTGTACTCGTTTCCCACCTGTCAAACGTTTTGTAATGGCAGCACACGCGTCTCCTCGAAAAGTGAATTTCTTTCATTCAGGTGGAGAAACCTGCGCACCGCATACATGACATAATCTGACGACAGCGTTTGGCCCACGATGAGTGATGACTAAAACAGAGAGACCAAATGGACTGCAGATGTTTACACGCGGGGGACGACAATGAGAGAGCGCTTGCGAGAGAGGCGGTTGCCATGGAAGCAGCGGCGTGTCTCCCACTCAGCTCGGTTGCAGTCTGCCCATTTAAGAGCGAGACGTGATGGAGTTTGATTGGCCCGGCGCGGAAATACTGTGCTTGACGACTCTGACCTCACGTCATGCTCATTTAAGGGTACGCGGCTTTTTTTTTTTTCAATGGGAGGGGGAAGAATGTGCCGGAGTCGTACGCAGGAGGCTCTGACGCCGTGGTGAACGTCACCTGACAAGCGACAGTTGGCCATGCAGGATTTTCCATATTTGGAAGAATTCATCAATGGCATTTAAACCAAAGTCTGGTATCCATGCCAGCATACGCCGCCGCTATATTGTATGCCGCTCCACAGGAGTGTATGGCCGGACCGATACGAGGAAAATTCAAGCCGTGCTAACTAGCGTGAGGAGGTGGCGGCAGACTGTGTATGGTTCTGCCACATGGCCACTTGTTAAACGTCTGCATTGATTTGCAACGACTCCAAGTTTGAGTCACCAGGATGTGAAATGTTAAGGATTTGCGAGTGTTTGCGAGCATTAACACTTGTTGAGCAATGCGGCCCCTCCCTTGGAACTTGGGACATGTCTGTGTCGAATTTGCTTTCTGCACCCAACTCTTCAGTGAGTCACTCGTTTGAAACGTAGCTTTGAGGCCTGCCGCGCTTCCTTACTCAACTAGGCAGGGCTGCATTTAATGACTCGGCACATTTCAAGGGGAGCTTTGCTCAACGTCTTCCAGGGCATTACACGACACTGCTTGAAAGGGAAACAGAAAACTTTTAGAAATAGAATGCCGCATGATGCATGGTTAGAATCAGACTCAACTTTTTTGGGGGCCAAGTATGTCAGAACTCAGGTGGAATTTGTCGCCTGTGGTTTGAGTCACACTCGTTTGTCCACACCGAGAAATATTTACGACATGTGTCGTTGGTTGCGCAATACCGGTCAAGGTTTTGGGCGGATAGACAGTTGGCAGACATGTTGACACATTTGATTTAGGTAAGTGGAACGATTAGACAGGAGCACACGCCCCTGGATTCGTTGGTATGTACGGAACGCCGTGTCTTCTGGACTGTTGCTTCTGCAAAACAGCAATTATCTTCACACCTAAATTCAGCTCATTTATCTTCTGCAACGGCGCGTTGCTTCCTTGTGGGCGGAGAAACTTGGAAGCTGTGGTTACAATTGGGTTCGACTTTGTTGCAACGGAATAAACAGAAACGGAAAACGGCGGGTTTTGAGGAGGGGGGGGTGAAAAGATCTATTTCTACTCGCAGCATGAACGAAATCAGGTCATGTAGAAACGAGGAAGTCTACGACATTTCACCATTTACTGGAACCATGTGACCAATTATAAAAGCAGGTAATTAGCCGGTAATAACAAGCACAGAGTTCACCATGTGGTTCAAAGATATGCATAATTGCTTCCAAATCACAACCAACCAAGACAAACTAGCTCAAAGGACTTTTCGGAGCAATGCTGCGTCATAATTTGCAACTTAGGCTGGCTATAAACTGCATGGCCCAAGCTAGGGCTGCATGATTACGAAAAAAAAAAAGATTATTGAGGTCAAAGTTGACATTTATTTTTTGGGTATGAAAGAAAGTGTTGAAACGTTAAAAAAAAAAAAAAATATGAAGACAATTCCGATCATTTGAAACACTATCATTATTTCAGTTCCTTTTGGACCAAACAAAATGCGAGGTTGCAAGGTCAAAACGCCATTGAATGCCACGCAATGTCAACATCCGCCGTCTATTTGGAGTGTGCATGACCGTCAAAAAGCATGAATAATTCCCACTCCTTCCCTCACGTGGACCTTGACTTCTTGTTCCGCCCTCCCCGCACGGGGATGGTCTACGCTTGAGCCATGTATTATTGAGCTCCGCTGAGCACCGATATTCCGAGGGAACCTCTGAAGTGGATGACTCAAGCCTCGACACCGGACTGCAGTCGTTATATAAGTAAGCGAGCGAGCTGCAGAGGTAAAGAGGTGCTCAGCGGAAGCATAAATCGGAACATTTTGGTGTGAGATGCATCGAATTGACCTCTGACTGACGTTCACAAAGACGGAGAGAAGAACCGCACGTTTTCCCCTCTCATTTGAGTTTGCCGTTGAATGGATCTTTTCAATTCAGTGAGAGTCAAACATATCCGGAAATTAGTCAACTGGAAAAAAAAACAAAAAAACATTAAAATGAAAAAAAACCCAATTTTTTTTCACTTGAGGGATTACAATTAGTACTTTTGAAAACAATGGAAAAAGAATGTGGCTTTAATGGGCAGAATTGGTTGAGGGGGAAAAAAAATCAGGTTGAAAATAAAAAGTCCCAAATCCTCTTGATGTATTTAAATTCCATTCATCCACTTCCTGTTCCGCTTTATCCTCACAAGGGTCGCGGGGGGTGCTGGAGCCTATCCCAGCCGTCTTCGGGCAGTAGGCGGGGGACACCCTGAACCGGTTGCCAGCCAATCGCAGGGCACACAGAGACGAACAACCATCCACGCTCACACTCACACCTAGGGACAATTTTAGAGTGTTCAATCAGCCTGCCGTGCATGTTTTTGGAAAGTGGGAGGAAACCGGAGTACCCGGAGAAAACCCACGCAGGCCCGGGGAGAACATGCAAACTCCACACAGGGAGGCCGGAGCTGGAATTGAACCCGTTACCTCTGCACTGTGAGGTCGACGCGCTAACCACTGGCCCACCAGGCTGCCCTGTATTTAAATTAATATGGCAAATTAGAAATGACAAAATAAAATACCCCCTTGAGGTTGGGTTGCACCAAGGTTTAATTTAATCTAAAATGAGCTCTAATCAGAGATTAGTCAAACTAAATTTACAATGAGCTAATCTGGTTTTAAAATTAAGCAGTGCTCTGTTGCACCACATAAAATTAATCTCAGTTTAGCGCTACTGCCGGCCCGCCAATTCGCTTGGAGGCAGTCGTTATTTACTAAAGTCACGTCACCATGAGACAAGTTCGCCAAGGTCACATCAGGTCAATCTTTGCTGAGTTGAAGCCTTTACTGTTGACATCCTCTTCTATCTCGACCATTTCCTCGCTCCGAACCCTCGTGTTTAGATAACATACTTGTTTTGATTTAGACCAGAAAAAGAGAGAGGGGAGTGTCATTAAGGTCCATTTAGCGACTTCAAGCAACAAGGCGTATGTCGGAATAGCTATTTCGATTTTATGACTGTCAATGTTTTATGTTATGTGTTCCGTTGGATTACTGTTCCGTAAAGTACTTTGTTACAACTGCAGCTGTTGTGAAGGCGCTATGTAAATAAAGAATGTATTGCGTTGTATCATTCCCCTCAGAAACTGTTTTTGTTTTTTTGAGTGGGAAAACAACATTCAAAATGCTGCTGCTGCAAAAAAAAAAAAGCAAAATGGTTGAGATGAAATATGATGCAATCGGCTGATGGGCTCTCATTACATTACAATGAACATTCTCCAGTTTTATTGATCATGGTAATAGGCAGAATATTACGGGAGTCAAAAACGCATTCAAAATCCGGCAACATAAAACGCTGTGCGTTATACTGAATGAAATGAGTATTCCATCCACAGCATCCAAAATTCTGGTTTCTATAGAGTGGCTTTTGCCCATATGACAATGGCCCGGATTTCAACTGGTCATGAATATAAAGCGCACTTCAACTAAAGCGCACTTCAATTAAGAATTCATTTCTTATCTTCCGATATCCATACAACCATTGGCAAGGCAAACTATTTTTCCAAAGAAGTCAAGAAAAAGATTGTGGACCCACAAAAGGCTGGAATAGACCATGTTGCTTGTGCTGTGCAATGTGACAGCAAATATGTTTGGAAAAAGAACAGCTGAACTTTATTTGGGAATATCGGATTATTTATCTTGGTGTACCTTTTTGGAATTTGCAATTCAACCGTTTTGCTGGCTTTCTTTTCAGTGTTCATGTCTCACTTTAAAAGGCCAGTGGACATCTCAGTCAGTGGTGTCAAACTCATTTTTAGCACGGGTCGCATGTAGTTATGGTTTCTCTGGTTTCGAGGTTGATGTATAAGCACCTCATCGTATTACGCACACGATACATTTGCTTGTTATTGAGTATGCTGTAGATTTTGAACAAAAAAAAAAGTTGAATTTGAAATCAGAAGTCATGGAAAATAGGAGCACATTCAGTTTACAATTATTTCCCAAATTGCATTTAGCACTCTGCTCTTCATAGGATTAGGTAGAAAAAGAACAATTCGCACACACAAACACTTTTAAGAAAATGCACTTTATTATTAAATAAATAAATACGTCAATTTTTGTACACAATAAGTTATATCGTTTTTTTTTTTTTGACTGGGGTGCTAGTGGCTCTTTAAGTATTCTAAAAAAAAAACCCAAACCCATCCTCCCTCACCCCTGTGCGCTCAGTCTAGTTGTCGAAGAGAAGAAATCACTGGGTTGTTTTTTTTTTTTTGCATGACAACCCTCCCACGCACACTGACTCAGACACACACACCAACAAACAGACGTACATATTTTTAAAAACACTTGAACCCTGGCCCATCCACGCAACATATTAGCATGTTATCTTACACTGTACATCATTGACTCTAGTGAGACAGTCTCGCAGCCTCTTTTTTTTTTTTTAATTTTTTGATTTTCAAGCTGGTGCCAGCCCAGCTTTTCGCTCTTCCCAAAAGACATCCTCTTTTCTCTCTCATTGTCCAACAACATCCGGATCGTACCGACATTCCCGGGTCCAACATACTCGTCCTCTCTCCTCCAGTGAAACCTCATTTTGCCTCCATCGCATACGGTCACTCGTGATATCCGGTTTGTCGTTCCTCCACAATTCCACTTGCGCAGTTCCTCCCCCCGGCGGATGCGAGCTCTGCGGGGGATGTGCGAGTCCATGTGTCTCACGCACGCATCGGTGCAGGGTAAGGTCCTTAGCTGCACCTCTGCAGCAGCATTTTGAGCGAGTAGCGCATGCGCTCGCGCAGGTCGGCGGGGCAGCCGGACGCCAGCAGCGAGCTGAGCTTGAAGGTCTTCGAGACGCGGTCCTCGTTGATGTAGGTCAGCATGTACTCGTCCCTCTGGCAGCACAGGATGATCTTGGTGTGGTCGTGGTAAAAGTTCACCTTTGGGAATGACAGCACATGCGTCCAGGTTCTTGTGAAATTTCATTTTGGCTGAAAAATCTGCAATTTTGTTTTTCCTTTCTTCAAATTCTTTGTCCGTTTCACGTCAAACCCCTTATCGTACGTTTGACAATGGTCGTTGATTTAAAATATTTAGTCGTCACCATGTTCCATGATTTCTGATTCGAAATTCAATCCTGTCAAAAGCAGGGCAATCTGCGTACGTCATATAATGTGATGATGATACATTTGTGATTTTTTTTTTTTTACTCACAGCGGCCCACAATGAGGACCACGGTGAAAAGTTTGACAACCCTGAAGAGTTGCAAGGCTATGTGCTATTTTTTTTTTGTTTTGTTTTGTTTCCTCTTCACCAAAAGAGGATTTCCCCAGAGAATGGGTTTGTTTGTGTTCCCGATCCGGGCTTCCCGTTTACAGTTTCAATTTTGCATTCCCGAAATCAGAAATTTGAATCGGGAAAGTGTAACGGACTGAAACACAAAGTTTCCACTTGCAATCAGAGAGTGTGTGCAATTTGCTTGAGTACGGCTCAGTATCCGCACATTAGAGTTTGGATTATTGGGCTTTCGTGTGAAATTACAGGATGAACCTAAAATGCAGAGACCCTTGCGCATGTTTAGGTTTCACTTTTAATTCATCCTCTTAACTCCTTTTGCAACATCCCGGTACAGTCATCTGACTTTGAGTCGGAGTATCCATGACGACATTTCAAACATTGTGGACAGCGTTTGTTTGCGCACGTCAGAGCTCATTTCCAAACGCTTGCTTTTCATCAGGAATGATAAGCCAACACCCATTTCACAATTAAAATGGTTTCATGACATGACACTTAAAGTATTTCACCTGTTCTGACCTTTCTTTTCCAAGAAACTCAGACCTCTATGTCAACTCTGATCCGATTCTATGCGAATGGCGGTCCTGATCAAGGTTTGTCAATTTAATCTTTCAAAAGGTTTCAAAAGCACAAAATACGTCAGATAAACAAGACAAAACTTCAGATCATCAGATTGCATTTTGAGGTTTCCAAACTCCCAGTTTTCATGAACGCACCACAAGATACAGTCTATTATACAAAACTTCAATGGTACCTTATGTTATATTTCTGTGGTTGGACTTCATCAGCGTCACTGTGTCCTAATTCCCAGTTGCATCACAAGATATAACAATTCCATTTGAGTTGACCTTACCATTACAACAGAACTTTTGTTCTTACTTTTATGTTACATTTACAGTCGGTGTATTGCCTCTTACAATGTCGTTAGGAGTTTAGTACTGTTATCTCGTTGCTCCTGGCAACCACCCATGTTTTCCCTGAGTGTGTTTACCTGGAAAGTGCCATCATTAAAGAGCATCATGAGGGCGCGGTCCGATTTGAGCCATTGGAGCAGATAGAGTCTGGGCATGTGTGCATCCGTCATACTGCCCAGGTCCCCGCCCTGAGAATGCAATACGATTAGCATCCAACATGCCCCGGCATGCAATCGTCCCGTAGCACAATGAATGAAAATCTTACATCCATGAGGTTCTCCTCCATGTAGTGGGAAAAGTACTCGAGCACGGTCACTTGGCCCACAAAGTGTTCCGGAACTTCGCAGGTTGGGAAAACAGAGCGCTGGCCCAACTCTGCATAATAATGGATTGTCCTGGTGAAGAATTGGGGGAAAGATAAAAAGAGTGAGAGTGAGGAAAAACCCTTTAAAAAGCTCAAATAGATACTTTTTAAGTCAATGGCTGAACAGCACTTGGCAACATTTGCATAGCGTAACATTTGGGGTGGCGCGTACTTTCTGTCTGGCAGGAGGCTCATGTGAGTGCCATTGTTGAAGAGAACGCCCACGGTGTGGTCGGACAACTGGTATCCAAAGCCGTACTTGTTGGAATAGTCCACCCACTTGGTCACCCACTGAAGGCCGCAACTAGTCGCGCTCTGAGGAATGTTGTCGGCTGCGGGGCGGAAAACATCAAGAAACATGAGAACGAGGCGGATTAGGAGCCATTTCCCAGAAAGACGGCCTGCAATTCGCATTCCTGCCATTTTCGGATTCATGCTTGGAGGAGGAAGCGATAAGTCGCTAACTCCACACTGCGCGTATTCACAACGGGCATTTGATTTGGGGCTTTAATTAATCGATAGGTGCTGCTGTTTTGGTTAGCGATAGAGATCAGCGATAGCGACAATAGCATCAACACCTCAAAACCGGATCTGTTGGGACTGACGCATTTGGCGGTGACCGACTCACCTTTAGGCATGCTCTCCAGGCACCCCCTCAACACGCCGGCGACCGTGTCGGCGACGCTCCCCGTGGTGTTGTACTCTAGACCTTCAGGGACGACAGGGTATGGATTTAAAGCTTTTCATTGGTTTGTACATGACAAGTCGAATAAGGCATATAGCAGGATTTTTAGCACGGCTCTTTCATGACATGTCACTAAACTATCGGGTGTCCCTATTGAATTGGCCAGTGTAGCAACGCAGACGTCATAACTCACATTCGCTGCTGCTGCTGCTGCAACTCCCCAGACTCCCCCTGACGATTAGCCGGATAGTATCTCGCGTCGTCGTCAGGGATCGGCTCTCCGTTGCCAGGGCGACGGTACTTTGGGCAGATGGCGGAAGTAGACTTCCATTCTGAGGCGGATGAAACGCATGACGACAGTGTTTGAAAATGTGCGATGGCACTTGGAGTAGGATTCATCTCCGTCCACTATGACTCAACCCGAAATGGTTGAAAATAACCGGCTTTCTGAACATGCTGTGTAACTTGCTCACTTAAGGACTGTATGAAAAATTGCAAATGCAATTGAATCTTTTTTTTTTTTTTTTTTACCTCAGCTGTCTTTTTGCACTGCTGCTGGCTGATGACAGTTCGTTCCAGGTCATGCTGCAGCTTGTAGATCTCCTCTTCCTCTTTGGTTAACTTGTCTGCAACAAGAAAAAAAAAAAAAAAAGATTTAATCACCGCTATCTCTGGTGATTATGAAACATTTAATTCCTTTTTCTGTCAAGCCATTAGATATATATTGATTCTGAACAGCTCCAGATGAGGTATGTGGCATGCTGCTGTGTTGCATTTTTGGATAGTAGTGATAGTGGTGGATAAAGGTGGACGAAGTTGGTAAATGCTCACTGAGGGCTACAGTACTGTAAATCAGTCTTACTCACTTAGAGTCTCGTAGTATTTGACCTTGTCCCGTCTGCCTCCAAAAAGGGCCGCTGCCGCTTTCTTGAAAAAGCTCTTGGCGGGACTTGAAACGTGGAAATCAGGGGCGGAGTGACAACAGCTCGCCGACAAACGCTCGGGACTGAAGCCCTGCAAAAGTGGACACCAAAGTGGGTCAGCACCTGCTGTAAGAAGGGAGGGAGGTTAAAGTGCTCCCGCCCTTTGGAAAATTTGCATCCTACCTGTGTGAAGAAGTCGTGTCTCAAGATGTGTTCCAGGTCGGGTCTGTCTTCCGGCGCTTTGGCCAGCAGGCTGGCGATGAGCTGCTTGGCCTGTGGCGAGAGCGAGGAGGGCAAGGAGTAGCGAGCGTCGCGGATGCACCGGTACGTCTCTTTCAGATTGGTGGTTTCGAACGGCGGCCTTCCCAAAAGCATGGTGTACCTGGAGCCGGACAGACGGTGCTCATGAGGCTCGAGCCATCCATTTTCTATCGCAGTTTTGTTCATTTGGGGGTCACCGGTGAGGTGCATCCTATCCCAATGCGACCGTGCATTTCAAGTGATAATGTATTTGTTGCACTTTCTGTCTGTTTAGTATCATCAGCGATATAGAAGGGTCACATTCGGACTCATTTAGAAGTCTACTCACATTACACAGCCAAGGGCCCAGATGTCTGATTCACAGCCGTGGCCCTGCTTATTCAGCACCTCGGGGGAAAGATAGTTGGGAGTCCCGCATATCGTCTTCCTCCTGTTCCCCGCCGGCTCCAGCTTGGCTGCCAGACCAAAGTCGCCCACCTTCAGCTCCATGGATTCACTTACGAAAAAATTACCTGTATGTGATAAAGGGAAAGATGAGAACGGGCAAGATGACGAGGCTGCCGTTCTGTTCGACACGCGTGCCGTTGAATGCATGTAAGACCTACCCAGTTTGAGGTCCCTGTGCAGGATCTCCTGCTCGTGCAGGTACTTGAGGCCAGAGACGATCTGTCGCAGGTAGTAGCGCACTTCTGGCTCGGTCAGCACTTTGCGGGCCTTCAGGATGTGTGCTAAGGACTGCGAGAAAAAGAACAAGAGTCAGGCATGCAATTTGACACAGGAAAGAAATGCAGAGTAGTCGGTGCGCGGTGCAAGCATGAATGGGGTTGCAAACCTACAGTCCCGTGGGCAATAGGGAGCAGTATTTCCCAACCTTTACTGAGCCACAGCACAGTTTAAATGACACACTAGCAAACAAAAAGGACACAGAAAGTAGCTATATATACTTAAGCAATGATGATGTCGTCAACAAATTCACTTACTCAGCATTGGTGCTGATAGTCACCAAAGACACATTATGCATAGTAAATAATCATTTCTGCACCAATTTGGTGAATCCGGATAATTTCCTGCGGCGCACCTCTCACGGAAAAAACTAATGTGCTGTGGCAGAGGGGTTGGGAATCACTAATGCAGAGCAATTGGACTTGTCTACCATACAATTAAGAAAAACTGGTAAAGCACATTAGTACAACAGATTAGAAGTCACGGGGCGTGGTAGATTTGTATGCCTTCTCATGCTTTTTAGATGATACCCATATGGACTGGAAAGGCAGTGCAGAGCCATGTGAGGAAGGGAGGCAACAAGTAGCCAATAGGATAGAATGGCACAGGTCAGGAATAGTGTGCAGGCAAAGTAAACGGCGGGAAAAAGGTTGCCCACCCCTCATGCTAGTTACAAGACGCGCATGTGACTAACTTTTCTGCTGCAGTACTCCAGCAGGATGTAAATGTTGTCCTTGTCCTCGAAATGGTGATAAAAGTGCACTATGTGCTTGTGATGGAGTATTCGGTGCAGCTCGATTTCTCTGTCAATCTATAGATGGGAAGAAAACAAAACATCAGAATTGTTAAAACACATTTTTAAAGCGTTTTCTTTTAAGGATTGTTTTGATTAAATTGGGAAAAAAATATTGCATGTATGGGTTGATACCTTCTCCCGTTGGTGCGGCTTAGACACGCGGGCATGCGGGATGATTTTGGCCGCGTAAACTTTGCTGGTGGAGAGGTCGGTCATCTCGTAGCACTTGGCAAAGCCTCCCTACAAAGACAAAAATGGTGTGTGTATTAAAGATTGAATTGGTAACATCCATAAAAGTTACGTGCTGCATCTCTCTCTTCCTCTGTACCTTTCCCAGAACTTTGCCCCGGCAGTAGCACTTGCCGGTGGCCGGGTCGGTAATGATCCGAGACATCTCCGAGGGAGCGCCGCGCTCCTCTGCTTTCTTGCGCCGAGACTCGCAGGACCTCGGCGTCGACTCGCACATGTTGCCGCTCTTTGCTTGCTGAAGCCCGGTAGTGCTCTGTACTTCCATTTATCGTGTGCGCAGGAGAGTTCTGTCTGTACACTCGTCCCGCTATAATCTCAATGCACGCCCAACGAAGGCGCCTCAGTTTATATACTGCGTCGCCCTCTGTACTCCGCCTCTTTTGTGACGTCACAGCATTTCTCTTTACGTCCTGTGCTATAAAAATGCAAGTACTGGGCTCAGGCATCCAAAAGCATAGACAGTAGCTGTACTAATGTTTTAGATATAACTCTGAAGCGGTTGATAATGGTTGTGACAGGATTCTTTTTTTATTTTGGCATCAAGAGAAACATGGAAAAAATCCTTAAGAACATAAATTTAAAAACTCATTCACTCCCAAAAACATATTTATATGTCTTTTCACACTCCACACGTTCAACCCCAGATACTTATTTTTTTTAAATTTTTTTAGGACTTCGGGGGGAAAAAAAAAAGGGGTCTACAATTAGCTTAGTTTTAACTTAGCATATTTGAAGGGGAAATTTTATACACACACACACACACACACACATATACATAGACAGTATTAGTATTGTTAGATTTATGTAGTCGTCAAGCACATAGTGGTTTGTCTTCGCAGCTGTTTGAAGCACGAGCGCCCCCTGGGCGGTGCTGTGTGTAGTGCAATTTAGCTCAGATCCGGGGGAATTCTGAAAATCAAATTTCAAGATGCATTTTCTTCCATGATGGGTTTGTTTTCAAGTGCAACTTCCAGGTCAGAGTATGATCAACCTGACGAAGCACATTTTAAAGAAACATTAAAAATATATATATGCTATACAAAAAGCGACTACGATGAAATTCACATATGCGAACATGAAATGCTTCGACTTATCAAAGGTGAGCAAGTAGTGCAGGACATTCAGATATACGCCAAAGAGTCATTCTCTTCAATCATCATCCTAATCTTGCGTAAATATGCTTTGCACAAATAGAGGGTCACCTGAGCGCAAATACAAGCCCCAACTGCTCTTTCACATTACTTGAGGCTCTCCCTCAGACTGGACCGCACGACGCCAATATCGTAGGCCCATGTCTGGTTGAGTCCTGACCCGAGAGTGGACTGGTGAGGCCAGCCGGGGAAAGGGTAGCGGCAAGCGATGACGCGGGCATCATCAGGAAGTTCTTTCAGCAGCTTCTCTCCGAGAACTTCCATCTGTCGAGCCATCGGAAGAGGCCGCATCAGCCAAACCGCTGTTGTGAAACGTTCAGAAAGCTTCGACTCACCACTCCTGTAGCTAGAAAAGCCGTCACGTTGTCGTACTGTGACAAATTAGACTATGGGTAGAAGAAATACATCAAATGTTAACACAAGACCCATAGACAACCCACAGCCATATATTTACCTTCCAAAAGTCTTTTTTAACAAAGGTAGCCTGGCTGGAAGGCACTGCGGTCCAACGGGCCCTTGACCTGGCATACGCAACAAGAATGGAGTTAATCTCGAAGCCAGTGCACTTGAAGCCAGCAGAGGAGGCGGCAAACACCTGAGAGATGAGACAATTTCATGTCATTAAACATTTTGCATCAGGGGTTCCATCCATTCATCTTTCGATAGAGCTGTGCTGGTTGTCGGTCAAATCCCAGGGTGCTTTGCATTTATTAGGATCTCCATTAGCTCTGGAGTCCACTTCGACCATTATGTTTTCAGTGCAATACACTATACGGTGCATATAAAGTAGAAATATAACCAGTCAGACTCACATTCACACCCTACTGACAATTTTCACGTTTTTCAAACCTTAGAGAAAACTATGCTATTCGTACAATGGTATTCTGAAATGCTGTTTTTATTTGTTAAGTTTTGGAAGACATCCAATAATCGGTTTTGAGCTAATCTGCCACCATAAAAAAATAATAAAAATAACTATACAGGCATTTTTTTGAAGCAGGATTCATTTTTTGATGTCATGAGTGCAAGTGTAATAAGAAGTTAACCACTGTTCAAATGTAAAAATAACAAAACACTCAACATTAATCATGATTGACCAAGGCATAATGGCGAATTGACACCTAGACTTGAATACGAGCCAGAGAAAAAGCAAAACACTCGCATAACATTCATGAGAGGGGTTTGCTTGTTTTTGGAATCTTTTCCTCAGTGCGTCTGATTTACTGTTCCTGCCCATCCTCCTTGCTGCTTTTTCTGCTCTGATGGGTAGCGGAGGCCCCCACCACAAGTTTAATTGCTAAAATACAAGTGTATTCCACACTAAACAGGACAAACTTGTAGTGAAGGCGTAGCAACTCACGCACCAGCCTCCCATCTCCCGATCCCAGATCTGCTAAGCGACCTGTGCGGCCCTCGAGCAGCTTCATGATGTTCAGTGTTTGATCTCTACTGGAGGGCAGATAGGGCACCTGCACCACAGTACACATAAATCGATTTACACCCGCTGGACACCCATGATGACAATACGGTAATTCTATAAAAGAAACTGATTTCACAAATATATTTTGTCGATTTATTCTAACAGTATACCGATTTCTAATTTATTGAGTCCCACATGGATCTTAAGGAAAACAAAATCTTAGAAATCCGCGAGACAAGGTAAATAAATTGCAGGAGAATTGCATCAAACCACAACTCACTTAAGGACAATCACCTCCAGATCAGCGTGTTTTCTTGATTTGATAGTGGAAAAGATTTAGCATTACGTCCAACAAAACATCTCTTTAAGATGTCATGTATATAATCCAGTTTACCGACCACTTTTTCTTTGCTCACCTTTCTTGCTACCACGACACACAGAAAAAAAAGCAGATGATTGTTAATGTGCAAGTCGGCCTTAATTTGAACTGATATTTCACAAAGCAAGCAGGCGGGTCATCAATGTAACGGAGGAAAAAAAAAAAAAGAAGAACATTGAGTCACCTTCAGGTTGGATGGGATTTTGCGGAAGCCGGGCATCGTGAATAGGCTCCACACTCCATAGAGGCCTGCGAACAGCGCGCCGGTGCAGGCCGACAACAACGGATGAGGACTGCTCAAAGGGAGGACTTTCTCAAAGTCTTGCAGGATAACTTCGATGGAGTCTTCCATTCGGCTGAAGAAAAACACAACATTCCAAACGGTTAGCCATGTTTTTTGTTCATTTGCCTAAACAGTCAATGCGAGAAACGCCACATATTGGCAAATTCAGATTTTTTTTTTAACCCTATCCTCCATTTTCCGGGAAAAAAAACCCCTCTCTTATTCGCTGTGTTTTTTCTCTTGCCATAAGTCGTCGAAGGGCCAATGACCTCAAAGCATTATTCAGGCAAACCCTCGCAGAAGCTGCAGGCTTGTTGGCACATGGTGGCCATCCACCAACAAGCCAGAACTCCCTCCATCTGGACCCTTCAGAGTAGCACAACAGTCATCACTGAGTAAAACTGTTAGGAAATCAGTCTTCATGGATTTAGAAGCCTACTGCAAATGCAAACATTTCTCCGTGCAAGCGCTGGTTCGGGTGGATCAAAATACAG
>NW_017805532.1:483707-629853 GCF_001891065.2 Hippocampus comes | reverse complement strand
TACAGGCATTTTTTTGAAGCAGGATTCATTTTTTGATGTCATGAGTGCAAGTGTAATAAGAAGTTAACCACTGTTCAAATGTAAAAATAACAAAACACTCAACATTAATCATGATTGACCAAGGCATAATGGCGAATTGACACCTAGACTTGAATACGAGCCAGAGAAAAAGCAAAACACTCGCATAACATTCATGAGAGGGGTTTGCTTGTTTTTGGAATCTTTTCCTCAGTGCGTCTGATTTACTGTTCCTGCCCATCCTCCTTGCTGCTTTTTCTGCTCTGATGGGTAGCGGAGGCCCCCACCACAAGTTTAATTGCTAAAATACAAGTGTATTCCACACTAAACAGGACAAACTTGTAGTGAAGGCGTAGCAACTCACGCACCAGCCTCCCATCTCCCGATCCCAGATCTGCTAAGCGACCTGTGCGGCCCTCGAGCAGCTTCATGATGTTCAGTGTTTGATCTCTACTGGAGGGCAGATAGGGCACCTGCACCACAGTACACATAAATCGATTTACACCCGCTGGACACCCATGATGACAATACGGTAATTCTATAAAAGAAACTGATTTCACAAATATATTTTGTCGATTTATTCTAACAGTATACCGATTTCTAATTTATTGAGTCCCACATGGATCTTAAGGAAAACAAAATCTTAGAAATCCGCGAGACAAGGTAAATAAATTGCAGGAGAATTGCATCAAACCACAACTCACTTAAGGACAATCACCTCCAGATCAGCGTGTTTTCTTGATTTGATAGTGGAAAAGATTTAGCATTACGTCCAACAAAACATCTCTTTAAGATGTCATGTATATAATCCAGTTTACCGACCACTTTTTCTTTGCTCACCTTTCTTGCTACCACGACACACAGAAAAAAAAGCAGATGATTGTTAATGTGCAAGTCGGCCTTAATTTGAACTGATATTTCACAAAGCAAGCAGGCGGGTCATCAATGTAACGGAGGAAAAAAAAAAAAAAGAAGAACATTGAGTCACCTTCAGGTTGGATGGGATTTTGCGGAAGCCGGGCATCGTGAATAGGCTCCACACTCCATAGAGGCCTGCGAACAGCGCGCCGGTGCAGGCCGACAACAACGGATGAGGACTGCTCAAAGGGAGGACTTTCTCAAAGTCTTGCAGGATAACTTCGATGGAGTCTTCCATTCGGCTGAAGAAAAACACAACATTCCAAACGGTTAGCCATGTTTTTTGTTCATTTGCCTAAACAGTCAATGCGAGAAACGCCACATATTGGCAAATTCAGATTTTTTTTTTAACCCTATCCTCCATTTTCCGGGAAAAAAAACCCCTCTCTTATTCGCTGTGTTTTTTCTCTTGCCACAGCAATAAAAAAAATAATGCTTTGCCACCATCTTGTGGAATCTCTTAGCTCAGGTGGGTGCACATTACTGCATTTCAAACACACATGGGGTAGCCTTACTTATACCAGGTGTCACCAACATGGTAGGCCCCAACAACCTCCAGACTATCCGGTGAGTGATTCAACAATGAAGTAAGTCGTCGAAGGGCCAATGAGCTCAAAGCATTATTCAGGCAAATCCTCGCAGAAGCTGCAGGCTTGTTGGCACATGGTGGCCATCCACCAACAAGCCAGAACTCCCTCCATCTGGACCCTTCAGAGTAGCACAACAGTCATCACTGAGTAAAACTGTTAGGAAATCAGTCTTCATGGATTTAGAAGCCTACTGCAAATGCAAACATTTCTCCGTGCAAGCGCTGGTTCGGGTGGATCAAAATACAGCTTTAGGAATGACTGCAAAAAAGGCTCCAGCGTCAAGAGATTTGTGGAATTACAGTGACACCAGCTATTGGAGATTTACCTTATTAGAGTGATGAACATCTCTTCACACTGACAGGAATATTAAAATGTTAATTAAAACATTGTCGGTATAGTTAATCAAGAAATACAAACAAGAAGACAAAGAGCTTTTCTATTCGTTAAACTCTTACATTTTCACGTACCGGTACTATATTTAGTGGATATGCAGCATCTACTGTGGTTCAGCTAATATAATAATAGTTGATGCGACTCCAAAGGGAATGTTGTTGGGTTTTTTAAAATTATTTTATTTTAAGCAGTTTGAGATGTTATTCCACTCTATTATTGCAGTTTGAACATAAAAATAGTGCCAACGGGTTGATGAATAAAATTTTAGCATTTGAATGCGGGTCTTCTTATCTGATGTAAAGATAGAGGGCACAAAACGGCAAATTCACACTGACCCCCAAAGGAAACACATGACAGACGAATCGATCGAATCATAAATCGATAGATAGAGAAGATTTCAGACGATGTCTCAAGGCAACACCCGACTTTATCAGATTATTACATTAGATATACTTTATACATGCATGGATAGATAGACAGACATACAAGTAGTTGAATGAGAAATATACCGTATGTACAATACAGGTTTTAGCAAACATGCCGGTCAGCCTATTTGAGCATTGTTTTTATGTCATAGGAGCCACTAGCTCCGTCTGGTGTACGTTAACATAAGGTCTAAATTAGCTCAGTTGCACTACTGTTGCCGTGAGTCTTCATGGATTTAGAAGCCTACTGCAAATGCAAGCATTTCTCCGTGCAAGCGCTGGTTCGGGTGGGGCAAAATACAACTTTAGGAATGACTGCAAAAAAGGCTCCAGCGTCAAGAGGTTTGTGGGATTACAGTGAAACCAGCTATTGGAGATTTACCTTATTAGAGTGGTAAACATCTCTTCACACTGACAGGAATGTTAAAATGTTAATGAGTACATTGCCGGTATAATTAATCAAGAAACATAAACAAGAACACAAAGAGCGTTTCTATTCGTTAAGCTCTTACATTTTCAAGTACTATATTTAGTGGATATGCAGCATCTACTGTGGGTCAGCTAATATAATATTAGTTTATGAAACTCCAAAGGGAATGGTTTTTTTTTGTTTGGTTTTAATTTTATTTTAAGCAGTTTGAGATGCTATTTGAATGCGGGTCTTTTTATCTGATGTAAAGATAGAGAGCACGAAACTAAAATTTCACACTGACCACAAGGGAAACACATGACAGATCAATCGATCGATCGATAAAGCGATAGATAGAAGATTTCAGACGATGTCTGAAGGCAACACCCGACTTCATCAGATTATTACATTAGATATACTTTATACATGCATGGATAGATAGACAGACATACAAGTAGTTGAATGAGAAATATACCGTATGTACAATGCAGGTTTTAGCAAACATGCCGGTCGGCATATTTGAGCATTGTTTTTATGTCATAGAAGCCACTAGCTTCGTCTGGTGTACGTTAGCGTAAGGTCTAAATTAGCTCAGTTGCACGACTGTTGCCGTTATCTTGGCCGGAGTTTGGCCTTTAGTTATTGCCAACAAACCGATTCCTGTGCCAAAAAGCAGAGGGCGCTACTTTGGGCCGTTTTGGCCCACAGCACCTTCTCGAAAAGTGCGTCTACTGCACTATCTGGTAAATAATGACAATAGCGTGAATTCTTCCGCAAAAACACCCCGCACGTCAGTTTTCACTAAACAGTACAAAGGTTAACTACCAAAACCTTCTGCAAACGTGGTGAAGATGCTTTTCACAATTAACTACCAAAACTTTCTGCAAACGTGGGGAAGATGCCACAAGATGACAAATAAAACTAAACAGAAAATATGCGGTTTAATCAAAAAAACTACGATAAACATACGGATTAGTTAGTGCAGCAAATACTACCTGCTGCTTGAGCGTCTTTACTGCGTATTCCCCACTGACTGAGCCACCATTAAACAGATGGGCGGCACTCACCGTAGGTGACCTTTTACGACACGCGTCCGGCCAGTCGTCCTATCACAGAGGGCCTCAAAGATCCATAAAAAGTCGCCCTCCACCACACGTGCAATCTCATCTTTATTTTTTTTTTTTGCACATATTTTGTTATCTAAACGAGTTCAAGACGATACAATTGACTTGTACGGAAAGATAAGGAAAACACACGCTATTATTTAAAAAAAAAAAAAAAAAAAGAAAGAAATAAAAAGACACCATGAAGTCCGGAGTTGGTACTTGTGACATGCAAACCGTAAGGTTATTTATTACTTCTTTTCACCGCGTCGCCATCTTAACTCACACAGCTGTGTACGCACGTATCGTGGTGCATGCTGGAAGCTGTAGTCAACGCTCTCCCTTTCGGCTGTGGACGCACTTCCGCGTCAGAATCTCAAAAAAACTACAACTCCCATTGAAATTAATTAGTAGATGACGTCAGAAGCAGGCTCGCGCAGCGACCGGAGAGAGCGGGGTAGCGGAAAGCGAGAAGGGAGGGGGGGAGTGGTGGGAACAGCTCCTTGGTGCTGAAATTGCTTCAGCACAGCCAACCAGCGACGCGCAGGGGGGAAGAAGAAGAAGAGGAAAAAGACGAAAAAAAAACCCAAACATTGAATAAAACGAAGGAGGAAAATTTTGACACAGACTGAACTCGAGCCAAGAGCCTTGGAGACAGGTTTGTCAAATAGCATGTCTACTAGCTTCATCTGTGAATGGCTCATAATTCGTCATAAAATGACCTCGCTAGCGTTAGCGAGTACGCCCCCCTCCTCAACACCACCACCACCTTTCTTTATCCCCCCCTCCTCCATTCCTACCACATCGTGTCATTTTTTTGGCACTATCATTCATACATTATGACACACTAGGCATGTAAATGACAGCTCGTCTATGGTGTGCCCTTGCGAGTATTTGTGTTTTTAGAGAAGATGCAAAGATACTCCACGGATGCTATATATTATTGTATTTTTAAAATGGTAGCAAGGCTGCACATGTTTGGCACCAGTGAATGCGGTCCTCTTGCCTGCATGGTTCACCTTGGAGCAAAGATGACTCTGTGTGTGTGTGTGTGTGTGTGTGTGTGTGTGTGTGTGTGTGTGTGTGTCTTCTCAGGTGGCTGGTTGCTGACGTAGAAACGCGTCGGTTAATTGTAGCGGCAGTTTAATGAGTGACTCTGCCATAAGGGCCCCACCTGATTGAACAGATGATATTATTTGGGTTTTGGATCATAGTGCCTGACAAATTCCGCCCAGAAAGAAGCCAATGCCTCATGCAACATTGTAAACTAATGCACGTAAACTTCACAGAACGTCCTAAAGGGACAACCTACAAAGTGCGCAAAGTTTATGACCCTCATTCATCCATTTGCACCCCCCATGCATTGACTTAAGACTTGCACATTTCTGACTGTCTCCCACCTCTGGAGAATAATGTGATGTTTGGAGAAAAAGTCCAAATTTAGCAAGAAAAAAAAAACGCGGTGTTCATGCAAAAAAAAAAAAAGTTACAAGATTCAGTTTGTAATGGCTGAAGAGAAAAGACAATGTTACAAGAAATGCTTGGAGTGTCACAAGAAAAAGTCACATTAGTAGACATGAATAAGAAGAAAAGTTGATGTTAGGAGGAAAAAAGGCGTGTTAAAAAAGAAAAAAAAAAGAATGACATCATGTTTTACTCAAATAAATCACAATAACAACAACAAACTGCACTAAACTCAAATGACAACTCAGACATCCGGCCAAGGTTGAACTGCTAACAAAAAATGATTTGTGTTTGTTTTTTTGTTTTTTTGTCCATCTGTATGCTAGCCAGCTGGCCACTCCCTGGTAGATGGGGCAAGACTAAAAGATTAAAGCCTAAAAATATCGTCCCTTTCTTTCCTTTTCATGATGTTCCTGACTACCTCGCTACCTTCTGATCCGCTTTTCCATTGATTGTCATTGCAGATGGCTGCCACTCAGGATGCAAAGGGCAAAGCGGAGGGCGCTGACCAAAACTTCGATTACATGTTCAAGCTGCTGATCATCGGCAACAGCAGCGTGGGCAAGACATCTTTTCTGTTCCGCTACGCCGACGACGCCTTCACCTCCGCCTTCGTCAGCACCGTGGGCATCGACTTCAAAGTGAAGACGGTGTACAAAAACGACAAAAGGATCAAGCTGCAAATATGGGTACGAATGGCTCCGGCTTTGACTGGCTCCTCCCTGTCGTGCCGTGTCATGCCTGGTATTGAACCGAATGATTTTAATCAAGTGAAAATGGGGGACTTTCTGAAAGTCTTATCATTAGCTTAGCTTAAAAGGAAGATCTTATCTGATCTTATCTCAACTCATCGTTTGTCCTCTATTCTTATCGTGATCAATCCATCAATGCTTTATTTTTATTTATTTTTGGAAAGGTCTGACCTATATGTTTAGAATCAGGAACTGGTTGAAGAAGACGGAAGCGTATAATGGCCAGCAACAACCAATAATCGGGCCTAATTTGATCTTGATCATCTACCCACCCTCCCTCACCAGGTCAAGGTCATTCAAAGCTTGATTATTGGATGTCTCTGAAAGACTGTCCTGTGCTGTGGTGTGTGTTCAGTTATAATCTTTTCCCGCTCTCCTGATCGGGTTAGCGATCAGGGTCAACAATCATAAATGTTAACCCTGTTCACTATTTCAGATCACTAAGTCACTCACCATAATAAAAATGTCAAAGGTTGAGGAGCCGCAATGTCCTTACGAGTTGGGCTAACAGATAGCCTAGCTTCTTCTTCTACCAGTGCTACGGCTACGACTCAAATGAAATGGTGTGGTGTGTTGAAATTCTTGATTATCATTAGAAAGGTTTAATTGCAAGAACATGAAGAACGCACCTGATCTTCACCAGAATAAAAATGTCATAGATTGTGGAACCGTAATGTTGAGCTAACAGATAGCTTAGCTTCTTCTTCTACCGGTACAACGGCTACTACTCTGAAAAATACTGTGAATGAGATGGTGTGATGTGTTGAAATTCTTGATAATCGTGACAGAGATTTAATCGTAAGAACGTGAAGAACGCACATGATCTTCACCATAGTAAAAATGTCAAAGATTGTGGAACCGCAATGTTGAGCTAACTGATAGCGTAGCTTCTTCTTCTACTGGTACTACGGCTACTCCTCTGAAAAATGCTGCGAATGAAATGGTATGACGCGTTGAAATTCTTGATCATCGTTAAAAAGATTTAATTGTAAGAACATGAAGAACGCACATGATCTTTACGTATGCACCCAACTTTAGGGTATCAGGATTGTTTTGTATGCACGGATATTCTTCTTCGTTTTTCAAATGCTCTGTTGTCAGTTGCAATCATGTCTTTTCCCAATGACGCTATACAGGATCAAATCCTGTAAAAGTTCCGGCAGGGCGTGGCAGATCATCTCTGGACATGTTGTGTTTTGTCTTTGTGCTTTGACATTCATTGGAAGTGGGGAGGCAGATGGATGACTGAACGTTTCTGAGAGGAGACCAGTAAGTGTTAGCTTGGCGCGCAGCGGGAGGGGAAGAACACATTCTGACACCTTCCTGTGTGTGTGTGTGTGGAAGTGAAGCTGATCTGCAGCTTTTTAAATTAGGAGTTACAGAAGCACATTGTGTCAGTTTTTTTTTTCCTCGCCTATTTTCCCTTCCCTCTTTTGAATTTCACACCAAAGGTTAACGTTCCTGTCGAGAGCGATCTCTTGCCATAGTTGGACTATTTAGCCGCAATTAGCCAGCCGTTGACATTCAACTCTCCAAAGTGGCTTTCAACAGCGTCGTGACCGTCTAGTGAAGTCAGATGTGTGCATTTTCATCGCTAAATTAAGTGTCCGCATTGCTTTCAAGTAACTGCCTGGTCGTCTTCTAATTGGACGCGGTCGACACTTACAGTAAGACTCCTGTTAACGTAATGGTTGCTAGATGACAGTGACTCGGTGGATCTTCCTGGTCTATTGTGATTTTGCACAAAAATAATACAAGTATAGTGGATAGAGTCGTGTTGCTCCTCCCACAAATATTTAAAAATGCCCAGCGGCATTGTTGAAGCACCATGCCGACAATGAAGCATGTTGGTGGCAGTGTCATGCTTTGGGGTTGTGTCTCTTTAATTGGAACCGGGGCCCCAGTCAAGATGGAGTCGATTATGAGCCTCCCCAAATACCATTCGGTCTTATAGTAAAATCTTCTGACAGTAAGCAAAATAATAATAATAATAATATTAAGGTCAGGAAAAAGCCTACTTGATTTGTTTACATCAATTTGGGATGAAATCATGAATTTTAAATGACGACAGTTGTGTGCTGATTCCCATTTAGTCGGAGTTATGAGTGGTTTCTTCGCAACAATCCCCAGTTACAAAAGAGTGTGCATGATTGTGCCACCACATTATCGCAGTTATTGCATTTTTCATTCCCCTCTCAACAAACTAAGATTTTTTTTTCAAATGTTCATGTTATAAGCCACATTAGTGGTGGAAAAAAGCGATTTATCATGCTGTTACTTTTTATTTTTAGTATCACACATAGCATGGCATTTGAACAGGGAGTTCCGACTTTTTAAATCTACCGTGCTTCTGAAATAATGGCCCCACCGCTGTAATAATTGTACCTACTTTGTATATTAATAATTTAAACTGTAAGTATACCATACTCTAACTATGAAACCATAACATTTAATACCACTTAATTTACGACATCACACTTAAAAATAAACGCCTCCGTCTAACCGTCCGCTTGATGGTGTCCGCTGTTTGTACTGATTTCCTGTGAGTGTCCAATCCAGCTTTTCGTTTGCATGACTCAATAGTCGTTATGTTTCTTTTTGTTTTTTTCGTTTTGTTTTTTTTATTCCTTGTCATTCTCCTGCCTTTAAAGGAGAAAAAAATCACTGGGAGTAGCGCAGTCAGCTTTTCTCTAATGAATCTCAGAAAAAAACTGTGAGTGGCACGTTTTAAACGTCTTTAGTCGATTTTTTTTTTTTGTATCATGGCATGTGGCTAAAAGGTCACTGCTCTGTGTGCTCAATCTCTGCAGCGTGAAAGTCATAGTGGGCCTCCAGCTACAGCGAGCACACTGTGGTCGAAGCCATGCGCACGCCGACGGATGGCAAAGTGGGGTAAAGCGGCGCCAAGTGGAGCAGCCAAATAAAGTCCTCCATCATGATTCACGGACAGACGCTCCCCGCAAAACACACTTTGCTGTGGGCGGATCAAACTGCCCCAGTGCAAACGGCAGGCCCCGGTTTGCCGTTATGTAACTCGCGGCAAACAGAATGAGGAGTAAACAAATAGCACTAGCCCACAAATCCTCTCATACAATCATACACATCAAAGCGTCACCATTAGCATTTTCATTGAGAGATTTCGGAGCAAAAGGTGCGGTGGCGGGCAGTGGTTTCCACGGTGATGTTGCACGCTGTTCTGATTTTCCACTGAGCAGGATTTCCACTAGGTACCAGCAGATTTTTTGTTTATGCGGGTGCATCTCAATAATTGTGATTTTTTTTTTTATATTTTAAGTGAACGACTGAAATATCCATCCATCCATTTTCCAATCTGCTTTATCCTCACATTGGGTGTGCTGGAGCCTATCCCATCTGTCTTTGGGCAGTAGGCGGGGGACACCCTGAACTGGTTGCCAGCCAATCGCAGGGCACACAGAGACGAACAACCATCCACACTCACACTCACACCGAGGGACAATTTTAGAGTGTTCAATCAGCCTGCCATGTATGTTTTTGGAATGTGGGAGGAAACCAGAGTACCCGGAGAAAACCCACGCGGGCCCGGGGAGAACATCCAAACTCCACACGGAAAAGCTGGGATTGAACCCACGACCTTTGCACTGTGAGGTCGGCGCACTAACCACTGGACCACCGGGCCACCCCATAAACACTTCAAATAAGTGTCCACAATATTCCATTTTTTTTCCTGATGCAACCACAATATCATGTGCCATCATAAACTATCTAACGGGTTTAAACATTTATAGGTGTTGGCCAGTCTTTTTTTTCCCAATCAGTTTGGGGTAATCATCGCAGACCTCCAACAATCAAGCCGTTGTTGACTTTGATTGGAAGGCGGCTAGGAAATACATACTCAGCTCAATCATCATGATGATTTATGATCTCAGATTGCGCAGACAAAGTCACGGCCGGTGAATGGACTGAACCACGTCCTCATCATACGGCTGAAACTCTTTAAAGTTCTCTTCACGCAGCTCACGCGGCTGAGATTTTCGAGGAGACACTGAAGTTGAGTCACTGCTCTACGTCAGCGCAGATTTATTGCGAGGCACTCAGCCGAATGATGTCTGCGTTGTGAACTCAATTCAGAGGATGTGATTAAATGCGTGCATTGCGGCCTGTATGGTTTTTGCTCTCCTGTAATCAGATTGTCATGGACCGTTATGTATACACATGACAGTGAACGACGCACGTGTGTGTGTGTGTGTGTGTGTGTGTGTGTGTGTGTGTGTGTGTGTGTGTGTGTGTGTGTGTGTGTGTGTGTGTGTGTGTGTGTGCGTGTGCGTGTGTTTGTAGGACACAGCAGGCCAGGAGCGTTACAGGACCATCACCACGGCCTACTACCGCGGCGCCATGGGCTTCATCCTCATGTATGACATCACTAATGAGGAATCCTTTGGTGCCGTGCAGGATTGGTAAGTCACTGTTATAGAGTCTTTTGTTTTGGGGCTGTCACGTTGGAGGCAAATTTGCGTTTAGAAAAGCAAGTCAGTTGTGACTATGCAGAAATATATGCCACAGACGGTTTCTCAGCGTGCGTTCTTGTGCGTTCTTACGATCGTGTGAAACGTCATCAGTCATGGCCCCAAGTACTGTTCCAATTGAAATGAATCAAGAATGGACTACTCAGCTGTTGTCTTTGTCAGCTAGCTTAAATCAAGGTTGCAACAGTTGGATAATTGCGAAGGCTAGGACCCAAAAATGCATTTTGCGCTGCTATTGCAGAAATACGTCAGAGTCAGGAAGGGAAGTTAAAAAGCACACAGTCATTCCAATTTACAAAGAAACTCGCAAGTTCACGAGACCGTATTCGATGTTCAATAGTGAGCTTGCGATGATCTCAACTGACTTTGGGTGAAAGGCGGGATGCACCTTGGATGGGTTGCCAATTGTTGTTGTTGCTCATACTAGAATCGGCTGAAGCTCAAGACGTTCTACTCCCCCGAGAGTTATTGTATGTTCTGTAATATATAAGCACGATTGCCGATGAACAATTATACGAGCACCACATGCACACATGCTCTTGACGATATTCCGCATCTCATTCAGTATAAGCTGCATATTCAGGTTTTTACAATCCGTGCTAACGTCAGTAGAACCGGCCGAGAAAATTTTGCGGATCACGTCAATCGAAGCGAACGCACTCTGTTGGATTGACGTTGGCCATTAAGGCCGACGTCGATGCCTTGCTCATCACTTCAACGGCGACACGTGACGCAAAACATGCAGAATCAGCGGCACGTGACCTAACTGTCATCATCAGCACATTTGAAGCCCACAACCTGCAAAGCGTTGAAGACCTGACCTAAAACAGTCACAAACTTACAAAAACGCTCACAATCATTTGCCATTTTTTTGTTGTTGTTAGTTCACAGAACATTCCTAAGCTCCACGTGCGCCATCTCCTCCTTCCCAGCTGTCCTGAATGATGCAAAAGAGTCCGCTTTCAACCAAACATGGGCCCCAAAACATAAAACACTCAAACTGTACTGAACTGCTGTGTTCTATTGTGATAATTATGTATCACATCCACTCCAGTAATACAGTCCACACTCTATCGACTTTTTGTGCCTCTCACTTTCATTCCGCTTCCTCCCATCTTCCGTTTCACCCTGTGACATATAGTAACAAAAAAAAAAAAAAAGGCATCGCCATGGCAACCGCTCTTTCCTCAGCTGCTCCTGAATTAAACCGTGTGACGTCTTCATATCCTGTCTGCGATCTGCACATATTTCTATTCCGGTGCCGCCGCTCTATTTGAAACACACAGATGCTTTAAGTGAGTCACATCTTACACAGCTCGACGTGTCGCCGCCTCTTTCGCTTTCTTGCCCTCTTGTTTTTTCGGCGGCTGCGCTGTTCCGCCGGCCTACTTTTTAGTCGGGCTGCAGCACCGCGGGAGATGTTTGCTCCTTAAGCTCTTTCTCTCATTGCGCTTCACTGAGTCGCAGGGACTGTCGTGCACACACACCGATGCATTGTTTGACTGCGGGGCTTTTTAATGGTCAAGTACAGTGGAAGCGTTGATGTCGAATGCCCGAAATTGGCACAATTCGGTGTTCTGCGACAGCCCAAGTTTTTAGGAGAGAAAATGGCTAGTCAAGTCAAAGGAACCAAGAAATATAAGTAATTGAATATCAATGACGCACGCAAAAAGTAGATGCTGATGTCAATACAGTTATTGAACTACATTGATTGACAGAACACCGCTCTGTGACAGTTCCCTGTTTTCTCTTCAATATGTGTCCCAATGGCGTCATCAAGGGATGCTTTATTTTAGTTTTGTTGGACAGTGGTTAACATTCCTTTACGATGGCCATGTGAAAGTGCTCTATAAATACATTTGAGTTGGGTTGAGTTGAGAGACAGTTCACAATAAATAAATAAAAAAGGAAAATAAAAATATTTAACTTCAAACATAACATGGGGGCATATCGATTTTTAACATTTATCCGATTGATAACGTGAGCGACCCCACATAAGGCAAAGCAAAAAATCAGCATACACACACCTCATTCACAAAAGTATATTGACCAATAAATCATGAAAATCGCTTATGGAGCATCTAGCAAATTATTCTTGTCATTTTTATTGCGACGGATGACGTGGGAAATGCATTACACACACACTCAGTCGCATCATAATCATGGATATGTAGATCGGCTATCATAAATATTGAAGAGGTTTAACATTTACAATTGTTGGCCCAACTATTTTGCGAGCTGATTGAGAAGGGGAAAAAAAATATCTTAACACACACTGCACCATGGGATAATCAGGTTGATCTTAGAGAACAATACAGATAATCAAACCTTTGCTGACTTTGATCAGAAGGAGGGCAAAAAGCTCAAATTCACCCCTACTATAAATATGTGTGTAACCTGACAAGCATCCTTCTTCACTCTTTTCCTCTCAGCTTGTAGCAAATCTGCACGGAGAAAATTTGATGAAGATTAGCAGCAGTTGTGATAACAAGAAAAAAAAAAAATTAACCTACAAATGCATGCGGCTGTTCAGCCCAGAACAGAACTTGACCCACTTTCCCTTCCCGACCAGCAGTGATTCACACAACAAACGATGATGCAATCCCGACCTTCGACCTGTCCAAATGGCGGACCAACTTTACATCCTGCCCATCTCTCTGTTCGTGCTGAAAAGAGTCTGTGCGATCCGATGACCCTAAAACAACTTGTCTTTGTTGTTTGACCCAAGCGTGTTCTTGTGTTGTTGTGCACAGGTCGACCCAGATAAAAACATACTCGTGGGATAATGCGCAAGTGGTGCTGGCTGGTAATAAGTGTGATATGGAAGAGGAACGAGTGGTGTCCGTGGATAGCGGCAGGCTGTTGGCGGAACAGCTGGGTAAGTGTGAGGAAAAACCTTATTTGCGTGTTGCACCTTGAACTCAACTACAAATGAGGCGTGTGCTATATATACTATCAACTATATTCATCTGTATTTACTGCAAATATTGCAGACAAATGTGCGGCGGGAAATGCTACCTCTAAATCCTCATGTAATGCTGTATAGAATTGAGAGAATATGCAGGAATGTCACAGAAATTCTGTTTATGGGAACGCTAAAGCTAAATGCTATTGTAGGATCTGAAACACTCTCAGGAATGTCCTAAATTCATCTCTCTGTATTGGTTAGAGGAGATATCACAGACGGTTTGAATGAGAGGAAATGCTAATTCTAAACGCTAACGTAAAGCTAAAAACACCCAAAACAGTGAAAAGACGTTTTAAACTATAGCAGATACCACGGAAAGTATTTGGTAAGGAACTACTCATGTTAATTTATGTAATGCTAAAGTACTAAAATGCCCATAGAAACTGTATTTGTATCTTTTTCTAACAGCAGGACTTGGAGAAAGTGTTTGTCGGCAATTGCTAATGCTAAACACCAATGCAACGCTGGAGCACTAAAACAGTGGAAGGAGTTAACCACGTTTGATCTGTATTTCCCGGATGTTCTTAAATACCATATGTGTGTAAGAACATGCTAATGGTGAATGATAATGGTGAGCTCAAACACTAAAGCAGTGTGGAGACGATATAAACCGTATTTATTTATCAAGAGATGCTACCGCTAAATGTTAATGTAACGCTAACGCAATACAGTAGAAGCACAATATAAAGTAAACTTCACTTGATTTGGTGCTTTCAGCACATATAGCTGACAGTGTGAGTGAGAAAATGCAAACATAAATGGTCATAAATCAAAAGATATAAGCAAATGCTGAATGCTAATGTTACAATAAAGCACTGAAACAGTGTGAGGATGATACTACATGCTGATTTATAATCATTGGTTATAGCAGCGACGGCAGAGAGTGTCTTTTTAGCAAATGCAAATGTTAAAACTATACAGATATCAATTCAAATCTACCTGCATTTTGGGGTAAAAGCATAGATGGCACAAAATGTGTCAGAAAATGTTCATGCTTAATGTACAAATTTCTCGTTAAACGCTCGACAAAGGCTTTGAGTTCTTCGAGACCAGCGCCAAGGACAACATCAACGTCAAGCAGACCTTTGAGCGCCTCGTCGACCTCATTTGTGACAAAATGTCCGACAGCTTGGACGGCGACCCGGCTGTTACTGCTGGAGCGCCCACCGCCAAACTGACAGACAGTGCTCCGCCCCTCCAGCAGCCCGGCTGCAACTGTTAGCTCCACTTACTGTACCGTGTTTTTGTCCCCCACAAACCTTTCTACCCACTCCTCTCGATGTCTGGACCCTTTAGTGGTAGAGATACTAAAATGCTGTCGTACTAGCGCCTAAACTTCATCACCTTCTAACGCAAGCAAATACAAAGTTACAGGATGTGCTCTTAGAGACACTGTCAATAAACTCCATGTTTGTCATCCACTTCATCGTAGAGCATCCAAACTAAACCTAAAATCTAAGTGATAACGTCATGTAACTTCTATTTAAAGGAGACATATTATGCAAACACTTTCACAATCTTAAACAGTTTCCGCGTGTCTTAAAAAAAAACGGATCTCTGAGGTTCTCCCGCCAAAGGACAAAGAAATACAGCATGCTTAATATTCCCCCTGGTTGAAATCGGTCCACTCTCCAGAAGCTTCATTTGCATTTTTACACGTGGAGGACACACTTCACCACCAAGGCGCTGAATTTCACTTTGTCAATCAGTGTAGTGGTCAACAAACATTTTGAGTCTGCATGGTTTATATCAGAGGCTAATACCCAGTGAAAATGTTAGCTAATGCTCATCCATGCTAACGCTCCAGCTCTGCTTACCTTTTGGCTTTGACATAATTGGTGTTCTGTACAATCTCTTGACAAAGGTGGCTTTAGACACCTAGCTGCCAGTTATGGGTGGAGTAAGTGTGGGGCGGTAACTATATAAATTAGCCAAATTGTGACATCACAACATGGCAAAAGTCAGATTGTTTTGGCTCCCAGACAGTTTTTAATTTCATACTCGATGACTGGGCCCGCACCCAACTATTTGGATACAAGCCCATAAAAAAGTGAAATCTCCATCATATGTCCCCTTTAAATCTTAGGCTGCCAAATAGGGCGCTCTTAAGGAGTTTGTGTGTGTTTGTGAATGAACTTTTTGGGAGTTTTCAGACATTAAAAAAGTGGCCTTTTCGCACCCAACACAGCCTGACTCCTACTTGCGTTTTTTTGTTTTCTCCACATGTACTCCATCAAAGCCCCTTTTGAGCATGCTGCCCCAAAAAAAAAAAAAAAAAATCAGTACGTTTTCACCTTAAAAAGACAAGATTTGCAAGACTTTTTAGATGTCGTAACAGTGAAACTGTAGAGGAAGGGTACGACACACGATTGGGGATGGGGTGGGCTTGGGGGAATTGACAGCCATAGGCTGTGTTCAAATTCACTGGCTGCGTTCTCCGAAAATTTTCGGCCAGATGACGTCACTACTTGCGCAACTCGACCTCGCGTTGTTTCCAAATTATTGAAAGACAATTTGCAGGCTGGGTCCTTCGACACAGGTTCCTCCTCATGTAGCCTCCGTGGACCGCATGAGCCGTGGCGAATTTGGACAGGCCTAATGTGACTTAATTAGACACCGCGTGCGGACGTGAGGTCTGCGACCAAAAAATGCGGCCTTCGGAGGACCCAGCCTGTGAATTTGGACACAGCTACTGTTTCCTTTGGGAATCAGCATTCTAATGGAGCAAGAGCTCCCGCTAGCGGGCGCTGAAGGCACTGCAAAAGTGAGCTGTATCCAATCTCAAGGCCTTTTGAGTTCTGTTAGAACACTTGCAGTCAATGAAATATGTGTGCCAAAAGAAAAAAAAACAAACACCCCTTTTAACTTTGTTGTGTATATGCAACAAAATTGCAGGAAAATGCATGACCTTGCAAGTAGATTTATATCCCAGTATAAATAAAAAAAGATTTCGAGCTACTCTGCGCATGCATTCTCATTTGCATTTTTATGTGTTGTGTTTCTCGTTTTACAAATGGCGTTAGGGAGATATATATATATATATATATATATATAAAATGGTATGTCAACAGATTTTTAAAAAAGCATGCTTGCGGCGCTCGCCGTGATGTGCATATGGGCCAATACGTGCAATATTTTATGACTTTAAAAGCCTGTAAATAGTGTCTCCATCACTATGACTGCTGTGTGTGCATATATCTGTGTGTGGGTGGGTGTGTGTGTGCGTGCGTGTGCGTGTGTGATGTTGTGAGCATTTTATGACATGAATTAAGGCGTTATCTGTGTGGATCTCAAATGACAAGGTGTGAGAGAAGGTTGTGTTTGACATCGTAGGAAATAAAAGGAATTCAATGTTTTGCTTGGCTCCTGAGTGTTCATTTGCCGTGTGGCGTCCACATTCTGACTGGGCCACCAGTATTGCAGTAGTGCCAAATCTCCAGCACCACTTAGTGTTGAGCTTGCGCATAGCACTTTCTGTGTAGTGCCAAATCTCCAGCACCACTTAGTGTTGAGCCTGCGCATAGCACTTTCTGTACAGTGCTTCTCGTTTGCAGGTTTTTTTTTTTTTTTTTTTTAATGAATTCGTAATTTGTTTTTATTGAAGAAAATAATGGAATACCCAGATTAGGCAGAATCAACCCATGCTTTTAATTAATCCATTGCATATAAAACATTTTTTTTTCATTCTTTTTCACTTTTTATACATAAAGTCGTATGCTCTACAGTTCTATCCAATAGACTGCAATCAACAAGGATCCCATTAAAATAACATTTGGAATTGTCCCGTGAAACGTCCAGACAAGTTGGCATACTAAAGACATGACCCCCCCCCCCAAAAAAAAATAGTCCTGAACACCTTTTTATTTTCTTCTTTTCTTTTTTTTTTAAGTTACAGTTTGTGTTTTTCCTTTAATATCGTTAAAAAAATTGAAACACACACACACAGAACACACACACAAAAAGAACAGACTGTTTCCATTGGGCCAGGGCTGTTTAGCATCTACAGTATATGTGTCAAAAGAAGCGTCTCTTAGCTGGAGAGTCTGGTTCTATTGCCAGGGATGCAGGGAAGGAAAGAAAGTAGGAAGGACGGAAGGAAGGACCGAAGGAAGGATGGGTGTGCATTAGCGAAACACGCACACACACGTTGTCAGTGTTTCAGCCAAATTTAATGCAGCAGCGGCTGAATGTGCACGTGTGTGTGTGTGTGTGTGTGTGTGTGTGTGTGTGTGTGTGCGTCGCTAAGCCTGTGTGCTTTCCATGGGGAAAAGTTTGGCTTCGAACTTGGAAAAAAAGGCAATATTTCAAGAGGTGAGGCCGTCGCTACGGTGACCCAGAAGTACCAGAAACAAAAAAGCAAAACAAATGTACATGTTGTGAAAACAAAGTTTACAGTACATTTTGTTAAAAAAAAGTTATATTTTTGCCCAAAGTATTGCTAAATATGTTAAAAATATTTGACTTTTTTTTTTTTTACTCTGTCAATTTTTAAAAAAATATCTGGCTGCTCCACTTCTCGCCAAGATTTTACAAAAGCTGATGACTGTTCTTTTGTTTGAACAAATGCTGTGACTATTGTAACTGTTTCTCTGCCAATTTAATGACTGAAAAATGTTTCGCAATGTTGATTTTGTTTTTACATTTTGTTGCGATGCAACACCATTTTGCCTCCATAAAAACTGTCGGGGAAAGAATCGATTGCCATTATTTGGTTTGAATAAATATCAATAATGTTTTGAAAAATAGTATTGTAAACACTTTAAAAAAAAACAATCCTTTAAAATATTTGGCTGGTCTGTTTCCAAATTTCAGTCATCTGCTTTCACGAAGAATTTGAAAAAAATAAATAAAAAAACAGCTATCTGATGACATTATTTTAATAACTATTGTAATACATTGTGACGTTTTTTTTTCCTGATATATGCCGTTGCTCCAACTCCAACACAACATGAACATTTGACTTTTGCGACTTTCTCCCTGTAAGCCACCGTATATTTCGAATGCAGCAGCAGTAGAAGAAAACAAAACAAAACAAAAAAAGGGTGACAGTGTTGAATTTAAGGCACAGCCCATGGGCCAAGGAACAAGTTGGTTTTTTTTAGAAAATAATTTGGCTTAAGCCCCCCTTGGCTAACTCCCACTTCCCAAGCAACCATTGAAAGAAAAAAACAAAACAACTCTCTGACACATTCTCTCAACAAGAGGTACGCGATTACAGCCACACCATCACCAAAAGGGATGATTAAGAGTCAACCATTTACAACAAACGGTGTTATGATAGTAATAACATTAATAATAATAATAATAATAATTATATAGTACATACACAACAATAAATATCATGTTTGTAAACAGCGATTAAACCGAAAAAGATTGAATTACAGGTAAGGGCATCGGGTGAGTATGAGAAGAAAAATGGAAGGGCGGGGGGAAAAAAGAGATTTGGCACAGAAAAAAAAAGATGAGAGCTCAAATGAAATAAGATAAATACAATGAAAAAAAAATCTGTTTGCAGTCTTCAAGTGTGGTTTTTTTTCTCTCCTTTTTTTGGTAACTGCTGTTGGTAATTTATGTGCACAGATGAAGAGGGGGGACAAAAATGAATAATAATCGGATTTTAGAACTGGCCACCTTTTTTTATGCTACGGTAAACTACCATTATTTACTGTAGCAACTTTGTATGATTCAAATAAAGGGAGGAGAAAAATTAAATTTGGAAAAATAAATGTGTGGAAACAGGGGAATTGGTTTGGTTGAAAAATGTGCAAGTGTCGTGAGTGTGGGAGACATGTTGGCATGTGAGAGTAAAATTAAAAAAAATGAGGTGAAATGAGGAGAAATAAAAAATGCAAATTTTAAATAAATCATCAACTGAAGTAAAATCAAAACAATATTGAATGAAACAAAAAAAATCTGATACAATAAAAAAATACACAAAGTAATTAAAAAAAAGAAATCAAATCGAATAAAAAAATAAATAAAACTAAAATGTGTGACTGGCTTGAATGTGATGGAAAAACAAAAGCAAAACAAACAAGGAGTGACAAAAAAAAAATCAGCCCGTTAATCGCTTCACATGGTTACTAGTTGCGTAGAGCTCTAATTCTTTACCTAAAGCAAGAAAAAAAAAAAAGTGCTTATTTTTCATTTTATGGACTACAAAGCATTGCATTGTTTCAGGATGTGTTCAAAAAGAACGGTAGGCAACAAGAAGATTTAAAGGCTTCACCCCACTTCAACTTATTTTTTTTTGTTTGTTTGTTTTTTTCAGTTCACTTCCTCCGCCATCGAAAGAAAAGCTAATCATAAAAGTCCGAGCAAGTTAGCTGAGTGGGAGTATATTAAGGAGTATAAATGCTATCGGAGCAAGTGCAAACGCCTCACGAGAGTCTCACACACACACAGAGAGAGAGGAAAAAAAAATAGACATCATATGCTCTCACTCAGTAAAACAAAAGTGTAGAAAAGATCAGAAGTCAACAAGACACAGACAGCATCCCTCTGCTTTCCAAGGAAGACTTCCACATCCGTAATATGTTTCCGAAGGCCATCACACACACACACACACACAACCACACACACGCAGACATAGAAGAAGAAGAACAGAGGATGGACATACGGCACCTCAGCGTGAACAGGAATACAAAGTTTTCCTGAGTGCAAAAAAAAAAAAAAGAAAAAAAGTGACCGAGTACCATTGAGTTGACATGTTGAAACGAGACGTGCACTTGGCATGTTTGAGCAGCGCTCACGTGTGCTGGGTGGCGGCTGAAGCCTGATCCGTACTGTAGGGCTTTTTGCAGTCGAAAGGCCATTTGAAACCGTGGCCGCACTTGCCCCAATTTGTTTCTCCCTCTTGATTCTGTGGATTATTTCTCGTCATCCTTTTTCATTTCTAATGGGCAAAGTGGCGGTGAACTGGTATGAGGAGCAACTTGGTGGATGATTTGCACCCCTTTTGTTTGATTCTATTGACTAAGTTTTTTTTTAGCTCACTGTATTATTTCTAATTGTTCCATTGATTTGTGCGGTGCAAAGTGGCGGTTAGAATTAACTGGTGACGGAAGCGTTCACGTTAATTACATGACTCTGCATTGCATTTGTGCAAGCGTGTGACATTTGTTGTTGTTGATTTCTACTAGTTGTTCTGTTGATATGTACTTGTTCTTGATTGACTTATTTTATTTTTTTGTATTGTGCAGTCTAATCGTATGACACGCCGGCATTGCATGTTCATGCCCCAATCGTGCCGAGCCAGGGCTCCCCTCCGAAACATTTTGGACTTTCGGAGTCAAGTGGAGTCGAACACGTTTCGAATGGCCTCGTGAGAGTATGCGTGAAATTTTGCATCGTCATCTTTCACTTGTGTGCTACAGTCTAGAGCAGGCTTGAACGGAAAATCAAGTCCAAAAAAATGTCTTCACCATCATACGTTTTATACACCCTAACTCGTCTAAACATTATCACTGATTAATATTGCATCTGTGCAACATGAATTAAGCAGAAAAATCCACCTGTTATTGCCCATCTCATGGGGCGGCCATTTTGCCTTGGACTGCCACTTGCTGTCGACTGAAAATGACATCACAGATCCGAAGAAGCTCAACTTGCCGACTGTCACGTGACTGAGAAATTAGCTGAGCCATGACAGTCGTAAGCGAAGCCCTTCGGCACTGTGATGTCATTTTCAGTCAACAGCAAATGGCAGTACAAGGCAAAATGCCCCCCCCCCCCCAAGATAAATACAGGCGGATTTTCTGCTCAAGTCATACTCCAAAAAGCGCAATATTAATCACAATGCCATGTTTAGACTCGTGGGGCTGCAGAGAACATATGACAATAAAGACATTTTTTGAGTTGACGGCTCCTTTAAAAGAAGTGTCAGAACACGGCAGAAGGGGAACATACAAGTCAGATAAAAACATAACACCCCCCCCCCAAAAAAAATAAAAATTCTATAAATAATCATTACTAAGAAGAGCAGTTCGTCACTCCCAAAGCTGTTATGTGTCAGGAGTTTTCACTTCCTCCTCCTCCTCCTCATCTTCCTTCCCCTCCACGACCGTCTCTTCTTCCTCCTCCTCCACCACACACGTTTGCGAGCAGGACGTGTCCCCCTCCTCCACTACCTCCTCTTCCTCCGCCACCTGCTCGTCCAAGGGAATCTCAGTGCATTCCGAGTCCTGCGTGCAGAGTGTTTTGGAGTCCGTGCAGCTGTTTTCCTCCTCCTCGTCCTCTTCCTCCTCTTCTTCTTCTTCATCCTCCTCCTCCGGCTGGCTGCCGCTATCTTTTTCCGTGTCCGACTCGCCGTCCTCCTCCAACGTCAGCTCGAACTGGAATTTGTCCCCGCCCGGGTGCCTCCCGCCATCCTCGGGCTCACCCAGGGCGGGCGAGGGGCTTTGGGGGATGGTGCTTTGGTACCACTCCCGGTTGTCCTCCAGCATGTCCAAAATGTCCTGAGCGTCCGGATGTACCAGGTCGGCCCACGTCTCCCACAGAGGGTGCACAATGTAGTCGATGAAACCCACCTGCGCATTGGGGGAGGAGGGAACGGGGGGCATTAACGCAACATGATACCTGACCCGGCTGCTCCAACTAATCATAAACCACTAAAGCAGTACTTCTAAACCAAGTACCGCCGAAAAAGTACCTAATTTTCTGTAAGTACCACTGTAACGACCAACATCAAAACACAGTGACGCAAGGTAAGGCAGTTTTATTTCTATCCTGTAGCACATTTCATACACAAGGCAACTCAATGAGCTTCACACAAGCAAAGACCAAGAGACGGCCCCAACATACCTTCGTCAGTCTGTACTGAGTGCTACAGTGAAATGGAGAGTCTCACCTGGCTCTTTTCAGTAACGACCAACATCAAAACACAGTGACGCAAGGCAAGGCAGTTTTATTTCTATCCTGTAGCACATTTCATACACAAGGCAACTCAATGAAGCTTCACACAAGCAAAGACCAAGAGACGGCCGCAACATACCTTCGTCAGTCTGTACTGAGTGCCACAGTGAAATGGAGAGTCTCACCTGGCTCTTTTCGACGGAGGCGTTGTGTTTGTCGCACATAGGGCTGATTTCCATGCCTCGCTCCCTTTCGCGATCGCCCTGGCTGAAGAACTCCTCCATGATGCGGTCGGTCCACTGCCTGTACAGTTGCAGGGGCTTCGTGGGGTTGCTCAGGTCGGCGCAATGCACCATGTTCTGCAGGACCTACAGAAAACAAGTCCACAATTAAAAACAACAAACAAAAAAAAAAAAACGATACATTGTAGTTTTCCACGGATCTTTTGATCAAACCGTGTTTAGAATGAGTGATTTGAGAGCGGACCTGTATCCGATCCGAGTAGTTGTCGAGAAGCAAGACTCCCGAGCTGGTCACCTTTTTGGTTTCCACCATGGTTTTCAGGTCAGCCAGTAGATTCATGTGCTTGGACATGTCAGTAGCCAACACCTAAGATGCAAAATAGCACAGGATGACTCATCGGAAGAATATGCACAAATAAACACAGAGAAACACACTACACACAACTGTAAAGTGGCCTCAAACCAAGCTCGAACATAACATGCAAGATATCCTGCCGGGCCCACTAAGTAGATAATGATGAATGGATCAGTGCTAGGGCTAACATAACTTCAGAGGTGCCCTGGTCCAATACTACTGTATACAGTAAAACTTAAAGTAACAGTCAGGAATATGATTTTTTATTTACGTTGGGGGGGGGGGTTGCATAAGCACCTCACACAATTTTTAGCGCTAATGCAAGTTGAGAGGGGCCCTACCTGGTCCACTAATTTAAATTATTGAAGTAGAAAATGGATGGACAAAAGAACAGACAGAGAGACAGATAGCTGCTAATGCTAACAACTTCAGTGTCCAAGCTAACGAGCAAGATAGAAGGCCAGATAGATAGAGAGAGCTAGCTAGATGGCTAGCTAACTAGACAGCGATATAGCTAGCTAGCAAGCTAGACAGCAACATAGATTGATGGATAGATAGATAGATAGATAGATAGATAGATAGATAGATAGATAGATAGATAGATAGATAGATAGATAGATAGATAGATAGATAGATAGATAGATAGATAGATAGACAGATTTTTTTTTTCCCCACAGGTCTTCTTGTACTCACAATGTCGATGACCATCTTGCGCAGTGATTGTCGTTGTTTTTTGGTAAGGTTCTGGAAGATGTCGCAGTTCTCCTCCTGCAGGAGCTTGAATCCAACGGCCAGATGGTGGTTCTCCAGCACGGATGCGTCGTTGTACATCAGCGCCAGCTCAGAGTCTGTCGGGAAGGATATCACACCACTTTTACTATTTCACGACATATCGACAGTTAAGCTACAGGCGGGCTAATTCTTTGGGTCCACAACGAAAGATGCTACTAAAGCAAAGTAAGGAATATTTTTTTCTTTTCACACGTAAGAGTAATTCAATTGTAACCTTTGATGGTACGCCAAGTCTGAAAGTGTCCCGACTGGTGCAACAACATTAAAAGAGACTATAAATCACTGAAGCAGGTAATAATGGAAAGATGGGTGGATTAACTGCAGTGCTCAGACTTAAAGAAATAAGAAGCAATTGTGGTTGCGTTGAACTTTTGCTCAAGCTAACGTGACGTGCCCTGGGCGCGCCTCTAAAAATAAGAACCATTAATCACCATTCAAGTTGGTAATGATGATTAGAAAGATGGCTATTTATGAAGAGACATCTACTTATTGCGTAAACCTATTTTAAGGAACTACAAGGAATAATTGTTTGGTGTTCTTATATTAGTAAGGAGAAATGTTCTCTGAGCAGGAACCTTGGCACTGATGCAAGCACTGACATGGCAGGTGCCCTGGCTAGTCTACGATGATTGGCTGCAAAAAACGTGACTTTAAGTCATTTGTAATGGCTGTGCCATTTCATTCAAGTCAGCTCAGGAAGCATGTTGTCCTTTTAGTGACTCTGCTTAGTTTCCCAGAAGAGCTGTTAGCGTGAGTGGCTAATAATGTTGAGTTGAAGCTGAAAAGCACGACTGATGGTCCACTTTGAACTCCGTTCACCACCTTGCCAGCACGAGGTCACCTGTCATCACACGTGACCGCATGCACACACGGGAAGATGTGCGCCGACACGTGGACATCACATTTGTACATATATGTGTGTGTGTGTGTGTGTGTGTGTGTGTGTGTGTGTGTGTGTGTGTGTGTGTGTGTGTGTGCGTGTGTGTGTGGCGGACGGGGGCTTTAACATTTGTATTTGTACAGCTAGTAATGGGAGTGTGTACAGCAAAGCAAGGCTCGGAATACTCTAACAATTTTTCTTTGAGGAACAGTGACTTCATTTGAGGAACAACTTTTCCATTTTGAGGAGCAATGTTTTTTTTTTTTTACATTAAACAAGAACAATATGACTATAAACAAATGAACTATTATTTTTTTCTTTTTTAAATCACCAGCGTTTTTAATTTCTCACTATCACTTATTTTGAATTCAACTTATTTCAAAAGCAAATATACATTTCAGTTCAAGCTCTTTCTGAATGAGTTGTATGGTTCTTTAGCTAAATTGACTGAAGAAAAAGAGAGATCTCCACTGTCATACAATTTTGAAAACATTTATTGTACAGATCTCCAAATCAAAAATCCAAACTCAGAACTATAGTGTGAAAACAAACAAATAACGAGCTAGCGACACTTCTACCGATGTTGTAAATATTCAATATACTATGTTAATATAATTTTTGTCTTCTCACCCACTCCTCCTGTGTGACGTATGTTGTAATTTAACATCATTTATTTCTGGTCCTGTTTAACTATGCATTTAGCATTATATGATATAATTTTCTCTCCAGACACTTATTAAATTGCCTCCTATTTTGCTGTTCAAAGTTGTATACTCTCTGGTTCTCGATCATCCAGGCACTGAAATAACCACCGAATATGAAAATGGCTTGTTACACAAACGTGTGTGTATCTCTGTGTGTATTGTCTGCAAGCACATACTCCCCACTTTAGAACAGTGTGTCGTGTGAACAAACGTGACGTAGGTGCCAAAAAAAAAAAAAGTGCCGCTTTTAGACTCACTGGTGTTGATGAGGAACTGGTTTGACACTCCAGGGTGGTCGACGTCGTGAATGGCGCTGGCAAAGATGGCGGCCAGGATCTCCAGGTCCGTGAACACCGCCTGCCAGCCGGGAAGCAAAAGAAGGGAGGGCGGGGGCGATCAGAAACCCACCGGTTTAAAAATATCCCCACAAGCACGAGTCATTGATTGGAGTGAGCTCAGGTTTGATTGAAGCTTATTGTGGCGTGCTCACCGGTGCGTTAATGCTGGTGTGTATGCGCACGTGTACGCGCTTCTTCTTGAGTACACAGTGTTACGAGACTAAAAAACATCACTTTCAGAGAAAAAAAAACTGGCAAGAACACAGGCAAAGTGTTATGAGGGGGGGAAAAAAGTCATGTTGCCAGAGGACAACGTCATTGTGTTATGAGACAAAAAAAGATAATTTTAAATAAAAGAAAAACAGACATATGAAAACTAAAGATGTCATTTTACGGGAGAAAAATTAAAGTGCTACTTGAAGGACCAAAAATGTAATTTTCAGAAAAAGTCAGTGCTACAAAATGAAAAAAAATCGAAATGTTCTGGGACTAGAGTCACAATGTTACACAATGAAAGATGTAATTATACAAGTTTTTTTTTTTTTTTTAAGAATAACAAGAATGAAGATGTTTCAAAAAGTCCATATATAATGACAATATAAAATATATTTAAAAAACCCTCAATGTCATGATGCTTCAATAATCAAGATGGTAATTCCATATAAGTCGCAATGTCACACAAAAAGGAAATTTTTACTCGAACATAAATTCAAATATAATCAGAATAAAACCATTCTTTTTCTTAGGAAAAACACTCCCGGAATTGGGAAGATGGTCTCGTTTTTTTGCGGGGGGGGGGACTTACAATGTTACAAGACTAAAAGTGCACTTTTTACATAAACAAAGTTACAACCTTCCAATGAGTTTATAAATGCATGTGTGTGTGTGTGCGTGGTCCTGACCTCAAGCGCAGGCGTGGAGAGCAGCACGTGGGTGGACTGTGTGACGTCAGCGGCGTGGATATTGTTATGGTAGGCCACGTCGCCGTGATAGTGGTCCTCTAAGGTCATCAGGTAGGTGATAAAGGTGTCCAGTGGAATTTTAAAGGTTTTTAACAAATCTCGCTCCTGAAACAAGTAGCACAGAACTTTTAAAATCCAAAAGTTGAACTCCTACCGCTTGGTGGCGGGAGGTAAGAAGCGCTACCTGGAATATGGTGTACATCATGACTGTCAGTGGCCGATTCCCGGAGAATTCCGAGATCTTAAAAACGTTAAGGCCCCATTTGTTCACGTGTTCCAGCTCCTAGTGGGAAATCAAGAGACATATTTTCATTCCCCAGCGAACAGCCACAACTGAAGTGCTACTTTGGTGCCACCTTCCTGTTGTTTTAACGTTTAATTCATTCATGGTGTTCTTTTTTTTTTTTTTTGCATTTCTAAACGTTTTAACTCCTGCATTCGGCTGGGGGAAAAGGAAAAAAGTTGCCCGGAAACTTCGCCAGCACCAAATTACGCATCCAAATTTCCAGTGTACATAAAAACTCCATTGAGCCGCATTCAAACTGCTCAAAGCCGTTTCACAGTCTAATTAGCACCCTCTATTGTTAGAAAATTATAACTGCAGTCAAGCAATGAACTTTTCCCTTTAGGGTTGTGTCAATTCCTCATAGCTTATAGCAGGCGGTCAGTGTACAGTAAAAAGCGAGGAGCGTACCTTGCCCAGCTCGTCCTCCGTCTCCGTCTTGACGCCAAAGCGAGGGATGTTGGAGTTGGTGAGGCTGGACGAGTGCTGCAGCTTCTTCACGCCGCTGATCTGAGACATGGGCTTGTTCTTCTTCTCCTTGTCCTTCTGAGACTGAGGTGAAGGCATCTCCACCTCGTGCTGCTTGTCTACAAAAGGCGTGAGAGTCAGTCAAAAAAGTTGAGAGAATATTAAGACCAAACGAAGATGAAATTGCCCACAACATTACAAGCATGAAGCTCATTTTAAATCAAATTATGTATACAGTGATCATTTCACAAAAAAAAAAAAAAAAAAAAAAAAAGCCACCAAAATAAAAAAATATATATACCGTATTTGAAACGAATAAAAAAGTGTTTTGGTGAAAAAAAATGTGATAATTTACATAACAGACATAACAACATGATGTTGTCTGAGTTGATGGAGAAAAAAAAAGAAAGGAAAAAAAAACGGTTTATACCGAATCCAGAAAAACTCACTCACCTAGGAAAGTGCTGGAGATGAACTCAGACACCTGATTCCCAGAACGGCTCATCTCTGACAGGTGAGTCAGTTCCCGGTTCAACATCCTCTTGAACTGCAAAACAACACACAAATCTTGTTATAGGGCGACATTGCGCCGGGACTCGACACGTGGAATACAAAAAAACAAACAAACAAACAAACAAACAAACAAACAAACACTCATGCATGAACAAAACATACAGGAGTATAGTGGCACATCCACTCATCCAGGTGTTTTTTGGGTTTGTTCTTCCACAACACCTTCATCCACCCACACTTTTATGGATGTTGCTCTCCACACCAGTGGAAACAGCAAAGGGCCTTCCCCAAAACATTTCCACGGATTTGGAAGCATGTCATTCTCCAAAATGGGTCAACAGCAGGAACTCATTGGTCGAGATCATCACATTATTGATCACTTGATCGACAATGTTGTCAAATTATCCATCCATTTTCTGCTCCGCTTATCCTCACAAGGGTCTCCGGGGGATGCTGGAGCCTATCCCAGCTGTCTTCGGGCAGTAGGTGGTGGACACCCTCAACTGGTTAGAGTGTTCCATGAACATGCCATGCATGTTTTTGTTTGTGAAACCGGAGTACCCAGAGAAAACCCACACAGGCACAGGGAGAACATGCAAACTCCACACAGGAAGGTGACGTCAGGGTATGAGATGTTCACCCTTCTGCATCATGACTGTTAATTTCAAAATCATCGTTGTAAAGGCGTTTCTTTGCGAGGGGGAGGGGGATTGGATCCCTTGCGGGCGTACCTAATCTTTAGTCAAGCATTGCCTGTGTAAGAGTGAGCTTGTGCCTGTCTCTTTCGTCACACAGGTCTGGAGTGGCAGGAGATAATTTTGTGATTTGATGGATAGAGGGTGCTTGAAATCAGAGGATTTTCCATCGTGCTTGGATAGCAAAATTGCGCCACAATACCTACTTTAACAAAGCCTTGTTGTCCTAAAAAAAAAAAAAAAAAGCCACTTCCTTCAGGCTAAACACATGATGTATGCATATTAATGAAGGCACATGAATCGGTATAGATCCCTTGAAATAGATCATTTTGGCACCGCTAGTGCGCATCATTGTGTACGCTATTGACTTCCTACTGAATAACACCCACATTTTTTTCCTTTTTTTTTTTTTTTAAATGGACACAAAGGGTCACGTGAAGAGCACTTTTGTGATTTGAAAAAGAAAAACTCTGAATCCTGAATAACTGATGAATACTCATGACTCAAACATATAAATACATGTACATAAATGAATGGACATTAACAAGTGTTTCAGTGCCTGAAAAGCTGTGTGACGCACAACAAGAAGAAGCTCCCGAGAGAATGGCTCCACCACCTTGTCACAAAACACTTCTTTTTTTTTTTTTAAAGATAAAGATTACATGTTTTTCCTTAATTTTCATAAGTAGCTTAAAATATTTTTCTTTTTTAGACATGGTTCAGCAGTAACACACACACACACACACACACACACACACACACACACACACACACACACACACATATATATATATATACATAGATGTTTTAAAAAAACACTGAAAGAAAAGTAAAGTATTATTGTATTGATGTAGCTTTGTTGTAAATGCAATGACAAGCATTAAATGTGGAAAAATAACATTTAATTCCATGTAAATGGTTTCAGCATTTCCATCAATGAAGCGTCAGAGAAACAAAATCATTGTATCTGGAGTCTGACTATTTCACCTGATATAACATCTTACCTTAATGTATCCCCAGGACACAGAGAACAAATAATTTGCTTCAGGCATTTTGGCAAAACAAACAAGGGTGAAATCCGCAAAAGAGAAAGTGGAATGTGCAAAGTTCCAAAGCTTAAAGTTCAGAGAGCGTCTTCACGGTGCTTCACATCCTGCTAGCATCCGCTGAGGAACGTCAGGTGGAATGCGACCCCCACAAAGATCAGACGTGAGCATACTTGTGAGGGATGCGGGAAGATGGGATGCGAAAATGAAAAAAAAAAAAAAAAAGATGGCTTGCCACAGAGAGGAAAAGGGGAAGCGGCGGAAAATTTGTGTCATGGGCTGGCTCCCTTCCTTCCCGCCTGCCTGCGTTCGTGCTCGGCTCGGCTGGGTGTGAGCGACACGAGCTTACCCCCGCCACGCACACAGGCTGCTCCCCACGCGACGGCAACCAATCGGCGTGCGGGGCACGACCGGACGGTGAGCTCACCCTGCTTTTTGATTGGCTCGGACGGAAGTAAGCTTGAGCGCACCAGCTGTGCGATTGGCCCGAAATTGTGGAAAATGTACCGTCCTGCGCCTCCGTGCTGAGGCATATGTGTGTGCATATTCATACGTATGTGATCACCTGAACTGGCGTGTACAGTGCGGTGACTAAAATGACTTCATGATAAAGGAAGCTGAGCTCACACATGTAACACTGAGTCACCGGGATGATGTCAACGTGCCAGAATGAAAGATTAAACAATTAATGGTGTGAAATCAAAGGTGGCAGACAACTAAATAAATCTTTTTGAAAAGGTTTGAGTGGTTCTGTATTTTGCCCCACTGTGAGACAAAGTGACGCATTAAACGAATTGGCAGTGAATTAATCAACATGTAAATTTTTTTTCTGGCCGTGACTTGAGGGGAAAATCGTTCAGGTGACAGCCGTACTAGACTTTTTAAAATGTTATTGTGTCAAAGTGAAACGGTAAGCAGAGCCACATTGAGCTCTGATGTATGCGCAGTTTCGAATTAGCTTAGCATTGTTTTAGTGTTTTGTTGAATTGATTGTTTTTTTTTTTTTTTGTCATTTTTACTTTACGTACAGCACTTTGTGCGCAAGTTCAGTTGAAAGTTAAGCTAACAGCATTAACTTTGTGAAAATGTGTCTATGATCGAGATGTTCAGAATTTTGCTAAGTTGTGACATCGTAATTGGGTAAATAAATAAATCCACCCATGACTTGGTAGTTAGGATGAGCCAAGAGCCGCATTTTTCAAGTGACGGGCGACATAATAAAGTCTGACTCCACAGAAGCAGTAGTCAGAAAAGCAGAACTGCAGTGTTAGCACTAGCATACTAGCATCGAATGAGGCAACAGCTCGTTTCTAATAAACGGCAGATACTCAAATGATGGGTGAAGTTGCTGTCATGTGGGCAGCTTTATTGTGTGTCCACTGTGTGTTCCATAGACATAAATTGACACACATTTTTGATTACTTACACACTTTCTGATCAAGTACTGCCTCTCCAAGTGAAAATCTCGGGCAAAGTGTTTTGCCTGCGTAAGACAGAGAACTGCTCCACAAAAGTGACGGCGTGAAATAATACCCCAGAAATAAACAAATAAAAAGAATGGCGAAGGGTGAGCTGTAATTCTTGATCCATGGGATATTCTGACAAAAGCATTGAAATATGCAATCGTCTTTTTTTTTTTCTGTAAAAAACGCAAATTCTACTTCAATTTCACAGCGTTAAGGGCTATTGTTAAATAGCACATAACGCAAGTGCATGTGTGTATTGTGAGTGTCAGGTCAAAACATAATACAGAATATGTCTCTTCTGATTTGACCCCATCATAAGCGGTGAGAGTCATTTACAGCCGCAGTGAAAACAGATGAGGCCAGTGCGATGGCTGATCGCAGACACACATGGACACATGCACAGCTCGCTGAGATGTAACGCACACGCGTACGTATGGATAGCTGGGAATGGAGGTGTGAACAAAAAGTATCGGGTACAAATTGCAAAGTGTCACACCAGGCTGAGCCAGGCCCCAAAAGCAATTTGTTCTCTGGCACAGTGACCAAAAATATCAAACTCCTTTCGAAACGACACCTGCACATGCGAATGGTATTGCCACTGACATAAGGTAAGGCATGATATATGAACACTTTGGGGTTTTTTTATCAAATGAAATATGGCATACTTGTAAATGGCACTCAAAAGGCTACACGATGTTAACTCATTCACTAATTTTGATTTTGACGTACCTTATGCTAAGATTTGGTTGTTTGGTCATGCTAGTCTACTTAATGGGAACTTCCCTAACAAAATTAATTTGTTGAGGCCTAAATGTACTGTTTTTCTTTTTTTTTTGGTCCCCTGTATTTTTGATATGTTAATTTTTTTCCCCTGAGTGCTTTGTTTTTGTTTTGGTGTAAAAGAGAGAGAATTGATTTTATTGATGTATGTACACTGCTTTTACACCAATAACTTGAAAATTTGGATAAATCATTGGTTAATAATTTATTTCCAAAAAACAAATGCTTCTCAATTCTAAGACTTATTTTTTTTTTTACATTACTTACATTACATGTAAATATGAAAAAATTTCTTTGAACCTTATCTACAAATGACCAAATGAGTGCTTTGTTTTTGTTTTGGTGTAAAAGAGAGAGAATTGATTTTATTGATGTATGTACACTGCTTTTACACCAATAACTTTAAAATTTGGATAAATCATTGGTTCATGAATCATAATTTATTTCCCCAAAAAATACTTCTCAATTCTAATACTTATTTTTTTTACATTACTTACATTACATGTAAATATGAAAAAAATTATTTGAACCTTATCTACAAATGACCAAATCAAATTTGGCTCTGAATCACATTTTACGGTCACCTTTGAATCGCTGTGAAAAAAAAAAAAAGGGATTAAAAATGTTCTTCCTCAAAACAACACCACCCCCTGCTGGATCTCAAAGGTACTAGCTCTTAGGAAACGTTATAAAAACATTCACATTATTATAAATAACAAAAAACATTTGCTGCTGCAAATAAAGTCCCATTTCTGTGGCGTGTTTCATCCGGGGTCCATTCCGCACACAATTTCAGATGGATACACATATAGATCGTTGAATATACACCAATGTTTTTTTTTTTTGTTTTTTTTTTCAGGGCCAATATTGATATTAGTTGTCAAGGAGGCTCTTCCTCAAAACAACACCACCCCCTGCTGGATCTCAAAGGTACTAGCTCTTAGGAAGCGTTATAAAAACATTCACAATATATTATTATAAATAACAAACACAACATTATCGTCTTATAACCAATGCTTCATGCTGCTGCAAATAAAGTCCCATTTCTGTGGCCTGTTTCTTCCACGGTCCATTCTGCACACAATTTCAGATGGATACACATATAGATCGTTCAATATACACCGATGTGTTTTTTTTTCTTTTTTTTTTCAGGGCCAATATCTATATTAGTTGTCAAGGAGGCCGATAACCAATATTTGGACCCAATAGTCATTTGCAGTAAAAGGGAAAACATTGGCATTGTCATTTTGAATCAGACAAACACCAACACATTACTTTGTTAAGATGCATTGAAGATTTTCAGGTTTCTAACATACCAGATTCAAGTTTATGTTTAATCTTAGACAACAGACATGTTCGTTTTAAAATTTCCCCCAAAAAGTGCAGGGACCTCCCAGGCTCAACAGCACATCTTATAAAGTTAAATAAAAGTTTAACAGAGAAATAGCCCTAAAGTTTCTTCCCGTTAATTGAGTTTTCCAAATTTTCTATATTCATTCATTCACATTCATTCATTTTACGATCAGCATTGGCATTGTCATTTTGAATCAGACAAACACCAACACATTACTTTGTTAAGATGCATTGAAGATTTTCAGGTTTCTAACATACCAGATTCAAGTTTATGTTTAATCTTAGACAACAGACATGTTCGTTTTAAAATTTCCCCCAAAAAGTGCAGGGACCTCCAAAGGTCAACAGCACATCTTATAAAGTTAAATAAAACTTCAACAGAGAAATAGCCCTAAAGTTTCCTCCCGTTAATTGGGTTTTCCAAATTTTCTATATTCATTCATTCATTCAGATTAATTCATTTTCCGATCCGCTTATCCGCACAAAGGTCGCGGGGGGTGCTGGAGCCTATCCCAGCTGTCTTAGGGCAGTAGGCCGGGGACACCCTGAACCGGTTGCCAGCCAATCAATTTTCTAATATAACTGAAAAAAAAATCTTTCACTTATCTTTGTTTTAAATTCAAACATTAACAAAAAGCACAGGATTTCCCAGAGTCAGCAGCATCACTTATAACGTTAACTGTAATTGTGAATGACCGAATAAATAATTGACTGCAGTTTACAATTTACCTTTTATCAGCAGTCAGATTTAAAAAAAAAAAAAAAAAAAATTTAAACACGACAGTGACAAACGAAACCTGAAGTGCGGATGTTCACAGGAAGGCAATCAAACTGCTGGGAGTTAGCTTTCCCATATTGTATTCAACAAATCAGAAATGGCTGCATCTTAACGTGAATGCAACAGCTACAATGTGATAGCGGGGCACCTTGTAGGACCCGTCGCTGTTGCCATGGCAACCAACTATAGTAAAGCCGCGGATGCTGGGTGGTGTGGTGGTGGTGGTGGTGTGGTGAGGGGTGTGCTGAACACATTCTCCCGCATTTATATGATCTCATGTATGCAATGCTGGATGACATCAGCGCTTTTTGTACCTTTGTCTTGCCGTTTCCATAACCCACCTACTACCCCCTCTTTTTTTTGGGTGACATCACAAGGTGTGACATCACCGCAGATGATCAGCATTCAGAAGGAGTGTGCTGTATGCACACACACGCAGGCACGCGCACGTGCACACACGCTGACACTGACTGAGCATGCTCCTTGGCTGCACGCTGATGCTATCGCTGGCACAGTAGAAGCGACGTGCTGACAATGCTAATAGACGAGCGGCTGTCATTTGTGACGTATGATCAGAGACGACACGCAGTCAGCGTAAGTGTGGATGTACAGTTTACGCTTCAAATTGAGGCGATGCTTTAAGTGTGAGTGCTGAAGAGCTGCACCATTTTTTCTATGATGACTCCCACTTTTTTGTCCTGCCACGTTTCTCAACTGATTGAAACCATTCAAATGTCCATGTTTTTTAAAAATAGTTTCTGAAATTCAGTGAAGCGACGTGCTGACAATGCTAATAGACGAGCGGCTGTCATTTGTGACGTATGATCAGAGACGACACGCAGTCAGCGTAAGTGTGGATGTGCAGTTTACGCTTCAAATTGAGGCGATGCTTTATGTGTGAGTGCTCAAGAGCTGCACCATTTTTTTCTATGACGACTCCCACTTTTTTGGCCTGCCATGTTTCTCAACTGATTGAAACCATTCAAATATCCATGTTTTTTAAAAATAGTTTCTGAAATTCATCCAGACGCCACAAGGTGTCGCCAAAGGGCCATCTAAATAGGAGTTGGTGTGAAGGAAGTATGTTGAGGTGGTACATCACAACGGAAAGGCAAGTTTTGTATGTTGGGGCGGAGAGGAGCTAAGTTGAGCCTGTGTCGTTAGAAGAAAGTACGGAGAGGCTTCATAACAATTGTACGCACGCACACAACTCTAGTATTATCTCTATATTCTCAAAATCAACTCATTTGTAATAAGCAGAACTTTCTAGGGAGGGTTGTCAACTACTCACAATTTCTGTGGCTGTCTCCAGTCCGAGGAGAGGGTGATTAGTGTGTCTATGTGTTAGGGATGTGCCTAAATGGGACCCAGTGGGGTGGCATCTTAAGTCTACAAGGATGGGCCGATCTATGGTGAATCCGTGCACGAGTTAGTTAGCGTGAGCTGAGGCCGAAAGCAGATCCTCTATGAGTGAGTTCATTGTGTATTTGTTTTACTGAACCTCATCATTCAATAAGCAGGTTGACTTTGGAGACTGTGGTTTTAGGGCATGAGCGTAAGTAAATGTGGCGTAAAAATCCATTTTCAAACAACAGTCGATATGAATAGGTAATGACAGATTGCCATGATCGACAAGTGGATAACATTACATACCAAAAAACCAAAAATTGTGATGCACTATATTTTCACAAGGCCTCCCCTCCAGTCGAGACCCTAACCCTGAAATTCCTTTTCCTGATTTTTTTAAACTGTGCCCTCCCTTCAACATCAACACCAGAGTTGGGGCAGAGTAGCACGGTTGCATTGGCACTCTCTGCAGTTGAGTAAACAAAGCCTGGGGCCACGAGATGAGGAAACACAGTACACAAAGCGACTTCTGGTCATCCTTACCTTATTGGAGGCCATCTCGCTGACCGAGTGTCTGGTCTGCAGGGTTTCCAGCTGGTCCAGGCACCAGTCAAGCTCCTCCAGAGTCTCAGTGGCCAGTTTCTGGTAGGCCTCCTCTGCGGGGACGAGACAGGACGGTAAGGGGTCAGTAATGGCCCGTTTCAAGGGGCTAGTGGACGGCCCAGGCCCGGGGTCGGGGTCTCCCGCACCACACACGGCTAAGCTGGGATAGCCCGAGTAGACACATGGGTGACTCTTCATACTGGACGGTCCAGCTCTTGGGGGAGGGTGTGTGTCTGGTGACGGGGTATCTCAGGAGTAGGGGGGGCCCAGAGGCTAACGGCGGGTAACATAGAAGCCAGAGAGCTGTCCAAGCGGAGAGCACGAAGGCACAGTCACGCCACTTCCTGCCTCAGCAGCTCCACAATGTCATTCATATGAAAGGTGTAATTCCAGTCATGTAGCAGGATGAAGAGCAGTCTGCCCAGCAGGCCCGGGAGGAGGGAGGATGGAGACACACCGAATGCGACTGGGGGGCTCACAACCGCCTCGGATCCCCGTCGAAGCATCCTGACATGACTACCAAACACACACGCGCGCAAACACGCTCACACGCACCGCACGTAACACTAGCACATGATGCTTCAGCCTCCTCGTGTGCAGATAAAAACATCCATGGTATCCGCGGGGGTAGATTCCTGTATGCTAGCCAGACAGATGCTGTGTGTGTAAAGGGACGGAGGTGGGGCTCAGGGGTGGGGAGGTTTGGAGGGGTTTTGCTGTTGCTTCGGCGTCCCTGGTAGCCAAAACGTGCTGTACCTAAAGCCTGAGAGGACCGCACTGTAGATGGGGAAAGGAAAGCGACAACACATGGACTGGACTATACGCGGAGCAGGGCAGCTGCATGGGAGCGCCTGCTATAGTCAGTGCATGCACGTCAACTATATGATCAGCATACAAATATGCTGAACAGGAGGTAAACAACTAACATGGCGGGGGGAGAGGGCGGAATCCAAAGCCCAGTGCTTTTAATACTATGTGAGCTGGGAACACGAGGGGAGCATATTCAGTTCATGGACAGCCGCCCCTTGCATTGTTGCGGTTCACAAATTCACCAATTAGTGGTCTTTGTGGAGAAACCTATCCCTTAGCTAGTTGCTTAAAAATCAGCAAGTGCCATTTTCACTTTCTGGAATGCCCTAAGATGGCCACAAAATGGCGCCAAAGCCCTTTCTGAATGGAAAGAGGAGCACAGTAATTGGAAGGAAGGAAGCATGTTATATTGTGTCGATATTCAAGTGTTTTGGGATGATGATTTTTGGTATATTTACAGTTTCAACTAATACTGACTGCGACTATAAACGTTTTTACCAGGGTTGTAAATCAGTCACACTTTTCCGGCAAAAAGAGAGGTTACTCGAAGAGGGCAAACAAAAATTAATACATTGACAACACTGGTCAATACATCGGGCGGCCCGGTGGTCGACTGGTTAGTGCGTCGGCCTCAGTACAGAGGTGCACGATTTGATTCCGGCTCCGGCCTTTGAGTGTGAAGTTTACATGTTCTGGGTGTAGCCCGCCTACTGCTCAAAGACAGCGAGAATAGGCTGCAGCACATCCGCACTCCTCGTTAGGATGAACTGATTTGAAAAAAAAAAAATCTATTACGCAAACAAAGAAAATTGGAACAAATAAAGACATTTTATAGTCAGCGTCAAAAATACATTTAAGGACATAAAGATATCCTCTGATTAGAATCTGATGTTGACAAGCATTATTATTTATTATTGTTGGTTTCACGCTTTATTTAAGAAAATACAAATGCATCCAAACGTAAATTTGTTTTTCAATCGCATGCACGCAAGCAAGCAAGTTTCGAGCATCAATTCGAACCGTGAACCTCAGAACGGTGAGGCAGACGTACAAACCATGAGTTCACAGTGCTGCCGCTTTAACACCGCCTTCACAGGAGAAATGGAAGATTTTAACATTGATTTTGCCTGTGCCGTTCAGACAGCCGTCGGAGAAGTGCAACGTTGCTTTCACAGATACGGCTCCGTTGCAGCTTCACACCATTCAGATAATCTTATGCGACAATTGTTTTGGCCACAACTGAAAACCACACGCTGCCCTTGCTCACTAGTGGCCCTCTGTTGCTCTTACGTCTCCTCGACTACTGAAGACACCCAGGATTTATTTTGAATGACACATTTTATTCGACTTTAAAGCATGTTTTTGTTTCAATTCCAGATTGTATGACTTTCGAGGTTAGTGCGTCGGCCTCAGTACAGAGGTGCACGATTTGATTCCGGCTCCGGCCTTTGAGTGTGAAGTTTACATGTTCTGGGTGTAGCCCGCCTACTGCTCAAAGACAGCGAGAATAGGCTGCAGCACATCCGCACTCCTCGTTAGGATGAACTGATTAAAAAAAAAAAAAATCTATTACGCAAACAAAGAAAATTGGAACAAATAAAGACATTTTATAGTCAGCGTCAAAAATACATTTAAGGACATAAAGATATCCTCTGATTAGAATCTGATGTTGACAAGCATTATTATTTATTATTGTTGGTTTCACGCTTTATTTAAGAAAATACAAATGCATCCAAACGTAAATTTGTTTTTCAATCGCATGCACGCAAGCAAGCAAGTTTCGAGCATCAATTCGAACCGTGAACCTCAGAACGGTGAGGCAGACGTGCTAACCACGAGGTCACAGTGCTGCCGCTGTAACACCGCCTTCACGGGAGAAATGGAAGATTTTAACATTGATTTTGCCTGTGCCTTTTAGACAGCCGTCGGAAAAGTGCGACGTTGCTTTCACAGATACGGCTCGGTTGCAGCTTCACACCATTCAAACAATCTTATGCGACAATTGTTTTGGCCACGACTGAAAACCACACGCTGCCCTTGCACACGAGTGGCCCTCTGATGCTCTTGTGTTTCTTCGACTACTGAAGTCACCCAGGATTTGGTTTGAATGACACATTTTATTCGACTTTAAAGCATATTTTTGTTTCAATTCCCGATTGTATGACTTTCGGGGCCTTTCTCCTTCAGAGGCTTCGCTGCACACCGAATCACATGATGTCGTCACAACACGGCGTCATCTTTCTTTGGGGCTATCATGACACACGCGTCGTTGCTATCATGTGACAATCGTGTCAGTGCGGTCACACAAAAGCGTAAACAGGATGCCCGTTCATCTTCAAGGAGCTCCTATGTCACCGAGCTATTGTCAACAATATCCTCCTTCTCCCCTTTCTGTCACAATAATCCTCCTTCCTCTCCCCGGACGCGTCTCGTCTGTCTGTCCTCTTTCTTCCCCATTTACCCTCCGTGGCTGAGGTGTCGGCGACTGGGGTGCTACCCTTTCTGACAGCGACTGCACTGACGTCAATGACATTCTTCTCATGCTTAGTGCGACATCAGACACCGGGTGCTCGGAGAGGCCACTCTGCTGCTGCACAGACGCACGGCTGCAGACAAACCACGAAGCGGAGCGGCTGGGCGGGCGAAACAGGACTGGGAGGGCGCAGGATGAAGAATTTAGCCAGAGGCACGCCATGTGGTCTCAAGAGTTCGGACACACCTCTTCATCAGTGAATAAATCAATCATGGGGTAGTGGAAAGCGGTGTTGGGCAAACTTTTGTTCTCAAGGGCCGCGTTTGATTCTTCAAACGGATTGATGGGCCAGGTCATTTGTAGATGAGGAAAAAGAAAGTAAGAAAAACGATTTAAAAGGGTATGTAAAAAAAGTCACCCAGGATTTGGTTTGAATGACACATTTTATTCGACTTTAAAGCATATTTTTGTTTCAATTCCCGATTGTATGACTTTCGGGGCCTTTCTCCTTCAGAGGCTTCGCTGCACACCGAATCACATGATGTCGTCACAACACGGCGTCATCTTTCTTTGGGGCTATCATGACACACGCGTCGTTGCTATCATGTGACAATCGTGTCAGTGCGGTCACACAAAAGCGTAAACAGGATGCCCGTTCATCTTCAAGGAGCTCCGATGTCACCGAGCTACTGTCAACAATATCCTCCTTCTCCCCTTTCTGTCACAATAATCCTCCTTCCTCTCCCCGGACGCGTCTCGTCTGTCTGTCCTCTTTCTTCCCCATTTACCCTCCGTGGCTGAGGTGTCGGCGACTGGGGTGCTACCCTTTCTGACAGCGACTGCACTGACGTCAATGACATTCTTCTCATGCTTAGTGCGACATCAGACACCGGGTGCTCGGAGAGGCCACTCTGCTGCGGCACAGACGCACGGCTGCAGACAAACCACGAAGCGGAGCGGCTGGGCGGGCGAAACAGGACTGGGAGGGCGCAGGATGAAGAATTTAGCCAGAGGCACGCCATGTGGTCTCAAGAGTTCGGACACACCTCTTCATCAGTGAATAAATCAATCATGGGGTAGTGGAAAGCGGTGTTGGGCAAACTTTTGTTCTCAAGGGCCGCGTTTGATTCTTCAAACGGATTGATTGAAAAAGAAAGTAAGAAAAACGATTTAAAAGGGTATGTAAAAAAATGTAAAAGAGTTTTAAGAATGAAATTATAATCCTTCCTCATGTTTTAAATTCATTGTTCAGACTTGATTTGAAATAATGAATCATAATTAACATTTGTTAATTATGATTCATTAACTAAAACAATGACTTTGCTTTGACAAATATGAATAGGACATGGCTATCGCCTGAGGAAATTTACAGATTCTCATGACATTTATTTAAAATATAACGTTTGAGACGCTGCTGATACAGCGCCAAACTATTTTGGCTCTTAAAAAAAATATATATATATATGTATATATATATATATATATATATATATATATATACACACACACACACACACACACACACACACACACACACACACACACACACACACACATATGTGTAATAATACGTCTGGTTTTACTTCAACCATGAGCTAATTTCCCCTTGATGAACCCCCTGCCTTGCCGTTACAGGTCGTCAATACTCTCAAACAATCACTACCGTGACTCACAGCTGTCACCGGTTTATGGCAGGGCCCATAATGGCCGCTAACCAGTATGATTGGGCTCTAAATATAGCGCGGCATCGACAGACGTCCCATATATAGGAAGAGGCAATTTATCGGAAAAGTCAATCCTAAAAGGAGATAATATTCGAGCTTTGACGTCGCAACAGCGCTCATTTCCATGCACAAATGCATGCGAAAGTGCAATATGGACTTTACCGTGAATGGCCGACATCAGGGCCATATCTGGAAAAGCTCAATGTAAAACAAATGTATTATTATTAATTCATTAATATTATTATTGATATTAATATGATGATGACTGATTGATTATTATCATTTGGAGTAATAGCAAGGCTCATTGTTTTCATACTTTCCCCTTGGCTTACTTTTTTTTTCCATTGTAGACGACAACCATGGCTTTGTAATGGTTACTAAGTTTAGTATATGTCACGGTCATTGAAAAAAAAGGACAGTGGGTCATAAATGGCTCCTGGACCATGGTTTGACCACCCCTGGTCTATATTGCTAGAAGTCATGTAAAAGTGCCTGATGAGAACAAGTGTGTCCTTACTATGAGAAAAAAAAAAAAAACAACAAAAAAACAGACAGCCCATCTTAATCACAACAACCATCATAAAATAGGTCAGACAGTCTGATGATATTTTGACCAGACAGTGGATGTATTATTGACTTGTCGACAAACCTGTAAAGGTGGTCTTGGTGATGGGTGGTGGGTTGCACATGGGTGATCTCCTGTTGTGAGGAAAACAACACGCAACGTCATTATTATTATTTATTTATTATTATTATTTTTTTTTAAATCTCTAAGAGATTGTTCACATGCTTTGCTAGGTGTGGCAGTTTTGGTTAGCAACATAGTTCTAATGGCCTCACCAATGAAAATAGTATCTAAACAATAGCATCGATGAACTAAAATAATTACACTTGAGACATGTGTGTGTGTGTGTGTGTGTGTGTGTGTGTGTGTGTGTGTGTGTGTGTGTGTGTCCCCTGGGGATTGGAATAGGGAGGCATTTATTTGAAAGAGGCATCTATTTAATGCACTCAAATCACTAAATGGTGCAGAAATTAACCATGTAACGTATGTATTTGAGTAATAACTTCTATGAACTGAGATAATTGCACTTACTCCAACATACTTTTGCTCTCTGAAAGGAAAAGGGAAGCGGACCACTCAGTGATTAATTGGGCCACGGCATCCATTAGAGGTAGTTGGACACAGTAGTTGAATAATAACTTAAATTGTAAATCACAACTCATAAACCTGAGAAATGTACTTTGCTGCTGTTTTGGTTAGCAACAGAGTGCAAATGGGTCCTAGACATCCAATCTTTAATGTTCATGTGTGCACAATCGTGTTTATTAACAGACCCGGATAATTACAGTTACTATATGTTTTTTCCCCCCCCTCTGGACGGTAAAAGGGATGTGCCAATTTGAGGGAGGCATTTAATTCAGACAATTGGATCATGTACTCAGTAATGGCAGTAAAAGGTTGTCAAGCTGCTGCTGTAATACCGCAGGGGAACAGAGGAGGGGGTACAAAGCCACATTTTGAGTGAGCACAAGATATGCAGTTTGTCGTCAAGTTTCCCACAAATTCCAACAAAATGGAGCAAACGTACTTATTAGATGCTCTGTCTTGCTGCAGGTTGGTTAATGCACCAAAGTTATTCCTTACAGTTCTTAGGCTGGCAAGGACCTGAAAGGCACAAGGTAAGAGTATTGGTAAATTTATTTATTATTTTTTTAATAACTATATTATATCAAATGGCGGTGAAAAAGCTCACCTGTGCAAATGGCGTTACAATCATGTCGTCACCATGGCTGGAAAACACACAACACAGACTTTAGAGAGACTTTAAAGCAAGTTTTACACACACAAATAAATAAATTGGGGGGAAAAAAACCCCACATTCACACCTTGACCATTGTATGGTGGCTTCTAACTGTGGCCAATGACTGTGTACACGAAGTAATTACTGTACACACACACACACACACACACACACACACACACACACACACACACACACACACACACACACACACACACACACACACACGCACGTATAAGAATAAAATTACATATAAAATGTCAGCTGTCAATTCAGCATGAGGACAAGCACATGACATAAAAAAAGGTCAGAGTGGGAAAATAATGGGGTGTCGTCATCTGAGAAGCTTCAGTGTTCGTCATGTACTCCATCACAGTGACACATTGACTTTACATCAGCAGCTGTTTTAGGCACTCGCTACTTACAAGCCGGCTTTGGGTATGTGGCGGGCGCTAGAATGTGGTGACGCAGTAAAAGCTTCCACGCATGAGGATTTCCTATTCTCTGACATCATTGAAGGATTCTGGGAAAATCCAACAGGATGGCAGGCAAAAGGAAGAGGCCTTTACGCATTTTGCTACCTCTTGAAAGGAATTGGACTCCTGAGACCGTGAGTCATACACATTCGTGCTGCTGACCTCAAAGCTCACCGTCAACATTTGTTCAGGTGATCGGTCCATCTTGGAACATTTTTTTTTTCTCTGGTGTAAAACAATGATGTGTTTTATTCATATCATTTTGACGTGATTTGCATCCAGTTCTCATATCACAGCTGCGTAAGAGTAACATTCAGGCATTCTTGTATTATGTTTATTGATCAAAACTATGACGCTCTTTTAATATTTTAATTCATAATATAAAAATAGCACTCATTTTTTTTGTATGGCGATTAACATTTTATTCTTAGATTCTTACTAGGGAAATGTTGTTTTTGCATCATAATTTTTTTTCTTTTTTTTTTTTTTTGCATTTGGGACAAATATTTACCAATTACATAAGGACGCTGAATATTTGAATGGAAGGTGTTTTTAAAAATAAAGCTGAGTCGGGGCTATTTCAGGATTCTCCGTGAACCAAATTGCGTATCCTATATTACTGTCAAATGATAGTTTTATGACAGCCAAGTAAAAAGCAGAAATAAGGGGCCACGTAGTGTGTTAAGTTAATGCAGGTCATTATCCATTCATTGCTCTTTCCCCCATCTTCCCTTTCAGGCTCGATCAAGAAGCTACCTTTTTCCAACCAATAATTCCATTTCCTGTACGACTACTTCATGAAACCGGATAGCAGCGGGGGAGCATGCGATCATCATATGAAGATGGCGACGTCAGTCAAAAACGGAGCATGATTATCCCGCTGAAGGCTGAGTTTTCCACACTTCTATTGGATTTGCTTGTGCAGGAGTGTTGAGTCAATAAAGAGTAGTGTGTCAACAGCGGGCGTTTCAGCAGTGATTTAAGATACTTCACCGCGCAGCTTGCGCGCGATATGTGATAAGAATAGATGTGACACCACTCGGCGAGCTGTCGGTCATGCACACTTCCCTCCAGAGCCAAAGGTGGCCCGTGTGGCAGCTTTATGACCTATGCTGATAAACATCCAGCTGTGGCACTCAGACACACATTCAGACAGGCAAGGTCTAAAAATAGAATTAAAAGCTTTCAATGCAACAGGGGAACACGGGGTTGGTTTAAAAACAAAGAAATAAACAAAAAATGAATAGCCTGAAGCACTCACATGTCACTGGCGATGGAGGAGTTTCGGGACATGGACTTGGGAGAGAGGTCGTAGTCGCTGTCTGAGCGGTACAAGAACGACTCCCTCCGCTGGCTGTGGACAAAGTTGGCCTGCAGGATGAGGCCCGATCCTGGACTGGCCATCGGGTCCAGGGGGCTGCGACCTGATGATGTTCCATTGTCCACGTCAAAACTGCAGAAAGGAGAAAGAGAACAAGAAATGTTAACTGAGCGATGCATCTGGTCTTCGTAAATAATGGAAGATGTCACTCAAACTCCTGCCGATGCCCAACAATTGTGATTCGGATTCACATCTAATTGTACATCTCCACACACAATGGGGCTGCGACCTGATGATGTTCCATTGTCCACGTCGAAACTGCAGAAAGGAGAAAGAGAACATGAAACGTTAACTGAGCGATGCATCTGGTCTTTGAGGCCCAACAATTGTGATTTGGATTCACATCTAATTGTACATCTCCACACACAACGCATACAATGAATGCCGTTTGTCACGGGGGATACGTTTCAATAACACCCGGGATATGGCAACATCTGAGAAACAAACAGTTGGAGAGAGGTGAAAAGTTACAATGAATGCCGTTTGTCACGGGGGATACGTTTCAGAAATGATATGGCAACAGCTGAGAATCAGACAGTTGGAGAGAGGTGAAAAGGTTGGCACAAGCTCTGGTGAGAGTGTGAGTGTCTGTGAGCCGTGGCTGACGACAGCACCTGCACGAGAGAGCCCATTGTAATAAATGGCTGAAAAAGTGCATTGGCGACTGTGGCTCTCCTTTCCCACATGTAAGGGCATTAGCGATTTCTGGTTCTGAATGAGTTGTCAATATAAGCCCTGCAACTGGCCAGTGATCAGTCCGTCGCGTACCCGACCTCCTGCCTTAAATCAGCTGGGATAAGCTCCGCCTCACCTGTGTTCTTCATGAGGGCAAGTGCTACGGCAAGAGGAGATCGATGGACTATGTTATGTAGGCGCTGCTATTTTGGTTAGCATCAGTCCTGGTGCTTTTACTGTACAGGGTTGTAAACTACAAAGACGGTAGATTCATGATCGACTCGGGCATGGCAGGACGAAATATGGCCCTGTGTTCTTTCATCCGGCTCACCAATCATTTACACGGTCAAGACTTCTGCAAAATTGGTTCATTTAATGTACAGTAATGTACTTTTCTAACATGCATTTGTGATCACTTCTCAAATAATGTTTTTGTTTTTTTTTTTACAATTTCAGACATACATTTAACAGTATGATATTTCAGTCATTGTTAATTAACGTAATTAAAATAATTATGACTAATGCACATTAACTGTGATAAAGAATTATTTTATTGAAATAAACTAAATATGATTTAAGTACAAGTCATGTATTAAAAACATATTCATACAAAATGAAAATTATATATTTTGCTGACTTTCCCTTAAAAAAAATAAAAAATAATAATAATAGCCTTACTCTTCTGTCCATTTGAAAAAAAATCTAAAGTTACCCTCGAGCAAAAAGGTTTGCTGACTCCTTGCACTGGGGATGCCATTGACTCACAGCTCCAACAGCCAACGTTCGCCCCCACGGCAACCTCACCACAGGCGTCCAAGTCTCCGGAGAGATTCATGTCAGCCTGACCGTTGACTACCACCTGTGTCACAGGCAGGGGAGATCTGCCGCTGAGACATATCCCATAATCCCATCTGCTTGTGAGAGGGAGGGTATCCCATGACCGGCAGCCGTGACGTCACCCCCCCGCACATAATCATCATCCTCACTGTGGATAAGGGCACGTCCTGAATGCGGCGTGACGTACTTTGTAGTGTGCGCGTGACAGGATGATGTCAGCGGCGTGTCGAGACATGCGGGACACACGTGGACGATTGGAACGGTGAAGAAGGAAATGTATTGTGAGAACGCATGAATCCTTTCTCATTAGAGGTGATTCATAACTTCACTGACAAAACTGGGGTTCAAAGAAACAAGGCAAAAATGTCATGATTTGGGGATTATATTAGATGAATGTTCAAGACAGTAGTCTTGAGGCTAAACAAAATTCTTTTAAAACTACAGTGTAATTCCCCGAAGCTTAATTGTTCGACAGGGCCATAATAACTGCAATCCACTTCCATTTTAACATTCTTGACTGCCATGCAAGTGTAAACATGCACGGGACTGCCACAGCCGAACCTCTAGTCACCTAGCTACTTAGGTAGCAATCAGGCCTGTCGAATTGCTAGTAGGATGCTTCATGACACATGACAAGCGTGAAGGTTGGCGGTCGGCGGTTGAAGAGGACTCCACCTTAACTTTGATAAGGACGACGTGTGTTTCGTGAAAAATGCTAAAAGCTTGTTTTGGGGGTCCGATTCAGTTAGCCGACGAACAAACAGTGTTGAAATCATGAGATGTGGATGAATATGTTGTCTCTGTGTGTGTGCGTGTGTCGCTATGTTACGGCTAGCTAAAGTCACAATGAACACACACACACACACACACACACACACACACACACACACACACACACACACACACACGCACACACACACAAACGGGTCATGCCAGGAATCACCCCCCCAACCCCAGCAACAACTTCAACACTAATCTCTCACCCTCTGTTGTCTCGGTCGCGGCAGCTAAGTGGGTGTCAGTTTTGGCTAGAAAGGAAAGGGCAATCAAATTGTCCTCTCTCTCTCTCCTTTTCACCCTCACATTCTCGCACACACAAACACACACGCATGCAGCCAGCATGACTCCAATAACTCCATGTTTGTGTTGATTGGACGCCAGCCGTATCTCTGTACCAGATTCCTCTCACCACCACACGTCATATTTAGCATCAGACAGGAAAATGAAACCACACACGCACACAAGAATGATTTAAAAAAAACTGGCATTTTGAACCCCCCCCCCCCTCCGCAACCTACACAGATGGTATCCCTGGTGCACAGCTTGTAAAAGTGCACATTTGGCCACCTTTTTAACATTTCTCTGGTATGTACCATTCTGCACCAATCCAGGACACTTAATCCCCTTCGGAATTTTCTGCTTTCAAAAGTTATCAGAAGCCAGTTTTATAATCCATTGAGCTGTATGAATGACACCAACACTGACTTCTTTTTTCTTCTTTTTCTGCAATTCTCCGCAACCTGCAATTCTCATTAATGACTTATGTCTACATGTGTGCGTGGGTGCCGGAGGACACGCCCTCTCTGGGAATGTCTCGTTGCGCTATTGCTCCAGCTCTGACGTCACACGAGGAGGAAGCTCTTCTTTTCTTCTCCCCTCTGACACAAAGCTCTTCCACATTTCCCAACAAGGAGTGACTTAATCGCCTCGGACGGAAATCTTTAAAGAGTCAGCAGATTCCAGACAGCCCTTTAATCTGCCTTTGCGATAAAACAATAAGTCTTGTTGACATCCAGGAGGACAGTAACATGTCCAAAGATGGAAGATCAAGTTTCAACGGCCCATACAAAGCGAACACAGCGGACTCCCTGCAGGAACGTTTCCCATGCGAGTCAAGTTGCGCGCTTGAATGTCAGGAAACTCCTCACACTCTGCCACACTTTTTGTTACAAATCGAACTGTGCCCCCGTCAGAGAAGGGAAAAGTTATTTGGCCCTCACAGGAAAAAGTTTGGGCAAAGTTTGGAGTCTTGGATGAACCTAAGGTGCATGCTTTGGAATTTGGGAAGCAGCAGCAGTGCGGGGAAATATGCAACCTCCGCACGAGAAGGCCCAAGATTGACACGCAGAACCTATGAAACTGTGAGGCAGATGGAAGAACACCACTTCACTGCGCCGCCGTATTTGTTTTATTTTATCGTGTACCCAATTTATTTTGTGACTTTCACTGGAGAATTTATTGCTAGCAGTTTGCCGTTTTAAATGTCACAAAAACATGCTCCCGTTTACAAAAAAATAAATAAAAAGATAAGCAGCTTTGTTTGTTCCATGACCTTAAAACCAAGGTACCGAACAGTCATTCTGGGCATACCGTTGTACCCTGGCTACACATTTGTATTGGATCTCACTGGATGGGAAGGTGGATGCAATGTACTTCAACAGTCTTCCCTTATTTACACACAAACGTCCGTGGTGACGTCCAGGTGAGAAAGTTAGCATACAAGAGTAGCCTGTTGTGCCGTCGAGCTCCATCTGGTTCGACTCGTTCTGCCAGACGGAATCCAAAAAAAAAAAAAAAAGTCAACAATCGCTCGTAGTCTCCACGCAGACTGCCAATGCTCCACTCGGATGAGTCGTTCAAGTCACGACACGTGTGCAAATAGGGGTCACGCACTCTACCCGTTCTGCGAGTCTTGTCAGGAGGAATCTAAAGACTCCAATGGGACAAATATAAAACAGGCCTTCAGCACATTTGAGTGGCATCATCGCTCAGTCAGCTGTTGACAGACAAAATCCAGATGAATGCACTTCAAGTCAAAGTCAGACATTCCCGTTCTTCCACGTTTCATTTCAAAATGCAGTCCTCCTGGCTGCATCTTATCCACGTCAAGTTCTGGCACGGATGCATTTGCTCAACTATGTTTAGGGTGAGTGTCTGCAAAAGTCAGAAAAAAAAATGCAGAGCCTTCTGTAAAATCTCCCACAAAATATCTGACATGCACAAGAACGAAAAGTGGCCTACTGTCTTCCAGTAAAACAAGATATGTCAGCTGCAGGGCTGTTTATGTATTCTGTAATATTTAGAGTTCGACCCAAATCTATCAAGTATGACCTTGATTTTTAGCAAGTTATACTCTCTTTCCCAAATGAAAGAAAGACAGGAGAAGAGAACGACTGTACACCGGAAAGCTTTCCGCTTCAAAACGGCACTGGGGGAAAATCCGAAAAACTGCACCGCCTTGAACGCATCAATCAGAACAAGACTGGCAAACAGAAAAATAATCTAAAGGAATGACAGTCTCCTGCATTTCCTTCTCATCAACAGTAATGACACAATTGTAAGACTGTTAGAAATGCACAATTATTACGTCGCCTGTACAGTTAATAAAATATTGATAACGGAAAACATTATGGAAGACCGACTTTTGGATTTATTGTACATAAAAGGTATGGTTGGTTCTTTGAAGCGCCCGCCAGCCTATTAAGTGGGAAATGAAACATTTAACTGTTTTTCATTACACACCGAGTTTCTCCATCCGCTTGGCTGGGCTAAGATCCAAAGCCACTTTCAAGCTGCAATGTCTGACACCCTAGCGTGCCGCAACACCCGCTTCCCCCCACGGGCACCGCACACCAGCTATCATGTCAAAGCCACAGGGTAAGCAGAGCTGCATGACGTTTTGTTAAATGCAGAGGTCAGCAATGAGAATAAAATAAAATAAAAACACGCATATGTCAACTTTGTGGGAAGAGTTGGAACCAACTTCGAAAGTTGGCCAGTTTTGACCTTAATGTGTGCACTTTACAACTCAATTTAAAGTAAACAGACATCAGCTCAGTCGTGGTATTGAGACAGGATGTGCGCCGTGCACCACCTGAGGGCGTCGGATCCACATGCTAACATTGCTAACATACACAAGCGCTACAAAAGATTACACGCACAGTCAAGTGCTGTCATATCCAAACAGACAAAGCCAAACGATCTCTCACACCCATCAGCGTTATTTGCATATCTCACGTGAATATTCAGCGATAACAAAAATGAGCAAAAAACAACAAAAAAAAAAAAAAAAAAAAAAAAACATTGCCGAAAGGCTGTAGATGAACACGGGTGACGAGATAAGAGGCATTTTCCTCTCCTATACGATCGCAGCGAGGATTCTGAGATTTATTTCCAGCGCCGTCTGGGACAGTGGGAGAACATATTTACCGGGGCTGCCTCCTCCCGGCGTGAAGCGACAGGAGGACAATTTGTTAGAGGGAAATGAGAGCTGACAGCCAAGGACGAGTCGAGACAGGACGAGGGCAGGGCAGGTTGCGCCTCGGGGCTGCATCTTTGTTTATCTGCTCTACCAGAGAGCGAGAGAGAGAGAGAAATACTACTTCCTGGTAGGACAAATGGCGATGGTGTGGACCAGAGATGCTTTAAAACCTGAAGTCTTGCCTAAGGCCAAATGGGCACGCCATCGCTGAAAAACAAAACTGGGATACACTGGAAGTCCATCCCTTTCGACAGGATTTGTCCTCATAAGGGTCACAGGTGAAATGGAGCCTCTCCAAGCTGACTTTGGGCGAGAGGAACTCTACATGCAGGAGTGAGTGCCAGTCAATTAGCCGGGGCACATACAGACGAACGATCATTCACGCTCATATTCAAAGCTATGAAGCATAGAATTGCAATGGGTGTGAAAAAAAAAAATCGATCGTCTATTCGATTGATGACGTGTAGCTTACTCAGTCGTCGTCGAATAAACAAAAATATGAACAAAAAATATTCCCATTGCATCTTATACCTAATGAACTTCCGGTTGAATTTAAGAAAGACGTTCCAGTGGAAGTATAAAGTACATTACAGGTCGTACATTGTGGGAAACACCTCGTGGACACAGAAGGAAGCGAGTCCAACATATTTTTTTTTCTGGCAATGTATTAATTATGTTCTGGACTCGATTAAACGGTATTACTTTGCATTGACATATTTCCAGAGTATTGGTAACAACTGTTTTTGAAAGTGATGCATTTTTTTCACCACTCGACATGCATTCATACACAGACGACAACGCAAATCTCAGTCAAGATGTTTATTTGTATCTCTGCAGTATGTCGGCAATTACTGTAAGCAGAGAAATCTGGTGATTGATTGTAAAGGGAAGAAAATGTTGATTCCCAAAGTTGGTCGGCGTTTGAGTATCTGGCTGGACCATATTTTCGGTGAAGCACCCAAGTGCCCAAAATGTGACAAGAGGGGCAACTAATGGACATTTTACTCATGACCGGTATATGACTTCAGGATGCAATTTGTCAATCAACTGTTTCAACACTGCCTTGAAGAAAAGTATGAGGCTATATAAACTAATAAATGCACAAATGTACTTGGTAACGCTAATCCCACTTTTGCCTGCAGCTCAACTCAGCTTGCCCAAGTTTTCCCTTCAAAGGGTTACCGTGGGAAAATGTAAACCACGTGGCATTGAACGCATCAGTCGGAATGGAACGCTAACAAACAACAACAGTACGGGAGATTATTACAAGAGGCTTGTGTATTCATTGTATGGTGAAGGCTCAGGACTAAAATTGTGGAGTAGAAAAGTGCAGAGTCAAGAACTGAGGAACAGTCAAAGCTAACATCCGCGTGTGTGTTAATTTGTGCCCTTTCGAGTGACAAATCCGCTACACCAAAGAGCAACCAAGCGTGGCTTGGATCACGGACTAAAGGACTACTTGGTCGTAGTACCTTGACGAAGACCAAAAATGAAGTTTTCATTCACTTCAGTTTTAAAAATCTTGACACATTTGGCATGATTCTTACAAGGACACAAACCTCAAATATTATTCTAATATTAATAGTTAGGGATGTTCAATACCATATTTTTTAAGACCGATACTGGGAGGAGTATTCACTCAAGTACTCACCAATACCAAATACCGAGATCACTAGTACTTTTGATACATAAAAATCCAATTAACGCAATGACAGATATTTCTTAACAAAGACCATTCTGTCTTCCTGACGGACAGGATGATTCATTAACGCGTCAAACGGTTGCCGTGCCGCACCAATTACTAGCAAGCAAGTCTTACTTGATCTCAGATTTATTTATTTTTTGCCGAAAGTATTGGTGGCTGGTATCGCCATCCATGAGTACTCAATACCTTGAAATAAGGCCGGTATCGGCTGGATACCAATGTCAGTACTCGCCCATTCCTAATAATAAAATCATTAAATTCCAGCTTGTTGAATTTCTAATTATGAAATCCAAATTTTGATCCATTCATTGTTTAAAAAAACAGGACTTTTTCCCCCCCAAATTGATAAACTGCACAGACATATGTGACGGTTCAATTCATGGTTTGGTCTGTAACATACGGCGTGTTACGGAAGGACATGTTGACATTTCCGTTCTAAAACAAAACTATATTCTTAGCTGTAGGCGACAGTGAGAATTAGATCTGAGAGGAGACTGAAAGGGCTGGAGCAGCAAATTGGAGACTGCGGAGTTTCATATGGCGTGGGTTAGCATGGGATGGATGTAAACCAACAGGAGGTAACACTCAAACAGGAAGGAAGGAATGATGAACAATAGCGTGACACACACACAAATAGAGGACAGGATGAAGATTGTCAATGTTTCCATTTACCATAATCCTTCAGTGTTCTTCAGCGAGCTGGTGGAGCGTGACCTTGGTTTGAGAATGATACTCATGTTCTCACGTTCCCGTCCGCATACACTTGCTCTACTTATGCACACGCACATCTAGCCACACAAACACACAGACACACTTGAGGGCCACCTGGACCTCCAGTCCCGTACGCTCCCTCGGATCAAGTCGTCCGTATTCCCGATGATCCCCGACTGCCTTTTGAAAGCTCACTCCTGGACGGATGAGGGATTCATTCTCGTTTTGAATCCAGACAACTTCCCGGGTTTTGCTTCCCCACTCGGCACCCTCCAACCCTCACCCGAGTGGAAGAGTTGCATGACTCTTCACGCCGTCTCTGCCTCACTCCACAGCTGCAGCCTGGCTTTTGAGTGCGAGTGGGAGGGGTTGTTATGGTCGTAGTAATTCCTTAAAGGGCGGGACTTGCTTTCACCCCTCGCCTACCTCCCAGGCGTCCTTATAATCTCAAACGTCAGTCGCCCATGCTGCCACGGTAACCTAAAACCAAAGGCAACAATGCCAGGAGTGGCGGACGCTGACCCCCATGTTGTTTTGAACGCAGCAAAGAAAATGTGTGCGAGTGGACTGGAAATGTGCTTTAATGGGAGAGGAGGAGAGGAAATGTAACCCTTGATTAAAAATAATAATAATTGAAATACCAGAAAATTACTGTGGTAGACTACTAGACTTTTTGGGGTGATTTTTTTAGGAGCCCTGTCATTTATTATTGTTATTCTTAATTAATGATAAAGTATACGATAAGGCTGCAACCATATTTGGATTCAACACAAAGATTACACTGATCAACACATTATTTTTATTCATTTCTTTTTAAATCGGAGAGGCAAGAAAACTTTTTTCGATAAATTGTTTCCTCTTATTCCGACACAGCACAATAATAATAATAATGATAATAATAATAGCAACAACACTGCTGTTGGTCACGATATGGTGACAAATTTTACTCAAGAGGAGACTAAGGGCCACAGCAGCCAGGAGGGGGACTGTTGCAGCATCCCGGGATAGTCAGAGTGCATGTGTTTATTTTGAAGCATATAGAATTATGAGTAAATATGACAGATGAATCCTCATATCTAAAATGAACAGATCTGTGTCTTGTTCTCTAAAATAATATAAATATTCCTTTTGGATGGACCTTGTTCTCTAAAATAATATAAATATTCCTTTTGGAGCCCATCTTAGCGCATGGATACAATATGAAAACCCAAATGCATGGTCACAGAAACAGATGACCCCAATGCATTCCAGCGAGTATCTTCTGGACTTTCTCATGCATTTGAAGTGTAAGAAAGCAAGATAAGAGTGAAAATGCCCAAAATAGAACAGGAAGTCGGTCATTTTTGTTTGAAGTCAGCCATCTCGGGCAAATTCCAGCACTCAGATTTGGACAAAGTATCCAAATGAGCCCCAGTTGTCAACCGGGTATCCTCATTAGTGTTTCTCAGTGTTTTTATCGAGCCAAGCTACATTAGAAAAATCTCATACAGCGCACCAAATAAAAATGCCACCAACAAAAAGTTAAGACTGAAATGAAGACAATCTTGTCTGAATGTACTCAAAAATTCAAACTGTGTGAAATTTGGACCCGTTTAGTTCAACACAAAGCTGATCTCCTTGCAGGAAGCCGTGACAACCAACAGGCGAACAAACGGGTCCATTGTACCTTTTTCCAACAAGTAAAAGACTGTTGAATATTTCTATCTGTCAGTATTACAATGCTAGCATAGAGAGTTGACCAAAGACATGATATTGTCAGAAAATAATTCATTTTCAGACAAATGAAGAGAAATTGGATCATTTCCTGTGGCACATCTGCGATGCTAGCTACATTGGAAAGCTTTTTTGCCTAATGGGGGCAGAAGATGACGTCAAAGATTGACGGCCATTTCAAGAATGTGCTTGGGGTGAAACGGGTCCTTGAGTAATTTGACTACGTCAAGAAAATGCTCCAGGAATTCTTTTTGCCCCGGATACCGTTTAATTGGTGTGCACTGTCGAGAAGAAGACTCAGGCCAGCCACAGCAACGATTGTCATGCTATGCATGACAATAAGACACCCCCAATGGACTGAGAAGTCCACCTTCAAAATGAAATCTTCCCAAATACAGTTGTACATGGATATCAGTGCCATGGTACGCTTTTATTTTGAAGTGGGTTGTGACAGCGCATGATGGTTGACTTGAATCTCCATCCCGAATGAAAGTTGGATAGTTGGAACCCGGTTTAAATTTAAATTGCCATCACAAGATTAACATGTCACGGTGAAATCACGTTCAATCATTAATTAAGGATGAAAAAAAAAAAAAAAAAGAATTGTGCTGAAACTGTACAATATGGCACCTGTTCTCAGTGTTAGCGGCTAGCAGCTAGCTGCTAATCAAGTTCCATTTTTAGACTGGTAAATGGCGTCAGAATTCTTTCAAAGGAAATTTAATAGGCGGAAATGACTGCACACTTTGATGCTCACAACCTGACGGTTATAATTCCGACTGATCTTTTTTTTTTTTTTTTTAAACAAACCAGGCACACTCAAGTGTACTGTTTTGGGCTGGTAAATCTGCTATTGCGGTTCTGGCATCACTTCGTCTCATAGTCCAAGACAGAAGAAAATACAGTGTTCGATAGCTTCAGTCCAAGAATTCGCCAGGGAAAAAAAAAGGGATGGCAAGGCCACATTCATTGTCGCTTTTGGTTTCTGAATTACATAGTGGATTCAGAATTACATCAAATGCTCTCGGCTGAAGGTTCCCCACCGCCATCATACAAAAACCTTCCACTGCATGACGATTGAGGCCGTTTCACACAAAAGAAGACATTCAACACCAAGACGCCCCGAGGTCAACTTTGAAGCAGCTTTGAACATTTCCGACTGACCAGAAACGTAAGCGACGGCAGAGTGACATCAGTCAGCGCGAGCTTCCCTTTTGTTCGCAGCAAGAACGGCGTATATAAAAGACATGCAGATGGAAACGCGTCCATCTGCGGCCCCATTCAAGACAAAACAAACGGCCTGACCGACCCTTTTGACTGATAATACCGCGGCCATCCACTCCAGTCGCACGTACGGGCTTTCATGTCACGAAAGGAAGGCGGCGTCGGCGGAGGCAGCGGCCTTGAGGAGAAAGCGGGATGCTAATGCTGCGACGTGCGTGCGACGTATGTGCGCATGAAGTGCGAGCGTCGTCAAGTACGCACCTCAACATCCCCGTAAAAGTGAAAGTGAAACTCCAAGCGGCACTTGAGGCAGGTGTTGGAATCATGCAAACAGTCCTCTTTTAAACTAAATGTCTCACCATCTATCCCATTTCAAAGAATTCAACACTTTTTAGGGACATTTTCAAGTTTCACAAAAAACAACCTAGTGCTGGGCTACACTGTACAGACATTATATAACCTGACACATCCCGATTTACCAGTAAAACGTTTTCCTTAAAATTACATGACATAAGGTAATTTTCTCTCATCTTTCTCAAAAAAAAAAAAACCATTATATTAAAAAACAGCAATGGAAGATTTTTTAATTGTTTTGCCTGTCACAAATTAAATCAGTGGTAATTAATAAATAATATTTTTGGGACAAATTAAGTGAAATTGCCTAATTTCCCACAACACCCTAGTTGGGAATAACTGCACAGAAGAGTGCTTCACAACTATTGTTGGAAATTGACTTTTTAATATCCAACTGGTCTGCTCTCTGGAGCACCTGATCATAAAATTAAGTGCGGAATGAATCCTCTTTTGTTATTGCACTGCTTCTTAAAATGCGCTTGTGAGCAATTTTGGGGGAAAAAATGCATACACCTCCTACAGAAGGACAAGATTGCCCACTTTTCACTAACAAGCTCACTTTGAGTATTTTTCACTCATTTTTAATCATTTCGTGCCATTTTTGGAGCAATCTGTAAATATTCAGTCCGAGGGCCCACTTTTTAATGGCTGTAATTGACAAGTTTTGAAGCTAAATTGGAACGTTTTAAAGCAGCACAATACAACGCAAAAATAGGGAACCAAAACAAGGGCCAACAAAATTCCAGGAGAGGACATCGAGGGCATGGAATGGCTCAACTCACTTCTAGTAGTCCTGTTTCCGAATGCAATACATATTGCGATTCAGATTTTTTTTCAAAGCTAGATAATTATGATAGCCATCACTATATTTCCTTGTTACTATGAAACCCTAAACATGAATAACTATTACAAAGTCAGATTTAGTTTTAGAAATGATATAACAGAATCGAATACTAATTGAATATATCAATATTAACAAAAAGAAACAAAAAGCACAAATATTCATAATAAGAATGATGATGATAAATGAACGGCATTATTATTCACCTTAATCCACACTCATAGGTCAAATAAGAAACATCTTGCCCACCCTTGATGTACAAGGCAGCCACCTAGTGCTGATTGCACCGCTAGTGCAGCATTAAGCCTGCCATAAAAAGAGCGGCAGCAACAGACTGAAGAGGCAAACATCAATAGAGAAAATTATTGATTTTAAGGGTCGGGGAGGGGGGAAAAAAGAGAGAGAGAGAAAAGTCCAGCGCGTGGTACACATAGAGAAAGTGCTCTGAGTCAACGTTGGTATATGTACAAATAGCAGCCAACGAAGCAGAGCACAGATGGCTCGGGCACGCTATTGACAAGGCTACATCCATATCTATATGTCTACACAGCCATTATCTTAAATTCATATGCAAATAATCCGACACCGCAGTGAAACACGCAGAAAAAGGCACCTATCCGGATTTCACATTCATACATCTTTGGGTGTTGTTTTTGTTGTTGTCGTTGCTCGAGGTCACTGAGTGGATGCTGCTCACAGAACTACGGCAGCATGATAATGCACCTAATCAGGTCTTGAAATTTGCTGTGCGGGGGCCCTAATGGGCGCAGAGTGCTCGGATTATGAGCGGTGCGCCTGAACACGATGACTGAGTGTTCATTTGATGTTAACCGGGTCAGAAAAAGCAAAAAATTAGGAATATGGGAATATCCAGCCACACAGGAGGGTAAAGCAGATGCTGCAACAGGGCAGGCCACGCGGGGCCCCAAGTGGAAAGGGGGCCCCGCAACATCATTCTCATCATCAAAAACCTTGCATTCTGGAAAAGATGCACTACTGTCATTTCTTTCACTGAGTGGATGCTGCTCACAGAACTACGGCAGCATGATAATGCACCTAATCAGGTCTTGAAATTTGCTGTGCGGGGGCCCTAATGGGCGCAGAGTGCTCGGATTATGAGCGGTGCGCCTGAACACGATGATTGAGTGTTCATTTGATGTTAACCTGGTCAGAAAAAGCAAAAAATGAGGAATATGGGAATATCCAGCCAAACAGGAGGGTATTACATAGTATTATTATTTTTGAAAACCTGATGTGCTGAATTAGCACACAGAAAAAAATACTCGCTTGTCTCTGATTAATTTTTTTTTTTTTTAAGGTAAAGCATCTTTGTTTCTCTATCATCTCTCATGTCAGCCTGACCAATTCATCATCTTTTTTTTTTGGTGGGGGGGTCCCATGGTTATTCCTGCTTGAGGCCCCCTGGGGATATAAAACGCCCCCCCCCCCACACACACACACACGCACACACACAGATACATACAATGTTGAGTAAACAGTGCTAGACGACAGCAGGTGGAAGAACTCCGCAGATAAGAATGCACACAAAGCAAGCTCGTTCCAAGTTCAGGCCGACTTTCTGGCTCTGAAAGCAAGCACACAACTTTCTGGATTTCTCGAAGCCAAGCTAAACCTTGCATACCCTCTCCTGCCGCGAGGTTTGATGTCGATGGGCTTGTTGGTGGCGTAGGGCGAGCCGTTGGAGCAGGCGTGGCGGTAGCGCGCTATCCTCTCCAGCGACAGGTACTCGGAGTTGACCGGTAAACTCATCTCGACCAGGGGCGGGGTTCAAGGGGGGTGAGGGGGGCGGACTCGAAAGCAAACCGAGCGGCACCTGGTCCCACCGAGGTTGAGGGGGGAAAAAGAGGAGAAGGAGAGCGGAGTGTGGAGAGCGAGTGAGGCGGTGGGTGTGACTTGGAGTCAAAAGATGATAGAGGGAGAGAGAGCGAGGGATGCAATAGGAGGGGGGGGGGAGCAAAGTGCAAATGCAGAGTAAACTAATTTATCATATCTGTCAGCTCATAATCAAGTACGTTTTCTAGTAATGCTGCAAGGCTGGCGGCATGGCCACACTTTCACGACCTGAAAGTCCCTTCGTTCAACAATTACATTCAGACTCGATGGCCAAAGTGTTCTGCCTGTTAGCAGCTGAGTGGACTTTATCATTGAAAGCTGATGTTTTGGTTGCTCATTTTTCTGGGTTCTACACATATATTCAATTTAAAAAAAAAAAAGGATTCAAAAGAAAGACAACAAGCATTTTGGAGCGGGGGGATTGGACACGAGACAGGTTTGGATTCTATGTGCGGTAAAATATTAAAATATGCCTATTTTTGAGGGAAATAATGTCATAAAACAGGGCTCGGCACTAACTTTTGCAATGGTCGCACTAGTGCGACCATTTTTTTTCCCCAGTTGGTCCCACGAGCACAGATTTGGTCCTACCCTTTTTCTGGGGAGGAACAGCATGACAATATTTGCTGACGTATAATCGTCTTAATTGGCATAAAAGTTTCATATGATGTAAACATTGACAATGACTCAACATCCATTCATCCATTTTCTATTCCGCTTTATCCTCACAAGGGTCTCGGGGCATGCTGGAGCCTATCCCAGCTGTGTTCGGGCAGTAGGCGGGTCCATTTTGAACGGGTTGCTATGCAATTGCAGGGCACATATAGATGAACAATCATCCGTGCTCATCCTCATACCCAGTGACAATTTAGAGTGTTCTATTAACTTGCCATGCATGTTTTTGGAATGTGGGAGAAAACCGGAGTACCCGGAGAAAACCCACACAGTTGCAGCCAAAATATCTTTTCGTGACATACATTATTTTTTTGTTGTTGTTGTTGTTGTTGTTGTGTCTATTTTCTAAATGTCCTGTTAAAAAAGACCAAAGGAAATTTTATTTCCAAATAGGACCAATAAAAAGATACCGCAGTTTACAATTTGAAAAGGAGCAGTAGAAGCAAATATATACAGGCACTATAAGATACGCTTCCATCTATTAAATAATAAATACAGATAGCACACATACAATCGTAACTACTACTGATATTAATAATAATTAAAATGTATTGTTTAGTATTCATGTATTAATACCTGATTATTAGTAGCAGTAGTGAAAGTATTGTTGTCATACCTCAAACTAAACTGTGAAAAATGACATCAGAAGTGTCAGACATTAGCCAACGTAAATCCTTCCCTGTCAGACTGTGACGGGAGTCTTTTGGACTCACGATAAATTGATATATCATTCACGCTCACAATCAATCAAGTGCTGTATATGAACATTTCCACCAGCAGATGGGAGTAGTGCACTACAAAAGCAGCCTCGAGTCAACAGAGGACACTGTTCTGCCCTTTAAGTCACGAATGCGAGGAAGCAACAGAATAAATTGGGTAGGGGCAGAAAGCAAAATACTCAATTTACACAGCTGTGAAAACAAAAAAAAAAAAACAAAAACAAAAAAAAAAACGCTGGACCTATTTGATATGTTGACTTTGGCTTTTAATTTTTCGACAGACAAACGCTCTCAATCACGATAGTTTTATTTGGAATTTGAGATTGATGTTAGCAACAACACCATGAAACAGTAATGCATTCATTTTATTGAATGGTAGATTAAAAACCTACCTCAATGTGGAGACTGCTAACTGCACACACACACACGCACACACACACACACACACACACACACACACGCACACACGCACTCACACACACACACACACACAGTAAATCTCAGTGGTTTTCCTGTTGCAGCTCTGCTTTGTCAGACTCATCCAGCGTGTGACAACAGATCGTGTGTGTGTGTGTGTGTGTGTGTGTGTGTGTGTGTGTGTGTGTGTGTGTGTGTGTGTGTGTGTGCGCGTGTGTGCGCGCGCATGCCTGCCAATTCCAATCGCAACGGTGGGCTTTGTGACATCCGCGTACCCATGTAGTGACTTAGGTGGGCGCGTCGGGACAGGTGACACGGGCACGCTCCAGTGCAGAGACAACCATCTCCCGCGCCTCCTCGCAAAACAAGCACAATGCTTTACACATGCCATCAGCGCATCAAATGACGCAATCGCCGTCACACGGTCTGCCGCCTTCCCTGACACACGCTGCCTTGTTCCCCGAGATGAATGAAGTCCTTGCACTCTCTACTTAAGTAGATACAAATACCAATGACAAGCAAACGTATGTGCAGAGGTGATGTGCTGGGTTTACTTGACTTACTCTTAATCAACCATTCAAAGGACTGAAAAATGCTGCTATCTTTGCTTTTTTGAATTTTAAGTTACATGTGGCCAACACGAATGATTGTGAAGGCCCTGGGTAGATTTGATTGACTTTGAAGCACATGGAGGCTGAATGCTCCATCCATCCAACTGTCCTTTATAGGAGCAAAGCTGGGGACTCCCTTCCCTCCCCCCTCTTTCGAAAGATTTTCTTTTTCATCTAAGAAAATCGGGTGTGTGTGTGTGTGTGTGTTGGTTAGCACGTCGACTTCACAGTGCGGAGGTGCCGGGTTCGAATCCAGCTCCGGCCTCCCTGTGTGGAGTTTGCATGTTCTCCCCGGGCCTGCGTGGGTTTTCTCCGGGTACTCCGGTTTCCTCCCACATTCCAAAAACATGCATGGTAGGCTGATTGAACACTCGAAATTGTCCCTAGGTGTGAGTGTGAGCATGGATGGTTGTTCGTCTCTGTGTGCCCTGCGATTGGCTGGCAACCAATTCAGGGTGTCCCCCGCCGACTGCCCGGAGACGGCTGGGATAGGCTCCAGCTCCCCCCGCGACCCTAGTGAGGATCAAGCGGTTCGGAAAATGAATGAATGAATGAATGAATGAAAATCGGGGCGTCGTATGGCAACCTGTCAGGTCTCTCCATTCTGACTGCCTCTTGTTAGTCATTGTTTTTTTTTTTTTTTTTTTATGTCTCTTGGATGGGTTGTAACTGTGAATTTATTGCTCTGTATTTGTGCATGTGGAATGACTAATTTGATTCCATTGCATCCTCTTCAGCTTATGGTCAGGTTGCAGGGGGAGCCGTGTTTCGCAGGGAAACCCAGACTTCCCTCTCCCCAGCCACTTCATCCAGCTCTTCTGGGGGAACCCCGTGGCGTTCCAAGGCTAGCCTGGACACATGGTCTCTCCAGCATGTTCTGGGTCATTTTAGTTTAAAATGGATACTTAACTGTGACTTTGAGTGACTGATAAAGTAATAGTTTGGTGAGTTTAAAAAATACTTAGCAAAGCAGTAAAATCAATCAGTGCATTCCCTTTTTGGTGTTCTTGTTTCTCCACGGATAACGAAGTGTGAGCGACAATCCGATGCGACAAAGAGGCGGAGACTGGCCACACATCCATCTCTCCTACACCACTGGCTAATGGGTTCGTACACAAAGCACATACGTCAGAGTTAATTGAATTCCCAGCAGCGGTGGATAAATGGTTAAAAATAAAGAAAGAAAAAAGAAAAGGAAAGAAAACACACTCTCCGAGGCTCCCTCTAAAGTGGCAGATTATCACCATGGCAACTGTACTTCAGCCACGGGAAAGCAGGTTGACAAAGACTGACTATTCATCTTCCGCTGTGTTTGAATGAGCAAAGTTATTGAGAGGAAGAGTCGGCAATGGCGTGGCCAAGAGGCTCGTCCACTTCGCCGCACCTTGCATCAAAAGGGGGGGGGGGGGGGGCTGTTTAGTGGTGACGACGACCAATTCCTTCGCCTCACCCCGGCCCGCACTTCCTGCCTACCTTTTATCGTGCCTGCCGAGTCATGTTTATAATGTGGTTGCCTTGGCGATGTGGCAGCTTTCAAAAGGGACAGGTAACCAATCAGCATGCAGTTGCTAAGGGTAAGAAATGATGACAACATCGAGGATGACGAGAGTAGACGTGATGTAAACACGACACAATGGGAATCGATCCAAGAAGAAGAAGAAAAAAAACATTTGCAAGGAACCATGATTCAATCACATGAAGGCAGGATGTAATGCACTAAAATTCATTCATTCATTTTCCGATCCACTTATCCTCACAAAGGTCGCAGGGGGTGCTGGAGCCTATCCCAGCCGTCTTCGGGCAGTAAGCAGGGGACACGCTGAACCGGTTGCCAGCCAATCGCAGGGCACGCAGAGATGAACAACCATCCACGCTCACACTCACACCTCGGGACAATTTAGAGTGTTCAATCAGCCTGCCATGCATATTTTTGAAATGTGGGAGGAAGCTGGAGTACCCGGAGAAAACCCACGCAGGCCCGGGGAGAACATGCAAACTCCACACAGGGAGGCCGGAGCTGGAATTGAACCAGTCGACACGCTAACCACTGGACCACCACCGGGCCGCCATGCACTAAAATGACAAATCTAAATAAAATACTCAAATATCAATGTAATTAAATGTCATGAAAATAATGAAGGGGGGGTGGGGGCTCAATGAAGAAATTTCTTGTGTTGATCTGGTAATGGGCTGAAAATATTTTTAATTTATGTTTTATTTAACTGCACTACATGTGTATTTGTGAGTGGGGGCTTTTTGCACAAACGATTGTAGAATATTCCATCCATTTTGTACAGCTGTAGCCTATCTCAGCTGACCTTGGATGAAGAAAAGCAGCGTTACATCCTGGACTGCTGACCGGCCAATCACAGGACACATATTGTCAAAACTACTCACTCAACTTTCATACGAAGACAACATAAACAAGGAAACCTGGGGCTGGCACGGGGGAGAATGGGAAAACCCCACACAGGTAGGTGACAAAGACTTCAGCGCCGCCTGCATGCATTGGGTAACTGAGAACGGAGGTTTAGCTTCCAACAAGACAATGATCGTAAACATAAAGCAAAATCTACAATAAGATGGTTCAAAACTGCAAAGTCTAAAGTCGGGGGGTGAATAACTGTGCACGCCACATTTTTTTAGGTTTTTTTTTCATGACTGTGTCCCAGTAGTGTTGATTTTGCACACACACACACACACACAAATCAAATTTTATATTTTCATGTCTGATGCCTGAAATGCGGCAAAAGGTCAAAAAGTTCAAGTGGGCCGAATATTTCGCAAGCTACTGTGTACGTCACAGCATGTGTGTGTGCGCACGTGTATGAGTACATTACACACCATTCACTTCCATCGATTACGAACACAATGAAACAGATGATCAAGTGTCACCGAGGGTCTGCCGTCGAGTCCTTGTCGGATTCGTGTCGTCCGCGCACGCTAGCTGTGAAACCCGCTTCCTCTCTAGACACAAATTGATGGAGAGATGAATGGACGTGGGCAGCCTCTTAAACGTTACCACACACGCGCCTGCGCGCACACATACAACACAACGACAGCATTTGAGATGCAGTACGGCACAAGCACATGGGCCAGCTAATCGGTTTAACCTGGCAGTGGGCCCACTGATGTCAGAGTAATCCCTCATTAAAGCCCTGATGACATCACTACTACGCCGGGGAGAGTGTGTGTGACCCAGAGCTGAGGCCACATGCTTTTGGAAAACTTTTGTTGGATGCGTCTTGCGTGTGTCTCTCTCTCTCTCTGTCTCTGTGTTTGCACGGCAAAACCCCTCATCACCTTTATTGTGTGAACATTTTGGACAGTTCACAAGGGGAAATCCCCATTAGACTGTCGTCGTGTTTGTGCGGGTGTCAGGGACTGCCTGTCACTGTGCGCCAACGCAGACCAGGTAATCCAGGATGTTCCCCAACACGCGCAGACATGCTTGGAACGCTGGTTGGTTTGTGTGTGTGTGTGTGTGTGTGTGTGTGAGACTACATAATATGTTCATGTGCATTTTATGTAAGCGCGCCACAACATGCATTCACACTGACAAGAATTAGAGTTCCACACAGTCTGAACAGGCCATCATTAAATACACTTAAAAGATGCGCAAAAAAGAGTAAGAAGCAATTTCTAAAATAAAACACAAAAAAGTTATTTAAAAATGAGCAGTATGAAAGCATCTACTGCCCATTTGTCATGAGGTCCTCCTTTACCATTTGTATAGATAAGAGTGATGTGTGATAACAAAATGCATTCATTCATTCATTTCCCGATCCGCTTTATCCTCACTTGGGTCGCGGGGGGGTGCTGGAGCCTATCCCAGCTGTCTTTGGGCAGTAGGCGGGGGACACCCTGAACTGGTCGTCAGCCAATCGCAGGGCACACAGAAAGGAACAACTATTCGCGCTCACACTCACACCTAGGGACAATTTGGAGTATTCAATCAGCCTGCCATGCATGTTTTTGGAATGTGGGAGGAAACCGTAGTACCCGGAGAAAACCCACGCAAACACGGGAAGAACATGCAAACTCCACACAGGGAGGCCGGAGCTGGAATTGAACCCGGTACCTCTGCACTGCGAAATCGACGTGCTAACCACTCGACTACCGGGCCGCAACAAAATGCATAGTTGATGAATACAAGCTGAAGTACGGTGGCTTAAAGGGGTCAAAAATGTTCAAGTCTCAACATGCCCGAATACGACTTTTTTGAGAATTTGGCTCAAATTTACAGCAAAAATAATGTCATTACAAGACCTTGGTCTACGGGCATTCAAGGGAAACATCGTCTGACGCATTGGTTCATTTTCTTTGGCTTTTCTATCATTCCACTTCATTGTATGGTGGCCCTAAAGGGGTCAAAAAGGCTCAAAAGTTGACAGACTATACCTTCCCGGTATGCATAATTGCAACAGCCCACAGAGCTCCTTAATTAAAAGCAAACAAAATGGCACTTGTAAAAAAAGAAAAAACTAAACCCGGGAGCACATTTAAATGTTCTCAGCGCGTATTGAACGAGTCCAAAATGACTGCTGACTTGAGTGTTATTCGACACGACGACAACGTGCGAGTCTGTGCTACCGGCTGGATGAAAAACGCACAGCAACAGTTGGGATTGTGCAAGTGGGAGTGCGTTTCCTCCGAGGAAGCCATTGCATTCATCGTGTGCCAGCATGCACGCAAACGCACGCCACACACACATACACACACAGGACAGTGCTGGCTAAATATTGGTTCGAAATGTTTGCACAAATGAGGATACAATGCCAAGTTTTCGGGAGGGAAAAGTAAGCCAGAGAAAGAATGCAGCAGTGTAGAAAGTTTCAAGTATGTCATTATGACTTAGTCCAGCCAGGTACGAGGGGGGACTCCCTCTCTAAACCCCCCCGTCTAAGCCGTTGATTACGCCCAGCCATAAACACTGTCGTCATCCAAATCGTTAGCGTCATCCAGCTTTGCCACTAATGAGGGCGATTCCCGGAACGCGTGTCAGGCGCCGCCTCGGGACGCCACTGACCACGAGGAACGCGGTTGCGCCACAGCAGCTGCTTATTACCTCCTCCAAGGGCGTGAGGTTTCCAATTATTGTGTGTTTGGTAGACGGATTAAAAACGATTTCTCATGCACATTTTTTTCCCCTTTTTTTTCACATTTTGTCTTTGCGATAAATCATGACGGTGAATAATCATATATATTTGTTTTTTGGATTGGATACAACTTTATTGTCAAATATGTAGTGCAGTTATGTGCAACAAGGCGAGATATGATCTTAATCCGGCCCACCGATCTCAAATCAAGAGTCCACTAATATTTGTTGCATTCATAACGCCATTTTTTCCCTAAAATTGGTTCATTTATTTGTTTTTTATTTTTTTTGTATTCTGTGGTTGTTGAAACATAATGTTCATAGTAAGTGAAATGTATAAAATTATACAACTATAAAAATGTACCTACAGATCTAAAATTTCATTTTCATTTATTTTATGGACTAATTTTTCAAGCGGAATTACAAAAGGCATGTACGTTTTTTCCTGACAAATCAAACAATATTGAGATGTACTCGTATTCATTCAATTGAGTGATATTTTGTCAATGAAAAAAATGCTTTCACCAATTTGGAATGTATTTTCTTATATCATTTGTAAATTCATATCAAATCCATTCTAATTAATCAAATTAAAAATGTCAATTAATTATTTTATCATGACAAAATTGTTTGAAACGTTTTTATCCTTATCTACCCATGGCCTAACCACCCTTTATTTATACTGTATATTTATTGATTGATTGATTGATTGCAGTCTGCTAACGGGTTGGCTGACAATGCAAACGATAATCTGTTCTCAATTACTCAAGAGATCTTGCTGTCCACAGCGGCGCTCATGGTTCTTTATTAATATACAGTATGTGGATAGTTACGTACTGATCCAACTTGGGAATTTCTGCCCTGGCAGAGGTCTGCGCCATTCTCACGTAGCCCTGTTCATACACTCGGTTTCAACTGTGACAAAGGTCACGTCCAAGAGTTGCACCTCAAGAGCAGGACGCCGACATATTTATGAGATGATTTCTTTCAAAGGCAACCACATCACTCCATCCACATTGTTTTGTTTCACAATTCATTGCCATTTATTAGCAGCGGTGGCACCATTGAAGTGGACGGCTCCTTTGTTCGTACAGGAAGTGCCGCATTTGATAGCATCTCCGGGCTAGCCTCAGGTTTTGTTTGGGTCAAGAGGCTGACGCACACGGCCGCACAGTGGCACTCCGATTCACCGCGCGTATTACGTTTCACGGAACCAGCTTACACGGAAACGACAAAGGCCTGTCTAATCCAAGTTTGGGACGGGCATGTGGCTAGTGAAAGGATAAGCCTGCGGGGCTAGCCATTAACTAGCTTCAAAAGGTTCATGACCTCGGAGAGGTTTCATTTTTGTGCTACTGTCTAATCAAATGGGGAGAGGAAAAAAACAATCTCCATTTGCCTTTTTTTTTTTTGTCATTTGAAAGTAACAGACACTATTCAGAGTAAAATTATAGATAATGTGAGCCATCTGTGAAAAAACACATTTTCATCGCTCACACACACACGCCTTCCTGTGTGGAGTTTGCATGCGTGCCTGCGTGGGTTTTCTCCGGGTACTCCGGTTTCCTCCCACGTTCCAAAAACATGCACGGCAGGCTGAGTGAACACTCTAAATTGTCCCTAGGTGTGAGTGTGAGCATGAATGATTATTCGTCTGCGTGTGCACTGCGATTGGCTGGCAACCAGTTCAGGGTGTCCCCCGCCTGCTGCCCGAAGACAGCTGAGATAGGCTCCAGCATGCCCCGCGATCCTTGTGAGGATAAAGTGGTTCACAAAATGGATGGATGCATTCGTGTCGATCTGCATTGCAGCAGCACCTGGAAAGCAACCCCAATAAGAAAGATCGTTTTGAATTCATCAACTTCTTTGACATCATTTTATTTGTCACGACCTGTGAAAATCATCATGTTGTTTTGTGGTGCGCTGTCACTTGACTTGAATAAAATAAAGGAGTCCTATGAAGCAAACCACGTTTCTAATCTCCCAAACCAATCACTCAGTCCCAGTCGGTTAGTTGCCTTTGAGTCAAAACTGCGGTGATGTTCCTAATTTCCGACCGTTCGGAAAAACATGCATCATGACCGCCAGGCTCGGGGAGAGGTTTTGCCAGCTGCTCTGTCTTTCTTATTGATCTGTCCGTCTTCTCCCCTTTTGTGGGCGAGATGAACGCCAGATTGAGCGGCCCCGCGCCGCAGCTGCTGTGCGGACAGCGCGCCCTGATAAATCAAATTGAAAGAGAAATGGACATTTACAATCGATGTGGTCTCAAAAGCCGCCCTGGGGCTTTGGGGAGCCTTATTGCTAGCAGAGTGTCTCAAGACACATCTTTATTGGTCATGGTCGAACTTTATTTGCACAAATCTATTTCTACAAGACCTCGGGGTTGTTTTTGGCTCCAGGTGACCATTCGCTGGTATTCCAGGAGACTTTATTCAACTGACCAGTGACAACCTGATTCACTACGAAGAGATTTTCGGTCAGCTTTCATCACTAAAAGAGACATATTATGCCACTTTTCTACTAAATGAAACACTTCCCAGGAGTCTTAATAAAATGTGTGACATTCCTCGGTTATAATGGCTCAAGGATGAAGAATTACGGGGCACTTATCAAAACAGCTCGCTCCGATGGGGGCTGTCTTGTCTCATACAAATGAACCACGGCTCACCCCGACCTCTTTACTACACAGCCAATGCAGAGAATGGATTTTGTCACCGTGATGACTTCCCGAACCGGCTATAAAAGTCACGCAAACAACAGGATGTTACCGAATTGTTAATTGTGAACATAACGACACTTGATGCTTCCTTTTGGTGGATGGCATTTCCTGTGGGGAGAGTTCAAAGGGCTTCCGTGGCAATGCTAGTGACTATTAGCCTTTTGATTCTACTAAGTGCTCATGGGACGGTATTAGGAGGATCATACTGATACTAATACTGGCCAGCGATCTTGTGGCAATGCGTCGCTGTCCCTCAACTTCCAATCTCGTGCTTCTTTGGACAGCAAACTAGTTGAGACCGAAACAATAGCACCTCTATACTTAAAGCCAAATAGTCCACTTCATTTTAACTCGATTGATTCACAATTCGATTAATCAATTCTAAATTCCAGACAATGAACAGCATTCTTAACCCATTCGTTGCCCATGATGTTGATTCCTGGACTGACGCGTGATTCTGCACACTTAACAGACACTTGAGGAACATGGAACATCTGAAGCAAAATACACACAATCAAGTAAACAGCGTTCTCGTCAAACAAGTTGTTGCTTCCTGCCAAAAACAGAAGAAAAAAAAAATCAGGAGGTGAAACAGGGAGAACTTTGTGGGCAAGAGCAAACATTCCACGTTAGCGCCCATGCACACAATACTGAGACAAATCGGCAAGAAACATGCCAGTTATGCTTCACGTCAGTTCATAATCAAGTTACCACCGCACTGCACACATTGTGGGACACATGCGTGTTCTCACAGGTTACATAAAATATGATGTCAGTTTTCATTTTAAAGGCAGCACGCACACACACACACACGCACGCACACATTGGTATTTTCGATGACAGGAGATGCCCGGCTGGCTACAGAGTCAAGAGTCAATTTGGTAGAAAATAAGAAAACGGTTCATTTGTTAAACTGTCTTATTTTTCATTGTTTAATGAAAACCTTCAGATCCCAGAGATTAACCAGCAAAATAAAAAAAAATAAAAAATGCTCCTCAAAATCATAAAGTTGCTCCTCATGGGAAGTCATTCATTAGAAAAAAAAAAAAGAATTCTATACATCTCGGCATGCAGCAAAATTTTCACCGTGAGGTGATAAAGAACCGCTGCAGTGAATTGGAGATTGCTGAATATGATACAGCTGAACCTTGGTCTATTTGTGGTTCGCTATCCAGGAATGCATCTATTCGCATTTTTCTGTAACACCCTAAGATGCCACAATGCTAAACCCCTGGCTAAAAGGAAAGTAGAATTATGTGTCAAGGAAGGAGTGTGTAAGTGAAAAGAACTTTGTATGTTGCTGAGGATCTAAGTTTAGCCTGGGTTGTCAGTGGATGTTATGGAGAGTTCCCTCACATGCGTATCTATTTTTTCAAATTCAAATAATTCTTTTAAGGGTAATGTAAAATGAGTTTCAAATGATACTGAAATGTTTTGGGAGCATAGTTTTTTTTTCTTTTTTTCTGGTTTCAACTATTGATCGAGGCATTTTTTTAAGCTATCCTCAACTGATTAAAATACCAAATCTGTTCGTCCAACGAGCAACCAAGCAGTGGTTTTTGTCACCTGTATGGTATTAACTCTGTTCAAATATTTCAGCCGCTACATATGAAGAAGCATTTTGGCCACCAAGTGTGTGTGTTTTTCGCCTCTGCCACAACACATTTCTGATACAGGGTAAAGCTACGCTGTGTTGAACTGCCTGGCCTTGCCATGGGGAGAGTGTCGAGAACTTGAGTGCCACAGCAGCGACACCGCAACATACTCATAGGAAGGCAAGATTGATATTGCAGCTGAGCAGTACATCACACACACGCGCAAGCGCACGCACGCATACGCAGTGCTAGTGGAAGCCCTTGGCATACCCTGCAAAGTTTGAGTGATGTGTTTGTGTCATCACAAGTGACAGCAGGTCTCTCCAAAGTAAAAAAAAAAAACAAAAAAAAACCCCAACCCAATTTCAAAAGCAAAGCAACAGGCAGTAATAGAAAGTCATCTACAGTTTGCCCGAGCGCGACGAGAATCAATGTCACAGGGCAATGGCAGACGAGAGCGAGATAAGTGTCTCATTGTCAGAGGCGAGCCTCGGGCTAATGCGTAAGAGGTGCACAGGAGGGTGTCGAGGCACAGGAATGAAAATTGACCATTAACTAGTAACATATTTGAAAAATGCACTTTGCGTCATCCGTAACTGCTCAAACAGGCCAAAACAACTCCAGTCCTCAGACCATGTGTCAAGATAACATTGCAGAGCATTTGAAGCAGTGCTCAAGGCAACACACAGTTTCCCCAAATGACAACAACCACATCAATCACTATTTTGATGGGGAAAGTGTGACTGTTTTTAAGTCGGTTTTGAAAACATCACACACAAATTAAAACCAACTGTAGACCAGGGATGCCCAAATCTGGTTCTCAACAGCGCCCTATCCAGTCTGTGTTATGCTCAAACAGTTTAACTGGCTGGCATCAATTTTGAACATGTCGAAAATTTCTTTGGGACAAGAAAAACTGTATGCAACTGTTCAAACGGTTTGCCGAACGTCATTGCAACGTTTTGGCAGCTTGAATGAACCCTGATGAAAAACCAACATTCGGGCCAGGCGCGAGCCTTTGCCGCTCAGTGAGATACCACTTTTAGCTCGATAAAATAGATTGGACAGACAGACAGACAGACAGACAAACAGAGAGAGAGAGAGAGAGAGAGAGAGAGAGAGAGAGAGAGAGAGAGAGAGAGAGAGAGACACAGCTAGCTAGCTAGCTAAATAGCTAGCTAGCTAGATAGATAGCGAGCTAGCTAGCTAGCTAGCTAGCTAGCTATATAGATAGATAGATAGATAGATAGATAGATAGATAGATAGATAGATAGATAGATAGATTGATAGACTAAAAATGTTTTTAAATTGTTGTTGGGTCAGAAAATTTTGTATTTTTCTGTGGTATTTTAAACTAAATGTCCTAAGTCATTTTATCACACAACTCCTAACACGGACAGAAGGGGAACGGCTCCATTACCAAGCTGCAATGAATTATACACATCCTCCTGAAACCTTCTTTGGCTCTGCAACCATGCACACGCATGCACACACACTCTCACACACACACACACGCACACGCACACGCACTTCTCAACAACAATGGTGTCCACTGGTAAGTGACTGATTACAACCAAAATCCTTGCCTGGTTATAAATGGAGCTCATCTGTCATGTTTCATCGACGAATGCTTGCATGTGGCAAGCATGGCAGCTTGCGGAATTGTCAGCGCACAAAGCATTCAAATGGCATGCCATCTAACTCAGGCAATTGCGCAATTAAATAAATCATAAAAGAAATGGCCTATTGATTAGAAAAAAAAAATCTCGATATCCTATTGCATGCGATATCCTGCGTAAGTATAGAAATAATGGCAACATATTAAACCAAATCTGGAAGTCATTTCAAATGGGGTCTGCTCTAAAGTGTTTACAAAAGTCTAGCGGTGCGAGCTTCAGGAGAGGAACAAGGATGTTTGAGCGTGTTGACAGCAATCATGAAGGGTTATTTGACTGCACCTTCCTGTCTATAAAGGCCGCCCTCTTCCGTGCATGACGATGCAGTAACATAAAAATACTGTCCTGACGTCTTCATGCACGTCAACGTTGACTTCCGCTACTGCAGCAGCTCAAGTTCTGTGCCTTGAGTGAAAAACTCTCTGAACCCCAACGTGAAGATAAACAGAATAGTCTCGTTAAAACCGGCTAGTGAACAGCACCGACATGGAATGGGGAAAGGGGGGGGGGCATCCAGTCACTCCCAATAATATTCCTGGATAAGTGGTAGAATCAGAAACACCTTTTACACAGTTGACATAGTAAAAGTAGGCATTTTCCACTTTTTTTAAATTATTATTATTTTTAATGAACAGTAGAGATGTTGAATTGTGATATAATGTCAACCAGCAAATTTTCCGGCTTTGTAGAGAGTATCAGAATATGGAATGGTACACATTTTTTTCTGTCACTGTTCTCTAACAATGTTAGGTGAAGTGGTATGGGGGTTAAGTCAATCTGCAAAGTTTCATAGGTAATAGGCCTTTCTTCTTTTTTTACTGCCGATACAAGTCAGCATTGTCCATCTTTCATCTGTCTTGCCGTTGTATCCGGTATAAATGACGCTGACAGTGTGACAACAAAATCATTTTTACCTTTTCTACCAAATTTCACAACTTCGGGGATCGTGTCAGATGCCTGTAAAAGCTCAAAATTGTCTTTCTTTTTTTATGTATCCTTTTTCCATGTGAACTACACCAACAGAAAATTGCAAGACTGCCTGTAAATCCCGTCGTTTTTCTGCCTTTTTCCCAAATCGCTGTTTTGTACAAATGGCTCCTACATGGAATGCGGCTGCCAAGTTGCCTTGGACATTTTTCAGCTTTGGCTGTAGTATCAGATGCCTCTTGTGCACTACCTGTAATAGCTGCCATTTTTTTCCTTTTTCGAAAATGGCACCAACACGGGTGTGGGCTGAAATTGACGGAGATTTTCCGGCTTTGGGGGTAGTATGAGAGGCTCTTTCCCTATGAATAGCATTGAGACGGAATGGGGTGGGGTGGGGGGTATTGACAAGGGAATTTTCTGGCTTCAGCGATAGTATAAAAGGTGTCACTCAAAAGCCCGCCAGCCACAACAAATAATAATAAATACCATCAGACCTGCGTTCAGCTCTATATGATTTTCCACAACTTGCGTCGTCATGGTGCAGACAATCATCGGCCAAACTGCTTTAAATGATGAGAAGATTACCAAGGGTCGACTTAATGGCCATAAAATGGAAGCAATTTGCCATCCCGTACAGCACTTTCTGATGACATCACTGACTCATCTCTTCACACTTCCTCGTTTTTCAAGCGCAGCTATGGCACAACTACAATATTCCCGAAAGACCATATTGCCTCATTGGGGGTGACTAATAACCGAAAAAAAAACAACCAGACAACAAGGGAAAAGGCCAGCGACGACGCAGCACGGCGTTTATCGAGGTCCCAAAGCTTGTTTGGCTGTTGAAAAACAGTAAACATCAACTTGTTGCACTTGTTCTTTTGTTTTGTTTGTTCTAAGGGGAAAAAATAACAGGAAAATGTTGGACCCGTTTCACAAGATTATTTCCTGGCCTGAGTTGCATGAGGTGTAAAGTGTAACCAGGAGTTATTTGTTGAAACTCACCATATCCACGAGTGTCTTCTAAAGGGAAAGCGGCTAAGGTGCTTCATGGTTCTGTCACTGGATACACCTGGACACAGTCCGAGCTTCATGCTGAGGCTGACTCAGCTTTTTTTTTTTCCCAATTCGGATTCTAAGATTCTATCCACGGGCGAAGACCCACAGGGTGCACCACTATCATGAGTGGTGTCCCATGCTCCAGTAAACCAGGCGAGTCCAGCAAAAAGCTATAAATAGAAGTCTTTGGTCGCAATAAAAAAAGCACTTAAAAATGGACTAGCACCATCAAATTCATGGAAACAAAAAGCCACTATTCAAAGGCAGATTAGATCCGAGTGTAAAAACTGCAGCGTATGGACTCCCAGCAGTGCGGCCACCCACGCCGAGCCCTCTGGGGCCGCCGCCACCGCCGCTCCTTTTTTCCTCGGTATCCTTCCGGCAAAGGTCTGGAAATGACTGCCCTGCATCCACATGGTGAGCCGGCTTCAGGGAGTCATTCCTCTGGAGAACAGCTGACGGGCGGCAGCGGCGGGATGAGGAGGAGGAGGAGGAGGAGGAGGAGGAGTGGCATTTGCGTGACCGAGCATGTTGCAAAGCGCTCTGCTTTGTCTCGCTTACTTTCTCAACATCCCGCAGAGGAAAGTAAGGAAATAGGAAGGGAGAGAAGAGGGAGGGAGGTGAAAGAAAAAAAACAAAACAACAATGAACCATCTGAGCCTATCTCTGCTTCTCGCCTCCTCCTGCGTGGGATGTCCTGACCCTGTGTAAGAGGCATGCCTTCGCTCTCCACTCTGCTAAAACCTATTGATCCTCTTACCACACGCGGCTGCGCTCCATTCCTGAGCAACGTGTCTGCACGGGCGCTTGCATGCACACAAACACACACACGCACGCACACAAAACCGAAAGCCGGTCGTGTGTACGTAATGTTCGCACACATGAGTTGGCACAAGTAATTCCACTTATATCCATCTGTCGCCGCACCTTTCTTTTCTTTGCGGAGTACGCCTTTGTTTGTCCGCCGACGTCATCATAACCGCTCAAGAAGGGGCATGTTGGTCTCATGTTGCATTGCATGTGGTTTCGTGTGTGTGTGTGTGTGTGTGTGTGTGTGTGTGTGTGTGTGTGTGTGTGTGTGAGCGCGCGCACGAGTAACGCCACAAAAACACGCAGGGATTCTTGTAAACTCACTACGCAGGATGTTAACTACCACGAACCAACAAAGCAGAAACAGACATTCCGCTGTTCTTACACCAGCACCGTCGAGCCTCTGTTGAATATTGTCTGTTAAAACACAACCGTGTTACATCAGGGACGGGGGATTAAATGCTGGAAGGAGCCACGATTTGTCACCGGTGCTACTGTGGGGAAGGTGGGGGGGCGGGGGGGGGCACATACAACCACGCACTTCCTTGTCAGATGTATGACCAAAAAATATATATCGAAGTTTGTTGCCTTGAAAGTTTGAATGTACCCAACAGTAAAAAATACTGACATATTCTAACACTTGCTAAGGTTGACGTTCTTAATTCAAAACAGTCAGAAGCCTTTTAAGATGTAGATCATAAAATAAGTAATCGTTCTTCTAGTTACAGTGTTTTACACTTTTGCACGAAATCCTGCAGCGTTCTCGTGAGAACAAGCTCAATCCTATTTAGAGTGTGAAAGAGAGTCAGACGTCATGATGTCATTCATAAGCAGTGAGGTGTGAAGATAACTACAACCCCCCCCCCCCGTACGCATGATTGACACTGATTGTAGAAAGCGTGCGTATTCGCGTGCGTGCATGCATGCATTTAGGAATTTGGGGGGGGGGGGGAGTGGTTTGCGAGGAAGTTATGAGGGGAGGTCAGGGTGAGCGCACTGCGTGTGTGTGCGTGTGTTGGGTTGTGTTGTGCGTTACAAGTCACAGCAGCGGCGCGCCTCCAGTTGCTTGCGGTCTGAAAAACAGGATCCAACGTTGCTTCTTGCACACTTCCTGCCCGACACGCACGTCAGCAGCCTCTCAAACGCTGCCAGCAGGCAAAACCGCCTCGTCGCCTCTGTCGTCTTGCACCTCTGAGCTGCGCGGTTTGGGTGGGGCAGCCGGTGACGGGTGGGGAATCCGCTTGTGGCCAACGTCGGGACCGAGATGCGGTCCCGCTGGGAGACTGTGGCCGGTTTGTGCGCGCAAGCGGAATGACTAGTGTCGTAAAAGCGGCGACGGGGAAAACATTTTCATTTCGGAGGCTTCAAAGGACAGTCGCAAAACTAACAAGACCGCTTCCAAGGCTTAAGTCGGAAAAAAAAGTTGCGGGGTGCCATATTTGTGTTTGTCCATCCATTCACGGTTTCGTTTGCGCTCCATTTACGTCATCGTGACACCAAATCTTACTGGGAGCGAATTTACAAATATGCCAAACAAACGACAAATAAATCACTGAAACTTATCCTATTGGCTGACGAAGCAAAAGTCCTTATACGTGAATTATAGTGTCTACAAAATGAGGTAATTATACTTACTAATTGTTTCACTCCATTAATCTGACAGGATTATAGAATTTTTTTTTGCAATTTATGCTTGGCGGAGGTAAAAAAAAAAACCCCAAACAGTATCCAATCCAGTTTTGAAACAGCCACATATGGTTGCAGGGGGAGTATGGACGCTATGATAGATTTTGTTAAAAAAAACTATGAACTGATTGCATGAAGGTATATATTTAGGTGCCAAACTGAAGTTTGATTTCCTACCGGAAAAACTCGAACATACAGACACTCATTCACACTCACATATGCACCTATAGAGAATTCAGAATCCTCAATCATCCGACCATTCTGTAGATTTCATTCGGTACATTTTCGCGGTTGATGGAGCCAACACTGTCCCAGTGCGTCTCTGCTTGTCGTATTGCATAATCCTAGATGTTACCCTGGCGGGCTCTTGGCCCTCGATCCACTCCGCGCTGGTGAGTTGTCACGACTCATTCTGCCACTCGACACAAATAAGAAGAGGAAGGTGTAGCAAAGGCTAATACAAAGTATGTTAAAAATGTGCAGGCATTAAGAAAAATAGGAGTGGGATGCAGATGTAAAGAGGAGGTCTAGGAAAGATACTTGTGGGTTCTATACACAGCGCGATTGATTTTACGTTAGCAGAGAATTTAACCTCATGGGCTCTATCTCTACTTCCGTCGATCACAGAACAGTGCGCGACGGTTGACGTCAAACAACATGGCAGAATGTCAACGCTCCTGGTCATGTGACTGTTTTTTTTGCACTAGGTGAAATGCAATTAGTTCCACAAGGCAGGGTGCCGGGGCTTACGACAGTCCCGACAAATGACGGTTTGAGGTGAGGAATTGTGGGCAATCAAGTTGAAACCACTGCATTAGCGCGCTCAACAACACGTTCAACCGCTGTAGGAACGGAAGTCTGTCGTACACTGAGGACGTTCTGTAAATAAAGAACGCCATTTTTAAGTTTGTTGAGCAACCATTTTGTGCTTCCCCGACTAGTCTGTTGCCTAATCGGATAGCTAGTAAAACTGCAAGTAAGGTCTTTGGTCAGCGTCATACAACCATACAGCACATGCTAGTGGAAAGTGAATGGAGTGACGGAAAATATATCCATTTTTTTTCCTGTTTCATAACAAAAACGTAACAAAAAATGATTTCAATTGGAAAATCGGTTTTCATTTACAAGATGTGAGTACATAGACTCGAACCAAATTTACAGTTTAACCCTTCCAGAGACTGCGGTTACTACAGTGGACAGTTTAGCATGTTATCAGGTTACAGGGTGCACAAAAGGGCTAAAATATATTCAGATATGCATCGAATCATCTTTTAAAGGAGAGATATTGTATATCTTTGAAGGAAATGCCACATTTACAGTGCTGACAAGTTCATTCATACGTTTGCAAAATAACAACAAGGAACTCATTGCAATCAGATCCTTACCAAGTAAGCCGTAACATATTGACTCCAAATCCCACTGAATCGAACCAAATCAAATCGTTCCGCTTTCAAATCGAACCGTTCTTGAATCACCCGACACCCCCATGAGATATGTGTCAAATCTTTTTTGATTGGAGAGATGCGCAACCCGACTATCTGGATGCTTTCCAACGGGGTGGTTTTTCGCTGCGGAATCTGAACAAAGTGAAGGTTGTCCCGCACGCCGATGATGACGCAGCTAATCTCAATAACAACGCTTGAATACCCCAGATAAGATCCAAATGTGAAAGTGGTGCTCTCCAGACAGGTGGAGAAAAATGGAACGTGGTGCACGCTTACTTCCTTGGAGGAGGGCCGGCTGTCCATCATTTCTATGTGCGCTGCTGTGCAAAAAGCCCAGCGGCACCAGCCCTCCTCCTTGCCATTCACACAAGCCAAAGTGGTGGCATTTCAGCAAATAGTAACTCATTCCCCAACGGAGAGAGATATTTGTAATCAGATCGGCATCTACTGGGGGGGTTGGGGGTGTGGGGTGGAGGGCGACATGGAGGCTTCAAGGGCCATTTGGAGAATATAAAGAAGGTGTAAGTGGCAAGAGAAGAAATTGCCCACATGATAAGTGGCAGGGAAAAAGGTTGTTTTTATTCCTCTTTTCCACCGACTCTTTGATTTTATGGCCAAGTGAAAGAAAGGAACGGGCTTCTTTGATTTAAAAAAAAAAAAAAAAAAGGGAAATTCAGACTTCTAAAGCCCCTACTTTGACTTCAAAGAGCTGCAGGATATTACAGATGGGGGCACTTTTTAGTGACTCATACAAAGAAAAGAAGTCGAAAGATTCGGAAGTGTGGAGCTGACACTGTCATCTTGTCTACTTGTGATGTCATATCACCGTGACCTTTCTAGAGCCTATCCCAGCGGTCGTCGGGCAGTAGGCGGGGGACACCCTGAACCGGTTGCCAGCCAATCGCAGGGCACACAGAAACCAACAACCATCCGCGCTCACACTCACACCTTGGGACAATTTAGAGTGTTCAATCGGCCTGCCACGCATGTTTTTGGAATGTGGGAGGTAACCAGAATACCCGGAGAAAACCTACACAGGGAGGCCAGAGCCAGAATCGAACCCTGCTCGTCTCTCAGGTGTATCCCTTCGATATATTCCCTTCCTATTCCGAAGGGCCCTTCACGCCATCTTGAGGCAACTTAAATGAGGAAAGAGCACAAAAAACCTTGACAGGATGAGTTTTTCAGCGACTAACGGAAGATAGTTTCCAAAAAGAAAAGGGTAAATCGGTGAATTTGTGAATAGCAGACCGCAGACAGACGGGGGATTGATTGCCGTGTACGGTGAGCCACGCTTCTCGTTCACAAACCCACTGTTGCATCTGTACTTTGTCCCAATTTCTCACCGCCGAAAAGGCAGTCAGTCTCCCTGGCTGTCATCCCCGCCCGTCAAATGGTGCACCCCAGCACCTCCATTTCCCAGCTTTGTTGCTCAAGCCCTCCAAAAATAGACTTCTCCTGCATTGCACCAACGTTGTGTCACTGATGCGGTCGAGACGCTCAGGCTGACTTCTCTCCCCCCTTGTGCCGGCTGACTCGTCGTAGCCTTAATCACCGGGATGCACGGACTGATTGTCAATGCGAGCGTGATTAGTAATTCCACAGAGGGGATGGTATGGCTCACTAGTGACCCTACGATACAGTAATTACCACAGGCTCGTGGGGGAAAAATACGTACACTCTTGGTCTCAAAGAGGCAACATGAATTGAAATCAATAATTCGTCATGTTTACATGGGAACCAGGAAGTGATGTGGATGGCACACCGGCCTGTAACACAACTTGACAACTATCATTTCGCAATGCCAGCACAACCCTGAACGATGTATTTTTGACTGGTCTGCGAGACTAGCGGACCAAGCAAGGACATTATTTATGTTGTTAGCATGAGCGCTAAACTTAGATATGATGTGATAGCGGAGATAAGTTATGTTATGGTTTAACTTCATTAGCTTAGAGTTTTCTTACTGTACGTCAAAAGCAGTTGAGGTTTACAAATTATGAAACAGCAAAAACCACAAATCGCTCTGAAAACTCATCCAATGACTTTTTGGGACATTTAGTGCAAAAGAAATGAATCACGCAGCTTTTTTTGTGTCCTATTTTTTCCCCCCCTCTGCCCTGAATTCCGTTCAAGGGCATCAATTATGAAGGCGGAAAGAACAGCACACGGGAAGTGCGTTGTGGATGTACATGGTGGCAGACTTGTGTGACATTAAACTGTTAAAGTAATTACGGGTTAGGAGGATCGTTGCGGGATATAAAATTATCTTCCAGGCAAAAAAAAAAAAAAAAGGGACTGCACTTAATTTTCTGCCGACAAAGTGCGGAAGAAAAACCACCAGACTGAGCGGCACACGCCCTTCCAAACCGACCAGCAAAATCATCCACGCTAGTGGTCTAGAATATTAGTCGACCGACTCGGACACCTCACCACTTTTGACTTTTTTTTTTTTTTCTTGACTCGTTTATGTGGCAGTTCCCTTTTCCACTTCACAATAAAACTGTAAAAAAGCACACCGCATACAGCGCATCATACATCATGATACATCAATACATTTTGTATCACTGGAAGTTATCCCAGCTGACTTGGGTGAGAAGTGGGATACACCCTGGATGGGTCATTAGACAATTGCGGGGAATGCACAGACAAGCGAACATTCAAGCTCACATTTACACCAAAGACAACTGAGACTGCGCGTCCATTAAAGGGCAAGTCAACCCCAAACTTTTCTTGACAGGATTATGTTCGATGCAGCCCCACTAGTCTAAACCGATTCTATTGACAATGCGTTTGTGCAATTTGAGTTAAGCAGTAAAATCAGCCCCTTTTTGTCCATCTCAGGGGGCGGCCATTTTGCCACATGCTGTCGAGATTAAAAATGACATCACAGTTGCTCAGCAACAGATCCCGCTTGAAGGCGTGCGCTGGTAAATTTTGTCGCAAGTGAATTGGAAAAATGCAACTCGAAAAAAACAAAACAAGTATAGGGCCATTGTAGATTAAATTTAAATGAATTAATTATGAGAGTAACACTCATGAAGCGGTCCGCTCTCGGGATTGCTATTGGCCTTTGTCTGTGCTGATGCAGCGGAGTGCTGTGGGTTTTGTGTCTTGAAAGGATGTGACAGCAGCGGCTGAGGGGCACGCAGCAGCGACCCGGCCACCCCTCTGCGTCTGTGCGTGTATGCGTGCGTGTCGATGCGGTCACGGCTCCTGTGACATTTAAAAGTCAAACTTTCACCTCCTTTTCTTTCACACGTCGCCGTCACCCAAATGAAACTCGGCTGTCGGTCCGCCGGGACTCCCGGCAGATTGGGAAACAAATAGAAAGCTGGACCTCGACATCGGCAAGGTAAAGAATTAAAAAGCTTGAGCAACAAATAATGCACTGAGGAAAACGTATCTCACTTATCGTTTGTCAAGAGCCGCCCGCTGAATAATTCTTCATAATGGCTTGCTTTTAAAACGCATTAATACCAGATAACATTGTGGTGACAAAAGCAGGTTAGCATGTTTGTACGACCTGAACACCACATTAAGCGTATCATGCTAAGCTCCTGAGCAAGGCATTTATTTATTTATTTATTTTTTTGCATTGGATCTCATTAAACTGAATGCAAAATGAACGTTGTGGCCGCCGAGTGTACACCACACGATGCAAAGCACTTAAGAGTAAGCACCTCCTGAGGCCACATGTTAATATTTTAGTGGGACCCACCCCGCCCCCGGTGTGCAGCAGCTCCAGGTGCGCCACTCAGTATGTGAGCCTCCCCAATGACGTCAACAGTGCAGGGTGCAGGCAAATAGAGAGCTTCCCCGCAGAGATCAACAAAGTGTCGCGTTACGGCTATTATTGTTCACCCGGGTAAAACGACCAGACCGAGCCAGCAGCACCTGCTGCAACAAAGAGCACCGAAGCGCTATTTACTTTTACTCACACTATTATCTACTGGCTGATGGATTGATTTTACTCATTGTTTTGAGGACATATTACTCCCGACTCAAATTTATCTATGCAGCGCGTCAACAGCAACCGCAGCTACAACAATGTACCCTACATAGGATTGAACAAAAACAAATACATTATAATAGTAGAAGATTCATAACCTTGAACCATTAAAATAACATTGGGCAACATTTTTTTAACATGTTTTAATCAGAGATGCAAGTACAATTTTCTATTTTTTTTTCACGCTGTTTCAGACTCTACCATTGTTTTTTTTTTTCCTCCAGCGTCTTGGGTTTTCGAATTATTAATAGTAATAACAATCATTTTAAAACAATAATATATGTATTATGGTAGTATAGTGAGTACTATTTATGAATTAATGATTGGGCTGGGCAGCAGGTGGACATTTTTTCTGAAACTTCATCGCTGTAAATTAATAAATTCATGGTGAAATCAATACTACGCTTTTACAGACTTAAAAATGAAAATGTCTCAAAAGCCTGGCATGCAAGAAAAAAAAATACTTTTTAAAAAAAAATCATCATGATATTCACTTTTCCACGCCCACTCGAGCCCCCACTCAAAGCACCACCCATTTGTGAACAGCCCAAGTACAAACAGTACACTTCAGCAAGGACACACTTGTGCAATGTAAAAGCTACAAAAAAATGATTTGAAGACAGTTTTTTTTTTTAATCAGAAAAAAAATTTTCCCCCAAAAAACACTGTTGCCAAAAAAAAAAAAAAAAAAAACCAATAAAAAAAATAAACCTGATCAATAAGCTACAATGAACGGACAGACCGTCGAATATCGGAAATTAAGCAGCATGCAAAATACCGACAAACACTCCTTTGCATCATTGCCCTCAACTGTCAAGTGTGAGCACGAAAATACCCCATTCAAGAGCAACACAACTGGGCCTTGGAAAATCACCACACTGCACACAACACAACGAGTACAGAGCCACTGGAAGTGAACGTGTGCGGGGAGCATCGTTACGTAACGACCGCCAGCGAGCGGCATGGGAGCAGGCAGAGGGGAGCTCCCGGGTTTCTCTGCAAGTCGCAGTATGACGCATTGCCCAGGCGCGCGCGCGCGCACACACACACACACACACACTGCAGCACACGTTCACTTTGATGTGCAAGCCTAGCCACACGTCAACGCGGCCGTGCAGTGCGGGTGTGACACACGATGTCCATTCACGCCATGAATTATTCAACACATGTGAGCTATCGTTATGGATTTACATCAATATGTCTTATTTAACAAGCGGGGATTAAGGGAGTGGGTGGTCTGACTGCAGTGTAAAGGCAAACGAGAGTGGTTGAAAGCCAACGATGGGGGACTCGAGTGACTTGACTTGAGTCAGACTCGAGTTGCTGTTTTTTAGGATTTGCATCCCGCTTGCTAAAAACATGGGAATGACTTGACTTGGGACTTGGTATCAAAGTGACTCGACCTGGCTTAGATTTGAAGACTTGACAAGTTATCTTTATAGTTGGTGGTCTGCAATTTTACACAGTTTGCCTTTTTAGGAAGGAAAGCAAAAATAGGGGCAACTGAGTCAGCATCTCTTGTTGGTGTGAAGTGGCGACCTAAACACCACCAGCGATAGAAGGAACTCCCAGGATCATTAATTTGAATTAAGGGATTTTTATTTTATTTTTTTATTATCGATGACATTGGGAAAAAATAGGATGACAAAAGGCGCGGTTTATACTTCACAGAATCAGGACACAACAATGAGAAAATGTAACTTCATTCTTCAATGCAAAACCCACATGCAGGTAAGCTAACGTCACAGTTTAGCTAGCGATACTCACAATGGTTTGCTCATGGTAAATGTAAAAGAAGCAAAGCGGCATGTTGCGAGTAGCGCTGCCACAAACGATTATTTTTTCTTGTCGACTGCTCACCAACAATAGACCGCGACCACGATTAGGAGACTAATCGCATCATCCGAAAATCGCGGTATTCCGTTTACATACAGTGTTATGTTAGGCACAGTTTGATTCAGGAAGTGATTATTTCTTATGACCGCGACCACGATTAGGAGACTAATCGCATCATCCGAAAATCGCGGTATTCCGTTTACACACAGTGTTATGTTAGCCACAGTTTGATTCAGGAAGTGGTTATTTCTTACTCCATTACTTCCCATGAGTAATATTCAAAATATTAGCAGCGAGGAGGCTGACTGCAACATATTATGTCAAAACTTACAAGCTCCAAAAGTACTTTATGATGACAAGCCGCTTGGGGTGGAAGGAGAAATAAAATGATGTCTTCCAGGAATACTTGCAATTATGATACTAAAATATGAATACATCAGAAATGGTTGTTAATCGTTTGTTTAGACACACTTGTTCCAACAGCGCACACACGTCAAACCGTATCGCCAGGAATCCGTGTTTCCTTCACAAAGCTATTTTTTTTAACTTTAGCAAGCCTACACATGCAGCAATCCCGAGACAAGGCGGCATCGATTGATGAGCTATGAGGGGGGGTGGGCTGGGGAGGGGGGGAATAAATAAATAACCCGCATTCCTCCCCATCTGGGAGCGTAGCCGTGGGCCGCCGCAGAAAACATCGCGGCACAATCAATATCCCGCAAGTTAATGAGACAGAGCCGTAACCTCAGAATCTGATTAGATAAACAGATTAGCAGCCAACCACAACACAGGCAGCGGGTGAAAAGATGCGCAACACTCCTCTGGCGGGGGAGTCAACCCCTTAGTTTCATGTTTCTGACTTTGTGTTTGTAAGTTTATTACCGTATTTCCTCATTTAGTGGCCCGACATGACTCTCAAAATACTGTAGCTGCCTCCTTGTCTTTTGCTGCATTTTGCCATAGCGCTCCTTTGCTTTAATTAAAACTTGAGTTACATTTGATTAGGGCTGAAAATTAATCAAATTCAAATGAACAAGGCAACGCAGCAGAATGCAATTGAAAAACTGCCAAGACTGCAATTTGGAGGAAAAAAAACAAACGTCTGCCTCTATTTCGGTCAATCGGCGGGGGTCTGGTATGTTTTAATTATTTACTTTGTATGGTGTATAAATTAGTACGGTGCTTAAGACGTTCAGTCCACAAGTTTACATTCCACTGAAACACCAAAAACAAAACAAACATACATTTGCCTGCTACTTTAACCCTTTCATGGACAGCGGTTCCTCCAGCGGACAGCTTCTCATGTCATCAGGTTACAGGGTACATGAAAGGGTAAAGAGTCCTAAAGGTTCCCAAAAAAGTGTCAAAGAGTTGCTAATCTTCGCAATACTGTTCAAAATAGCCGCGAAAAGTCGCATCGGTCTCGCGTTCGACCGTTTTTCAAAATCATTCAGCCCTATATTTGATAAGACATTTTAAAATGATTCCAAAAATCCCTTCCAGCGGTCTACATTTGAGTAAATAAATACGCCTGGCCGCTACGTAAGGAAACAGGGTATCAAGTGAATAAGTACCGCATTTGGTTCTTGTGATGCTGGTATTATTTATGAATGCGCAACCATATGCCATGATTTTATGAATCAATATTCAAAAGACAGAATCATCCAAATGAGGCACAGCCAACCACAACACAGGCAGCGGGTGAAAAGATGCGCAACACTCCTCTGGCGGGGGAGTCAACCCCTTAGTTTCATGTTTCTGACTTTGTGTTTGTAAGTTTATTACCGTATTTCCTCATTTAGTGGCCCGACATGACTCTCAAAATACTGTAGCTGCCTCCTTGTCTTTTGCTGCATTTTGCCATAGCGCTCCTTTGCTTTAATTAAAACTTGAGTTACATTTGATTAGGGCTGAAAATTAATCAAATTCAAATGAACAAGGCAACGCAGCAGAATGCAATTGAAAAACTGCCAAGACTGCAATTTGGAGGAAAAAAAACAAACGTCTGCCTCTATTTCGGTCAATCGGCGGGGGTCTGGTATGTTTTAATTATTTACTTTGTATGGTGTATAAATTAGTACGGTGCTTAAGACGTTCAGTCCACAAGTTTACATTCCACTGAAACACCAAAAACAAAACAAACATACATTTGCCTGCTACTTTAACCCTTTCATGGACAGCGGTTCCTCCAGCGGACAGCTTCTCATGTCATCAGGTTACAGGGTACATGAAAGGGTAAAGAGTCCAAAAGGTTCCCAAAAAAGTGTCAAAGAGTTGCGAATCTTCGCAATACTGTTCAAAAGAGCCGCGAAAAGTCGCATCGGTCTCGCGTTCGACCGTTTTTCAAAATCATTCAGCCCTATATTTGATAAGACATTTTAATATTATTCCAAAAATCCCTTCCACCGGTCTACATTTGAGTAAATAAATACGCCTGACCGCTACGTAAGGAAACAGGGTATCAAATGCCACCATATGTCATGATTTTATGAATCAATATTCAAAAGACAGAATCATCCAAATGAGGCAGATGACTGCACGCTTTACCTTGAGAGGCATCTCATGCTCACTTCAGCAACTTACCTGTAAAAAGAAGAAGGGAAGAAGGGGTGGGATGGGAAAGGGGGGGTGGGGAGAGGTTAAGCCATCTATTCCAATCTGGTGTAATTTGTGCTGAAAAGAGCGTCGAAGTACATTTTAGATGACTTCGAGCTATAGCCCTTGACCCCCCCCGCCCCCCACCCCTTGCTTAATGGACACCACACACACACTTATAGGAAGTCCATATCAATTTACTGCAATGGTGAGAAAACATCTCTTTCTTTAGCTTTGCCCGCCCCCGGTGCACTACGGCTTATTGATTATTTGAGTTGAGCCTCCCGGGTTCCTCTGCGCACACCCTCCTTTGTGATCAGCATAGCTCTCTTTCTCAAATAAAAATAGAACGAGATGTATATGTCTGCAGTGGTAGAGTGTGTGTGTGTGTGTGTGTGTGTGTGTGTGTGTGTGTGTGTGTGCGCGCGCGCGTGTGTGGGGTGTTGCACTAAAGTGATCATTTTAAATGGTCCTGAAGTGAAATGACATCCCTAAAAAAAATAAAGGACTGGTAGGACTACATTTCCTTGCAGGCCGAGCGTTACCTGAGGGTACGCTTTGCCAGGTGAATCATATTGTGTGTGTGTGTGTGTGTGTGTGTGTGCGCGCGTGTGGGGTGTTGCACTAAAATGATCATTTTAAATGCTCCTGAAGTGAAATGACATCCCTAAAAAAAATAAAAGACTGGTAGGACTACATTTCCTTGCAGGCCGAGCGTTACCTGAGGGTACGCTTTGCCAGGTGAATCATATTTTTCCAATAACAGAGCCGCCCACTTTAGTTATGAAACATCTGCTAGCAAGTTGGCAAGCAGTGTGCTTTGCAAAAGTTTTGCTTTCAGCGAGGGTCATCATGACCAGCGACACGCTGGCAGCAGGCGCCGTACACTACAATGTGAGGGTAATGAAGTCTTTTTTTTTGTTTGTTTGTTTTTTTAGTGGCCTTAATTAGCGATTGAACATTATTTCCTGTTATGTTATTGTTGTTGGTAGCAACAGTTTATGATGGCAATAAAAGCCCCAAACAAGCTGACAAAAGCAAACGTCCTTGGATCAGTTCTTTACAAAACGCCAGGCAAAAAAAAAAACACTTCTGAGAGAGAACATGGACTAAAGAGGGCAAAAAACGATGAGGATGCAGTTAAATGTTAAATGACCATCATTTTTATTCTTTACTCTTTTCTTAGTTTTTTACATTATGCCCAACTCTCATTTATTGTGCAGTCATCTAATTGTAACATGTATTTGTTCCTGAATAGGGATGTGCCGAAAGGAGAAGAAGAATCTAATTGTAACATGTATTCGTTTATTTTGATGCATTTTTATGCTTGAGAAAACATTTATTTCAAAATTTTGGGGGGGCTTGGAACAAATTAGGGCATTTACATGGAAAACGTGTCTCTACTTACAAAATTTTCTAGTTAAGAAATTTCTTCCAGAACCAATTATTGTTGTAATTAGAGGTACCACTGTAGTAACATCAAGCAAAAATACTGGTGGCATCATTCTTTTTGCATTGTTTTTAAATGCAATCCTGCGCCTTTCGTGCACAGCGGATGACATATGCAACAATGAGGCAGTTGGCAGGATGAATGCGAGACGATTGCTGCTTGATGTCGCACTGGTGAGCAGTGACGCTTGGATAGTCAAATAAATCTAAATGGACGCACGGCTGATTTTCATTCATAAAGGCACAGTGTGATGCGTATTGCGTTTCACCTATGCAGCGCCAACCTGTAAGAGAGGTTAACGGTTGCTAGGGTACATATGGCAATGTAGAAATAATGGCTTCTATACAGTACAGTCGGGGGGAGAGGGGTGGGGTGCATAATGCATATTTGCATACGCAACGACACTCAATTTGAAAGTACACACACACACAATTTGCAAATATGGGTCGTCGAAATAACCAGATCCCATTTAGAAAGTCTTTTTTTTTTGTGTGCATGTTTTCTGCGACAAACTACGACACAATTCATTTGAAAGGGGATACATGTCAGCATTGTTTCTGCACCACAGCGTCACCATCTTCAAGGGTCGGACCATGTCATTGCAGCAGGATGTGCACTGTACAGTCATCGATTGCAATTATTTTGAAACAGTAGCAGGCGTGTTCGCTCCACCTGGACAAAACCTGACTCATGTTGCTTTTTGACCGCAGACGCTACAAGACCCGCATGTGCACATCGAGTGCACCGGCTAATAGGACATGCCTCTCCAGTGGCATTATCCTAATGAGGCCCGTTACCGTGGCGACGGACCACTTGGCCCGGGAGGGATTTACGGCATCAAACAGTCGTCACCTTCAAAGCGTGTGGTCGCAAGTGAAGGGCGACAGCTTGCGTCTGGCGAAACAGCTGCGGGGAAACAGGTGTGCGCTCCTCAGTGCGACGCGAGTGTCATAACGATGCCTTTTAATCACTTGCCTGAGACGGGTGTGTGCGCGCGCACACTGTCTGAGTGTGAATACTCATGTATCTGCTTGTAGCCATGTAGTTGTGTTGCTTATTGCAGAGGACTCTGTTCTTGCCGTCACGGTGGGAAGTAACACAGTTTGAATACGTAGTTACTGTAATGAAGCCCTTTCATGCACCCTGTAACCTGATAACATAAAAGGGTTAAATGAATTTATCAGACATCTGTACTTTACTTGAGCAGTCAATTTTCGGAAAACTTTGACTGCCTATACAGTGTTTGAAACTACTGTACTTTTCCTTGGTTGAAATAGAATTATTCCTTTTTTTTTTTTAACCTCCACGGATAACGACGCAATGTAAAAAAAAAGACCACATGTACCACATTGGTTGAAAGTGGTAGAAACGTTATAGCCCTTTTTACAAGATAAATGTTAGCTTAAAATAAAATATAGCATAGCTCCAAATATTTCACTTGTATCAAATCTTCTCCTCCTCCTCATGAGAAGTGACGCTTTTTTTGTTGTAACTACTTCACGTAATTGGTTCAAAATTCCAGGGACAGGTTTTGATTGCATGAAAGTGAGCCAAGACTATTTAGGCCCTTTTCTTTGTATGTTTATTTTGCAAGTTACGAGAGGGAAAACGCATATTCTCGAGTTACGTCTCAAATACATTGACTTTGCACTTTTTACTTCAAAAAGTTGAATCACTCCTACTTTTTCCATAGTCCTTTTTTACTCACGTATCTGGACTTCTACTTAAGTACAGGGTACGTGCACCTGCGTACTTTTGCCACCTCACTCAGATATATGGAAAACCATAAATAAGATGCAGTCAAATGGTACAGAAGCGAGGAACAGAGGAGGCCTCACCTCTGAGCAATACTCGCTTAAGAACTTAAGCTCCATAACAAACAAAGAGAGCAGACAGAAGCTCTGCTCTAATCGTAGCAGCTTACACGACTATCTCCAACAATTGGGAAGCCACTGTCTTCGGTTTTCCCACCCTTGGCAGACATCCTCCGCCCTCTCTTGACACACCGCGCCTGCATGTGTGCGCACCAGCAAGCAGGCCCTTTTGAAATCTTATTCAAGAATATTACCTTTAAATTGCAATGTACAGTTCTGTGTAAATGTCCGAGTCCGCTATTTGATGATTTTCGGTTGTAGCTCAAATGTCAGTACAGATGTGCGGAGGGCAATGGATGCCTGGATGCTATCCCGCCCTGTTTAATTGAATACATAGCTATCTCTCATGTTACGGTGAACGCTATGAAAAAAAAAAAGGAGATAAAAACAAAACTCACGGTGGCAAGACTTTTGAATGATAAAGCACGTCAAATAAAAACGGGATGATGAAAGTAAATTCTAAAGGACTCCCGTACTGTATTTATGGAAATGATTTCAGCCTGAGTAGCAAACATGTCTGCTTTCCAGTAGACCGGTTCTGGGTTCAAATCTTCGGTCAGGTCTCACATGTGAGAGGTGAGTTGCGTAAGTGTCTCTTATGCATCATTACAGCTGAAGATGTAAATAAATATTTCACGACAAAGCCAATAAATGTGCAATGACATTGACAAAAAGTGTGCAGCAATCGGACTGTAAAGTGTGTGAAATAATTTACTTTTTGAAACAGATTGAAAGCGTTCGGATGTGTATCGCGAGCACCGCGCAAATTTTGAAGAGAAAAGGCGGAGCGACTGTGGGAAATCACAAGGATTAGAATTTCCTACCGAGAGACGTAATAATGTTACGTCGCCAGATCGCTTTCCCCTCCCTGTGCAAGCCAGCAACTAAATAAATAAATAAAAAGGGGGGTGGGGGGGTTATATCAGGATTACAGCATGCAAAATCTCCCGGGTGCGTTTCAGCCTCCAAACAGGAGCAGTTTGCAGTCACAGTTTGAAGACGCTCATTAGTGTGAAATGACCCAGTACGTCTTTTTAAAGGCCTTTATATACGAGCCGTGCAGGGAGCCTCACATAAATCATGGGAGTGTGCTGCTTAGAAAATGTGAAATAGTTCCTGTGTGATGACGCCTGCATGACAAAATGGGACCAAAAAAAAAAAAAAAACTCCAGATCTGATTAACCTCACAGTATGTTCCATCTCCATGAATAATACAGAGATCCCCACATGGCGAATGCTCAGAGCGCGAATCGGCTCTCCACGCTGTACCAATTTAAGTAATGAGATTCAAATATAAAAATTTGATGGAGCCCAGTATGGGTTTGAGTTGTTCGTATTTTTCCTAACGACAAGGCGATTCGCACCTGACACTCATAAATCCGCACGGCAAGGCGCGGAGAGGTCAGCGAGGTCATTGAAGTTCAACACGCTGACGCGTGCCGAAATCTCAAGCGTGCGATTTACTGGCCAAGTCTTCGCCATCAGCGCTGCCTTTAGAACATTACCTTGTTCCTATCGCTACTCGTGAGAGCACTTTGTGCGATGTCGCTACTATAATGCTTTTTACAGCCTCTCTTACTATAGCGTACGTCACGCGCAGAGTGCATCGGGGCAAAAGACCTTCAATGACAAAAATGTAAAGACTTTTCCAGGAGCATTCTTATCGCAGAGCAATTGAAAGTGTTTTTATGCAGCTTCTTTATGGTGTCCGTTTTGGGCTTCTTCTTTTTTTCAATGGAAAAGTGCAAAAGAAACATGCTGGGTCTCCAATATTTGCTTCGCCATGTGTGGCTGTAAAGGAAGGAGAGGAATTGGAGCCAGTGGAGTATAATGCGGGAGCGTCTAGTGCTAAAACACGGGAGAAGCACACATCGGGTCTTGTTTGACCTATTTTGGGAACAAATCTGACAAATCTTCTCCACCAATGAGACAAAACTTTTTTCAAGAAGAGACTAAGGACCACTCCGACAAATTGGAAGCTATGGTACATACTACGGCAGCATGCACAGCCGAGCCACAGTAAAAATCTAACATCAGCATGTGTGTTAATTTAAGACATGTCAGTGAAAAAAAATTGTCAATCTTCTCCACCAATGAGACAAACTTCACTCAAGAAGAGACAAAGAGCCATGACATAAAAGTGGACACTATGGCATAACATAATGTAGCGTCCAGAGCTAAGGTACAGCAAGAGAGGAAGCAAACAAAAGAATGCTAATCTATTTTCTGTCATTTTGGGGGCCAATTTTCGATGAACCTTCATCACCAATGAGAAATTTTATTCAATTGGAGACTAAGGGCCGCCTCAGCAAAATGGAGACTAAGGGGTCAGTGTGTGTGTTGATTTTGGATGTGTCTGTGACAAGTTTGACGAATCTCCTTCACCAATGAGACACACTTTATTCAAGAGGAGACTATGGAGTGTGATACGGCAGCATCCAAAGTTAAGAGGTGTGTAACGATGCATCTATTTAATTGATGTATCGATGTGTCTGTCCCGCGATCTATCTTCAAAATTCCCAAATGTTCTTTTTTTTTTTTTTTAAATTCAGGTTTGAATGTTATTTTTTAATAAACTTGTTTTGAGATTTTTCGCTCATGCGCCACAAATTTACATCAAGCACACAACGCAGACCTTATATGGTCTAATACGTATCTTATCATTCAAAAAAATAAATAAAAATAAAATCGTTAAAAGACTACAGTGGCAGCTAATGTTAGCAAGTGTGTTTTTTCATTTAGCAGTGTACACTAAAACAAGCACAGCAACAGAGTGAACCGCGAAAGTCAAAAAGAGTCGCTAGCTTATGTTGACGGTTGTATGACTAATGCGAAAATGTTCCTTCTGTGGAAGAAAACATCAGAGAAAACAACGTGTCTAGCTGTACTAATACAAAGGTTATTTTTCTGTAATTCGGAAGAACACAAAATGTCAATGTAAGACCTGACCATTGGTGGCCGATTCACCACTCCCATTTTCATTTCACCCCCGCATCCCGGCTCCCTTCGCCTCCTCCTCCTCCTCTCTGGCTCCAGAGATAAGCTTTCTGTCGAATACCAATTTCAAAAGAAGATTACGCAGTTCTGGCTCTCAAATCAATTTCATCCACTCCGCAGCAACACGAAGACAAGCGCATGCACTCGGACAAACAAACAGACGCACACGCATACGTTAACAGAAATGCATCACGATGCACGGGGAACTTGTAGCATGGCAGCTCCCTAATCAGACTCAGTGCACGACTAATTAAAACAAGCAGTTGGCTTCTTCCAGAGTCAAATATTCGGCTGCTGTTATATTTGGTTTTCCAATTCGCTGTCAATTTTTCGACACAAAATGGCTGCGTGTTCGGAAAGTAGATATAGCGCTGAAATAGATTCTTACAAAGTCGTTTTGAAACACATAGAGTGTAGGGTTGATTTTTGATGAATCATGTTTTGAAGCAAGCGCCCGTACTGCATTCAAACTCACTTGGTTTGCCACAAAAAAAAAAAAAGGCAGTATGAATGTTACCTACGCTCACTCCGAATCAGTAGCCCTGCGTTACTTCAATTTAACATTGGATGGCCTGTCACTCGGCTTAGCATGGTGGTGCGCTGGTTCACACAAGTTGTTTTCCCCACAGTTTGAATGGAGTCTGACTCGACTGCCTTCCACGTTCTCCTGTCCTTATACCACATAGAAAAAAAAAACCAAAAACACGTATGTTAGGGTTAAGGAAGACTCAGTTGTCTGTGGGTGCGAATATGAGTGTGAGCGTGACCGTTTGGTTGTCTATATCAGGAGTTTGGATTTTTCACTGGAGTTCATTTCCATTTCATTTTGACTTTTGTTCACTTCGGTTAATTTAAATTAGTTTTCAGAGCGAGTTTGCTTGATTTATTTTGGTTTTGAAAAATGTTTTACTAAGATTTAGTATTCGTTTTAGTGTTTTTTTTTTTTTTTTTTTTTTTTTAATGTTAAAGGCACATACGGGTAATGACGTAAACAACAATTCCCAAATGCCTGGTCGACCTTCCTTCTTCTGTACATGACGGTCATGCAATACTGTAATACCAAAATAAATACATTTAAAATGAAACCCAAAAGCTCAGGTAAGATATTCATTGACGAAAACAAAAATGAAGGACCTGGGGTGAGCAGTGGCTTGTTTGCATGAGACATGATAGCCCCCACCAAAAAAAAAAAAAAAAAACGAAGGTGATTTGTGTGCTGTAATGATTCATACTGGGGATCTGATCAATTTCACCAAATGTGCCGTTTTAATCAAAAGGAAAATGGTGTCTCTTTATTATATTAAGATCCAACCTCATGAAATGACGTAAGGAATGAAACAAATCAAAATGACAATTAGCCTTGCCGGGAATAGGAACGCAGGTGCTGGTGGGTTGGCACGCCAAACCATCCAACATGCATGGACAGATTCGGTAAATACTTCATGCTGCAGGCATGAGGAGGAGTTCACATCCAAGTGTTGTCAGCAAGAGTCTGTGACACGGATGGGTGAGGGGTGGGGGAGAAAAATCAATGAGCAGGACGGATATGACAAGGCCCTCTGGGGAGCGTCTAAAAACCAACAGCTCGCAAAGAGGCACGAGGCATCCCGGAGAGCACGGCGGCGCCTGTGCTCGCATCCTCTGGAACACCGTCAACTTCACCGCCGTGGCTGTGAAGGCGGCATGCGGCAATAGCGCGCTGCCGCGACTGCAGGTCATTCCGAGTTCAGCGCGTGAGAATGCCCCTCTCGTTACTGTATTCCGATTGCTGGGTTAACACAACATGGATTTGTTGGATCGGTTCGACATGAAGATCCGAAAGCGTTTTTTGTGTCTGGGAAAGCCCTCACAACGATGGGGAAAAGGTTTCGCACCCCTGAACGTAGACTTTGAACTTCTATTTTGATCTTGGCCCTTCCATGTACCATCACCATCGCTTTACCTCCAGTGTTGCAATAAAAGACTCTTGAGGCGAACACAACGGATAAAAAGAAGATATTTTCAGCTGTACCTCCGTACATTTTGGAGCGTGCGCATCCATTTGTGCCTTTTGTATTTGTGCATGCTGTGGGTGGGATGTGATGTAACTGTTGTCTGTGTTTTCCTGTTTCCTTGTTTACTTGATGTGTGGGCATTACCGCGGCGCATGTTGCCAAGATACTGAGCCGTTTGGGATTAAGGAAACGTTGAGTTTGCTATGAAAACTCACCAAGTCACAAAGAAAAAAAAATTAAGTCAATGTGTGCCAAAAAAAAGTCAAGCCAAGTCCAATTAGAGTAAAAGGAATTTCCCTCGCCGTACAAACGATTTCCTCGATCGTGCAACATGCCGGGTTAATGAATTATAAAACCGCAGTCGGCACGCGCTACTCCCCTTGAACTCGATTTCAATCCTCTATTGCGGCGCCCACTGAAAGCCACGTGAGGTGACCCGAGGTCGTCTTCTGTTTTTAAGTATATATACCTGCGGCAATCCTACCACTCCAGTTCAATACCGAGACAGTCGCCGAGTGCTAGCAGAGAGGCTTTGCTAACGCAGGCCAGACGCTGCACTTACCTGGCACTGCGACGAGCTCAATGTGAATTATTTATGAAAACATACCTGAAAAGGGCGCATTGGAAAATACATGATTTAGAAGTTTTAATAGAGAGCTTTTACAATCTCAGGGGAAAAAAAAGCAGTATGTTATTGTTAGCACTGCGCAGTCTCCAGGCATCCATCAGTTGGCTACTGCTTATCCTGTTCAGTACGACGGGTGAGTTTTTTTGTCGAAAAATTACATCTATTTACATTGTCAGTGTATGAACGAGTTACCTAACCACGCTTAGACGGACGGCATGGACGAGTGGATGTTGTGTTTCTTCACGCGCTGCGTTAGCATCATTGGTAATGTTTATCGCGCGTTGCTGTGAACTGAAAAGTAGGTATATCCCCCCCACGGTACATCCTTGATTATGCAATCACAAAAGATGGACACGGTCACTCAAAGTCTGAAAATTTGGGGCTTTCATCCAAAAAGAGTATCTACAGCATGTATGTTGCATATTGAACTGTAGCAAAAATAAATACTTGAATCCAGAATGTCTTCTCTACTTGTATAGCATTCATGCCCTTTAGGTTTGCAGGCAATGAGAGCCTAGCACAGCTGACGTTACGCGAATGGGAGACTCCACCCTGGATTAGTTCCAAGTCCATCACGGGGTACTGTCATGAATAGACGCTTACTTCAGAGCATGCAATGTCATCAGCCACCTTGACTTTTATTTTCTTGCCACACTTTGATCATATGATCACATCACAGAGTTGTTCTGCATGCCATTTTTTAAAAAAACACTTAATCATTAAGCATTTTTGGTTGTTAAATAATCTCGTCATCCAAAAAATTGTTTGTGCCAAAAACGCATGGATCCAACAAAAATAAAATAAAAAAACAGTCCAAGATCATCACCAGAATACCATAATTAAAAATCACTGTTTAATAAACTCGAATCCCGAAGATGTATTCCATGGCTGTCACAGCTGTGAGAAGGTAAAACTCAATTCTGCCACAGGCTGACAACATTTATCCCAAATCACTGAATCCACTTCAACTTTCTGTCTTTTTGGCACATTAGGCATACTTACCTGCACTCCTTTAAGCCACCTGCTCAGTCACACATCAAACTGCTGTTCAAACATCTGTCGAGGTGCAAAACTTCTCTTTAGACATGTAGCTTAACCATAAGTTGAGTTGAACTAAATGAAGAGGATATGTGAACCAATGTATGATTTGACCAATGTTGTGCAGTAGCAGAGGTCTTGTATTGACGCCTTTCTGGCAATTTAAAGGCACATAATAGCATTCAAATATATTCCACAGGTCTCTTTCTAAAATATCTGTAACGTGCGATGGTCATAAAACGCCAAAAATCAGGAAGTACAACACGCTTATCACATAAGTGAGTTTGAACTGGAATATTTCATCCATCAAGATCTAGGTATGTATGATTTGAAGAGTTCCAATGGAGGCGACTTCACTAGACTACCGTGGCCCATTTCCCCTCATCTTACGGAAAAAAAAAAAAGATCACACATTCTTCAACAATCCCAACATGCACGCTTTGAAATGCAGTAGTGTCATTTAATGTTTCCCTGCGATGAATGAGGAGGTCATGGCACCTGTTGGTCTCCGCCGACCTCGTCCCAAGCAAATCGTTGCAGACCAACAACCTAACACACTCGCAGGGCACTGTTCGTTTTTGCCGTTTATCACTGCGCGAACAGCACTGCCGAATCGATTCAATCAAAACGGGCGAGTGCATCAGTGGCAAAGGAGACGGCGGACGAGTGGAAATGCGGACAGCTTCTGACAAAAACAAGAGCGCACATGAGAAGCCCAGTGGCGCACGCAAACGTGTGTGTACACTGCATGTCGAATGCACACAAAGTCGGCAGGTGTATTTACACAGGCTACAGTATATTTGCACACACATGCGCAGAGAAGATAAAAACATTTTTAAAAAAGGTCCTCATGAAAAAAAATTAAATATATTGAAAAAAAAAATAGGATAGTGGGACCCAGCTGTGAAAAATGATCAAGGGATGACATAAATGGCAGAACACAGCGGGCGCCTGCATGCTAATCGGAGATGCAAATCATTAAGAGCGGCCACAGGTGGACAACCGGCCTTGTAGGTCATACTTGAACAAACAACAAAACATGTTGGATGCCATCTGGTTTCCTCTCTAAAGAAGACCAACATGATGATGAGGCAGCACTTGATACACGACAGTGAACTGCCACCAGGGAGCTAACGCGGTTAGCTAGTGCTAATCTATGCATTCGGCAAGCTCCAGCGCAGCTCTGCTTACCTTTTGGCTTTGACATAATCGCAACATTGTTGCACCTCTGAGGGGAATGTGTTTGTGTGTTTATATGATAGTCCGTCTGCATGATAGTATTTTAGACAGTGCGGTTGCTTGAAAGCGGCTCTGGATCTTTACCGAGCCTTTACCGAGTTCACTGAAACCAAAAGAATGGCCATTAAAACACTTGAAGATATAAATTGTTTGTTGAGCACTCGCTGTTTATTGTGTGGATGCTTAAAAGCAACAGATGTTATTCTGTACCAAGAAGGTATTATTGTCGGCTTACCCGTCCACCTCTTAATTCAAAATATTCCAAAAGTATGTTTTTCACAACATCGCCACCATTACATACAATGTCGCATCACAAAAATTCCGCTTATTCAAATATTTTTACTATTTCCTCCATATTTCTCAACTTATTCAACCGTTTTTAAGTCGACATTCTAAATTTAAAGGGCCCTATTTTTGTGCCCAGCACAAGCCTAGTGCAAAACGCAGCCTAAGTGTGCACCTGGGTGGAGTTTCCTTTTCTTTTGGCATTTTGCTAGACGGGCACAGGTAGAAGGGGGCGGTTGCGCCGTCATGGGAAGGAACGCAACTGACTTGTTTGCCATCCAATGGAGGCGGCTCCCCTCATTCTCTTTAAATTCGGCACACAGAGAGACATGCGGTCAACATGACAAGTGCTTTTGAATAAAATGAACAATTGCGATCATGAGAGGGGACATTTTTTTTCGGAACCACTTCCTCAGACATCAGTTCTTGAGTAAACAGGATGTCTTCTCCATTGCACTGTCCAGATGCAATGCCATCTGTTCAACATAGCTATCATTAAAAGCACACGCATCCTATTAATTACATTTGCCGGTCTAGTTTAAAGACACGAGCATTGCGTGGCGGCCCGGAAAACGTTCACTTTGATTGAGACCGTCGATGCATTCTATCATTCCTTAACAAGCTCAGGCAGCCGTGTATATGCAAGCGTGACCAATGGATTTAACCCGGCGATATATCATTAAGGCATCTCACCTTGCAGGTAATAAGCCCCCACTCAACTAAATGTGATAATGAAAGCCTCAGGGCACATTCAACCTTCATTTTCAGTCACGCAATGTTAAGTCGTCCCTCTGAGATGAGGGCGGGATGTGTGCCAAATGATGGCGTTATATCGTCTTTATCTTTGAACGCCGATAACGACGTACGGCGAAAAGGAGCACAAGTGACTTTATGACCATCTCGTCAAGGAAGGACACTCCATTAACAACTCCCTGGCACTTATCTCCTCCTAACACTCTTGATTTCGCGGAGGGGTTTTTCACTCGCCGGAAGCATTCATCACAGGCGCCGCTAATCAGTCGCTAAATTCTCCCGTTGCAATCAACCACCACTTGGAGTACTGGTGGCGAAATGTGCAAGAAATGTACACGCAGACTTATGGAGGGCGTCGTGAATGTTTCAAACATATCTGCATGATATTTATTTTTAAGGTGAAGGTTGGAAGACAGACGAGTTTGAAATGACACGCGTTTGAAATGACATGATGAAATGATCGGATTGACTAAAATCCAACGTACGTGAATCGTGGCGCTGCAGGAAAAAATAAACCCTCAAACGGACTACTTTTCAATATTCAAGCAAAATGTAAAAATAGAATGAATGTGGGATGTGTATGTGCGTGCGCGCGGTGGTGGCCACCGGCAGAATCCTTCTGTCATTGGGTTGAATCAAACAAGATATCAGCATATCAAAAAAAGCCTTTGATGAAGCCCCACAGCTGGGGCCATTCAAGCCCCATTCATTCTTGTCACCGTTTAATTAAATGCGTCGGTGTGCTAACCTCGGCCCCAGACACCTTCGTGTTGTCTGCGCTAGTTGAAAGCGATTCATTGTCAATATGTCGACGACGTGGCCTTTTTCTTTCCAAAATGCTAAAACCCTGAATACAGTCCGTCTGCGACCTGCCACTCATTCACACGGAGCACGGCACGATTGCGCTTAAGCACGTCCAGTGAAGAGTACAACTAAAGTGCATTCTTTCAAACCTCCAATTGAGGAGACGTATTCACTTTTGCCATTCCAGCGTTTGTCATTAGAAGTATCCACAATTCAGTTGCGGCGATCCTCTTTTTGAGGTGCGGATAGCTGCAACGAAAATTGTAGACATATGTAATGACAGTTTAAGAAATTGTATCAACAATTTGCTATTGTTTGTGTTGCTATAGAGCAAAGGAGTCAAACTCAAGGCCCAGGGCGGCAGATCTGGCCCACCACGTCACTTTATGTGGCCCGCCAAAGCAAATCGAGTGTTGGTAAATATCTGTGAGAGAGAGAGAGAGAGAGAGAGAGAGAGAGAGAGAGAGAGAGAGAGAGAGAGAGAGAGAGAGAGAGATTCCAATAAAGTCAATTAGTAATTATTATTATAATTAATAATATTTCCAGGACATTTTCCAAATTTTTTTTTACCAGACTTTGGATATCTTTTTTTTTTTTTGTTTTGTTTTAATTGCACCATGAACTTCCACTTCCACAGATGCCATGGTTGCTCTACGGCACAGGTGTGAAACTCAAGGCCCGGGGGCCAGATCCGGCCCACCACGTCATTTTATGTGGCCCGCGGAATACAACTCAAACATGTCAACTTGCATGATGCTTGCTAAAATCTATCCCAAAATTTGAAATTCTCATATGTAATAAATAAGAGACATATTGGAAGCATTTTCTCGTAACCAAACCCCTCATTACAGTCACAAATAATAAATTTTTATTCTTGACTTTTTTGGTTGGTTTCAGTCATTAAGGCCCTCGAAGGGAAACGGTAACTACAATGTGGCCCATGACAAAAATGAGTTTGACACACCTGCTCTACGGTGTGTGTTGTCCATGTGAAACACCTCCCACATCTGCAGTTGAGTAAATAATCCCTCGCCACTATTTGCCCGAATATGCTTATGCAATTACATACCATTTGAATGGCAGGATCAAGAACGGTGTTTTATTTCTTCCTTTCCTCTCAATTCTTTCTTATCTCATGTCAACCATCAACATCCCTGTCACAAGTACACAAAGTCAAGGCTGAGTCACACAACTCTGACTAATCCCCCGATCGCCAGACAGAACAAGTTGCTGCATGTCCATTTGTGACACGGTGTGTGTCACAAGCAAAATCGTGTATTGCAATCTGTCTGCTTTTGTCCGACGACGTGTTGGTGCTGAAGCAGCAGCAGAAGCAGAAACGGCATGGCTCATATATATGCAAATCACTTATTCTACAGGGATAGAGGACTGTTTGGGCTGATAAAAACCTCACGAATCCCCCCCATTCGCTTTGCCACGACCTCAAAAGAAGCAGTGATTACTTGAAGAAGAAAAACGTGCTACACCTTTAAAATGAAAGGCTGAGCGTGGACTGACTATAAAGGCCCGTACGACACGCGACGTGGCCCTCAAGTGTCTATTAATAGAAATGCCACAATCAAACGGTAGCTATGGAGCCTGTGGAGAAAAGGAGCTGAGGGTTTTGGTTAGAAAAGGAAAGAAAATGACCTCCGCAGCCAAGGACAAGATGTTCAGAAAGTGGATCACCATGCGTACATTTTTTAATATCACACGAAACATCTTTGATTTGCAACATTCATTTAAAGGAGACATACTGTTCTCGACCGCACCCAAACCATCTCATGCAGTGGTTCGGTAAATCGGTCTCAGGGGTTCGACGGAGCCTCTGCCCTGGAGGTTAAGACACAACAGTGATGACACGCCCGCTTGGCCATCGCTGGCTGGTTCATTTTGTGCACAATTTAAAAAATGTATACTTTATACTAATTGTGCTTACTTTTTTCTGTTTTTAATAAATGCATTTTTTAATGTCTGGAATTTTTAAAAAAGAAAAAAAAAATCGTATTTTTATTTTTCACTACTTGATTTTATTATTAGCGCATTTTCACATGAAAATGAAGAAAGACATAAATACTACTGCTGATTTTTTAATTGAAATATTTTTTATTTTATTTAAGGTCGTGAGGCTTGGGCTATTTTTTCCCCCCGACACTGTATAGTTTTGGCATGAATCTGAACACTCAGTCCCGTCATTATTACTAAACTGGCAAGACGACATTTTGTTGCCGTAACACACTATAACAATAAGGAGCTACAATAGTGGCTGAGGTTGCGTTATGCATCCACTAAATGGAGCTACGCTAAAGGGAATACAATACAATACAATACAATACAGCTTTATTCATAGAGCACTTTCACAACCGCTGCAGCTATAACAAACTGCTTCACAGAACATTTAAAATACGACATCCAAGAAATCAGAATATTGATCCATATGTAAGGCGCATCGGATTATAAAGCGCACTGTTGGCTTTTGAGAAAATGGAATAGTTTTAGGTGCGCCTTATAGTGCGGAAAAGACGGCACTTTCAGACCGGATAGTGTTTATGCATATCGGCACTCTAGCTGTTTTAAAATTAACAAGAATTAACACCAACAGAATTGCAGTGCAGTCACAGTTGACGACGGCTCAATCTAAAATGAAACTTTTACAAACTGATGGTCATTTTTAATGGCCGTTATCCATCATTGTGTGTATTATTGCGGGTGTAGGTTGGAGTGGTGCATAACTGTATTGCATCAATCCAGCTAAAAGCCATCAAGTAAAGACGCCTAAAACGATGATATCAGCCAGCCGTGCACTTTGGTCCTCTCTTCCGAGCCAAACATTAAACATTCATCATCCATCCGGCTGTCCGTCAATCATCTGTCCACAAGCTTCCCCGTCAAGAGCCACTTGGCCAGAGAAGAAGCGCTGGCATCAGCACAACCCTGCCAAAGCCACCTGTTTCCCCCGCTCCCCCCTTCCCGCCTCACTGATATGGCCCACTCTTCCTGTTACATAAAGAGCCAGTCGCACTGTTGCAATGCAGCATCGGATGTGGTTGTGCAACAGCATTAAAAATACTTCAGGGTCAGTTGGGAGGAAAGTTGAAAACGGCGACTACGACTGAGGGAATGCAAAGCCGAGTCGTGAGTGTCGCCCTGCTGCTTGGAAGAAGAGGGCAGGGGACAGTCCAGAACTGTGTGGATGCTGTGATTTTCTTACCTCCGCAAAGCACATACTGCAAATGTGAGAGTGACTTGTTGGTGTTTTTTTTTTTTTTTTCCTTTGAGGTAGAAATTATAACCCAAAAACAATGAACGCCAATTAGGGCGTCCTGGTATTTCAATTTGGAAACTTTCCAATGGAAGTTGTGAGAATTAACTTTTGGATTCAGGTGGATTCTGCTTCGATTCCATATGGCACGGCTCAGTTCGAGACGGTACTGCATGATGCAACGACTTTGAGCCCATTTAAAGTCAGTTGTAAATTAACACAGCAGCGCACCTACATTAACATCCAATGATAAATCCAAGCTTCATTGCCGGATGGAAACATTTTCCCTGCATACACTTCAAGATGCTGCGATCGGCTGGCAACCAGTTCAGGGTGTCCCCCCGCCTACTGTCCAAAGACAGCTGGGATAGGCTCCAGCACCCCCCGCGACCCTTGTAAGGATAAGCGGATTGGAAAATGAATGAATGAATGAATGAACACTTAAGATGGTGCAGAGATGGACTCTTAAACAACAGCCGGATGCTAGAAATGTTTGTTAGATGCAACTCATTTGTTTGTCTTAGTCCCCCGCCCTCATGTCATGTCCCATCCTTCTATTCTGCATGTTTTATGTTATGTTAGGAATAGACAGACAGGATTCCAACAGTTCTAATACACAGTCAGACAGATATTTTACTAATCACATGCTCTGGGGTTCAATAGAAAGACAATTCAACCCATATCTCAATAGATGGGGTGCAACTCAAGGATGGATCGATTTTAAAGTGGAACAATTTGATTCATTCGGATGATGATTTGATTTGGTATGCTAGGGCTAAACTATGAGAGAGTGTGAGCCAATGAGTTTCTTGTTGTCATTTGACGCATAATTAGGAATGAATTTGTGAGTACTGCAACAATGGCATTTCCTTCAAAGATAGAGCTCTCCAACAAAAGATGATTTCTTCATTTATTTTCCATGAATCAGAATGTGACTTTTCAAACTAAGAGACAAACACACGTACAGGGTACACAAATGTGGCACCAGCAATTAACCGTCCAGTAGCATTCGTTGCATCCCCTCTTTCGCTCTTGACAGCTGCTGATTACAGAAAACTGCTACTAGCCACAATGTGGTCTGACAAAACCAACCACAAAAACGGCCCCCCTGCATCGTTGTTTCTCGCCATTGGCAGTGGTCCGCTTCCCGCTGACGGTTACTGCAGTCGTCGCCGAAATCAACATTCAGGTACACATACAGCAACATAATACAGGGGGGATAGTGGTGGTGGTGGAGGGGGGGGGGATTCAAACTACAAGCAAAGCGCTGTTATTATCAAGCATGCGTGGCTTCCAGAGCAATTAAACCCCCGTGCGTGAACATGTGGCACCAGGTGCTCAGCTCTGGTAATGGACGTGTCTCAATAGCCGAAAGGTTGTCACTTCAATTACTTGTGCAACAGCACAACTCGTTTGTATTCATGGCCCGCACGTGTATGCTGATGTCAAGGCCACATCCGTTTAGAATACTTAAGCTGTTGTTTTAACAACACTGAACCCTAATTCCTTCCATTTCTTGCGAGGTACACTTTTTTTTTTCCTGATTGTTAACACTACTGGATTTTTCACGATATTATTATTATAAACTCAAACAGTCCCCTTGAGCAGCTATAATCTTGGCAAAAATTGCATTGGAAGCACCAGCCACATGATGAGCTGCTGAAATATGCACAGCTTTTGTTGGCTTAGAAAGTACAGCCCACGTGCCACATATGGCCCACACCGTTCTTTAATCCGATCCACTGGGCATTTACATTATCTATGGCCATGTGATATTTGTTGCATAAATTTAATGTCTCTCAATTTTTGCAGAGGATAGTGAGAAACATATATGCGCCGTGAGGCTTGCTATATTGTCTGTCTACATGAGTTGCTTCACTGCTTGTGTTTAAATATCCTTTTCCTTCAAGGTTTTTAACACCACAACCGTCAATGCTATTTGTTAGCCCATGAATGGCATTTCGCCTTGTGTCAGCAATAAGATAGCAAAATCGTTTTAACTCCAATGCATGCAATTCTCTGTTTTTTGTTTTAGTTTGACAGCAAACTGCAACTGCTAGATGCAACAAACAGATTGAACCCTTCTTTTATTGAATAAGAAGAAATGTTCACTATCTGCCAAACCGTTTCTTGCTGTGAATCGGCTCGTTTCTTGGAAAACTGATGCATTATGCCTTCCATCATTACACTTAACATGAAGTACTTTTTTCTTTTTTTTTTCCATTAAACATGAGGCAGGTTTTGATGTTTGTTTTTGGCCAATCAGCATTTGCGTCGCATTGATGGTAGAAGAGAAAACAATTTGCAAGCAATTTCTATTTAACTCTAGCCCTGTTCGAGCAGCAAAGGTTTACATCAGGCCAATCAGTCCGCCGAGAAGCATTGTCTCCTTAATGAAGTGTGGAGTGTTACCACTGAGGGCTAAAAACACGCGTGCCTGTGTGTGTGTGTGTGTGTGTGTGTGTGTGTGTGTGTGTGTGTGTGTGTGTGCGTGTGTGTGTGTGCGTGTGTGACCAGAATTTAGCACCCAGCGGCCCTGCGAATCCTTGCAGCAGTAAAACAATAAGGAGATGATTGTAGTTAAATTGTGCTGGTGTCTCTCGCTCTCTTATAAATAAATTGTCTCTCTCCCTTTGCCCTCGCGACGGAAACGCTCTCCCTGTCTGTCATATCATCAGTATCCAGTGTCTGACACTTCTTATTGTTGTCATTTTTTTTTTTTTTTTTTTGGCTCCGTAAATTTCAAAACATCAAAACAGCCCATCGTCTTGATTATAATGCCAGGCGTCGTCTTGGCTTACTGCCTTCGACTGTTCTTCTCTTGCAAAGCCCAGCGCCACAGTCACGACGAAAAGGATGTTTGTCTTGCATTTGCGTACATAGATGACACATCTCGGTTCATATCAACACCTACGGGCAGTTTGAGTCACGTTTCTACCAAGCGGTTCTATTCAGTACAGTTCGGTTCCAAGATACAGATCCAAACAGTAAAACGTGATCAGACTTACGTTTGGACTGCACGGTTAAGAGGTGGGATGGCTATATCAGTGTTTTTGCGAACACTAATGGTACAGTACTACTACTCAATGCCAGCTGTCAAGGAGTGCATATTGGAAGTTGAAACCAAATGAATGTTTAATCATTCTCTTCGCATAACTTGTCCACAACTAATTGATGGATGACTATTTTTGAAATTACTCAAGTCAACTATTTGTGAAATTAAGTTTAAAGTTTCCTTTTGTTTTTCCAGACAATGGTCTTTTTTTTGGGTGAAGTTTTTCTTCAACTCTTACCAGGCTGACAGTTTCGGCTGTCACTTCAGCCTTCATTGGAGCTATCAATCACTTCCTTGTGACGTGTCTTAAAAACAGCTATTTGTTTGTTGTTTGTTCCATTATTGTTGAAGTGAGTGGAAAAAGGATAGCAAAATTATTGCAAAATGGCAACGTCATTTATTACACATGACACTTTGACATTTCAGTCCAGACTTTAAGCAAGAATCAGGCAAGTTGACAGGCATGATTTTCTCTCGCGGGCCACAGAAAATGATGCGGCGGGCCGGATCTGGGCCGCGGGCCTTGACTTTGACACCAGTGGCATAGTGGTTCAAATAGATTTGATGTAGCCATTGCGGTATTAATTTCCAATCAATGCGCTGGCCATCTGCCCAGGGTCCTTTAAGCCAGCAGTCATCAGGATGTGGAGCACTTATATGATGTCACAATATTTACATAGCTGACGCAGCTACGGCGATCCCGACACACCCCGTGGTGGAAATACAAGCCAGAGCTGGGTTTACTCTTTCCAAACTATGCCGTGGACATCTGGCTCAGCTACCCAAACAGGAAGCGCGAGTCCCAGCAGAGAAGTAAAGTACATGCAGAGTCCATACCGAAAATGATTCGACGCAGTTTTAAATTTGCTACTGGTCGAGAGGCAAAAAAAGCTAGCGGCCAAACAAGACAGAGTTTACGACAAACGGAGGTGAGTTATAAATAGCAACAGAAGAGCGCAATACCCGAGCAGTTTTTAAAGCTTGCTATTTAAGAGCAAATCTTGGAAAACCTCTTGTCAGTCTCTCCAGTGACTATTGTTCATATTTCGGAGGTATTTAGTGGGAGCGATGCTATCACTCTTTTTGCGCAGAAAGGCCAGAATCAAAGGGTGAGGAAAAACAATACTACGTATTGACCAAGTATCACATATTAGTGATGCAACAGAGCACAGCGGTCTTCCGACAAGAGGGAGTGGGTGTCTAACAATTAGGTGACCGCTGTTTAATTTAATTAGCATCATTAACCACGTTAAAAACCGCCGGCTCTATCCATGAGAGTGTATTAATCAGGAAGTTCCTCTTTAAATAGAGATGCATCTATAATGAAGTAATGACACCATTCGCTACCACACTCTATTTCCACCATACTTCCATGGAGGAGAGCCTCAGTCAAAGATGGAAAAAAAGCAAAATCCTCTGGTAATCAATTGAGGATTGTGGAAAAGATTATATTCATTCATTCATTTTCCGATTCGCTTATCCTCACAAGGGGGATGCTGGATTCTATCCCAGATGTCTTTGGGCAGTAGGTGGGGGACACCCCAAACCGATTGCCAACCCTTCACAGGGCACACAGAGATGAACAACCATCCACGCTCACACTCACACCTAGGGACAATTTCGAGTGTTCAATCAGCCTGCCATGCATGTTTTTGGAATGTGGGAGGAAACCGGAGCACCCGGAGAAAACCCACGCAGGCCCGGGGAGAACATGCAAACTCCACACAGGGAGGCCCGAGCTGGGATTGACCCCGCTGCACAGTGAGGTCGACGCGCTAACCACTGGACTACAAAGATAATATTAAAAGAAAAAAAAAAATCCTTGAAGTGGCAGATTTGCGGGGGGAGGGGGCGGGGGTGAACGATTGTGATAATGCTGTGAATGGTTACATAATCTGAAATAACCGCCATGGACAAACCGTTGCATTCGCCATGTGCACGCACAGACACAGATAATGAAGTCATAAAATTGAAATGGCACCGACACACTCGCGACACATACGAGCACTGACCGCCGAAAGATGAATAACAGCCATAATAAAAGTGATGGGAAATTTAATAAAGAAAAAGACCCAAGACAGACTATGCGTGGAAACCAGTGAAGTAAAGCCACATTTGATGCGACAAAGAAGTTACACAGGCAGGTGTCAGAAAGTGTAAAAATAGAACAACTTTGTCAAATACTTGCATCTCAATGCCTGTGTGGTATATCAGAAACAATGCCAGTATACGGAGTTTGAACAAAATACACCCACACACGACCAAATGTACATTTTCCCGAGGATGAACACACTTTTAGCAAAGCCTTTAAAATAACCCAAGTATCACAATAACAAAGAAATGCAGCAAATCAAATATCCAACCGAGTTCATTTCGTGCCTCTCGGCATTTCATCAAATGCTAATATTGCCGTGAATCGAGGATCGCCATGTGTGCATGCCCACTACCTGCCGATGACGTCAAGAACAGAATCTTGCAAGTCGTTAGGGGGAAGAAGAAAATGGTTAACGTGGGGCGGGGGGCGGGGAGGGGGGGGGAGATGGCGGCGCGAGCGGCCGGGGGAATAGATGAAGGCACGAGGCGTGGGCGGGCGCAACCGAGCTTGATCGACAGCAAAGTATAGCGTGCTAATTAACAGTCCAAAAACTGCTGGCAGGCAGGTGTACTAAGAGGAACACGCTGAAGGAATAAAATGATGGCTGACTTTCTGTTCTAAAGTGGCAGTAGATGAACATTAGATTCTATTTCAGTACTGTGAACTGCTGTCGAATGTGTGGCATAAAATCCGGGCCAAGGTGAAAATCAGTGATGGAGAGACCATATCAAAAACACTGTTTTGAAAACTCTTTTTGAGAGCAGTGGCCTGTGTGTGAGTGTCCAGACGTGAGCTGGGGGCGACAGCAGCTTGAAACCAGTATTTTCACCATCTGCAATAACCCTGGGGAGGAACACTGTATCAAAAAACTTGATACACTGCAACTACACCTACCCCCAACACGTATGCAGATTTTTTTCTTTTTCTTCAATATTTTTTTGTTGCTGACAAAATTCTGCTCCACTCTTCTATCCATTTACCGTTCACATGGTGAAAAGGAGTGGAAATGTGAATATTTCCACACAAGTCAATTTGTGTTTCATGTGCACCCCAATATGATTTCGTTGCACCCCTACAATTTCAGATGACGGGCCACTGTGCTCACAAAAAAAAAAAAAAAATTAAAGTTTGTCTGGAAACCTGCTGTATGGGTAAATACAATTTTAAGTTTAATGCCTCAAACGCATCATCAGGCAGCCGCCACATGTGGTTTTTAAAGTTCTAGGAGGTGCACTTCAGGGGACACTGTATTTTAAAAGTAGTTGACTATGTCGAGTACGGTATCTTGTCTCACCATGTGTGCGCCACGGTGAAGCGCCTCTGCTTGTGGATGTTGTTGTTGAGAAGCATGCGGCGGAGCAGCCTGGGCGAATTGCGCGGCGAGAGGCGGGGGGAGATGGAGGAGGGTGATCGCCGGTGTCCTCGAGGTCTCTCCGGGTGCAGCAGGTTCTCGCGCAGGATCTTCACCAGGTCCTCGTTCAGGCCCGAGTGCTTGGGCATGGGGGGCACGGCCAGGGTGTCCTGGTGCGTCGGCCCCATGGCTGCCTGCTGGGCCATGCCTCGCCCGCGGCTTGGCCACCAGCACCACCAGTCGCACCGGGAATATGCCCGGGATCGAAAGACGAAATCACCTCAGTTGTATCAGTCCATACAGAATGGGCAAAACCCTTGCACCTTTCCAAATTCCTCTGGATAGCGAAAGGGAAAGTGTTGCCGGGTGAAAAATCTTCTTTTTCCTCCCCTCTCCTTGTTAAGAGAAGATGACGGAGGCAGGCTGCTGCCTTTGTCTGCGACACTGCACTGGATGATTGCTGTGAGAAGATGAGGGGACGATGCAAGAGGGGAGAGAGGGCGGCAGACAAATAAAAAAAAAAAAAAAGGGGGGGGGGGAGAAAAAAAAAGGGATTTCCGTCTTTCAGAGCGGCAGCACAGTCCCGCAAATCCAAATCTGGCAGGAGTTGAACTAAATCAATGAGTGTGTGCCCCTTGAACGGCGCACCACCGCTTTAGTGAAATCTAACCATTGGGAACCATCACCAGCCCAGTGTGACTAAATCCAGTCAGGCTCGCTGGAGTTCTGCACCATCCAATCGAAGCAATTCATCCATCCTCCTCCTCCTCCTCCTCCCTCTCCTCCTCCCATCTTTCCTCCTGATATACACACACACACACACACACAGACAGAAAATGACTGCTGACTGCAGCCAGTTTACAAGCTACTGATCCTTTGGAGCTGTAAGCAGCGAGTGTGTGTGTGTGTGCGCACGTGTGTGCGAGTGTTGTGTTTGATAAAGGATAAAAAGAGGGAGGAATACAGTGATGCTCGAGTGACGCGGTGAATAGGTTTTAATAGAAGTGTGCTTCCGAGAGCGGAGCTGTGTGCTGCTAAAAGCCCGCATGAGTTATTGAGGGAGCCGAAGGGAGGCTCGACATCAAGATATGTGGAGGAACGGCTAAAAATGCCAAGTGTGTGCCCACGCATGCAAACACTTACGAGGGGACGCGGTTTGGAAAATGGACTTTCACGACAATAGCTGTTTGCAAAATAAAAACAAAATTGCAAATTCTCTGCAGTGCCTGCACACCCACGAAGTGTGACATGAAACTCGTAAATATTTGGTTACCTGACCATTTCTGAAAATGTGCGAGCATAAATTAGACAAATTCCTAATCACACAATATGACCAGCGATGGGGTGAGAAGATGCAGAGCCACCTTCAAACTGAAACGCTATTATGCAGCGGCAATAATCACACAAAATCAAATTCCCCATGTGTATGACACCCCTGATATTATGTTAAAGCCAAAAGGTAAGCAAAGCTTCTTTTTTTTTTTTAAATGCACAGCTAGTGGCACATGCTTGATTATTCCGTGAAGTTGTCAACATGTTGGGTATTCACGTGCAACCGACACATGAGTTAAAATGCATTTACGACTCTTTTTTTTTCAACCTGTTCTGGGCTATACTCCCGCAAGTAGTCACAAGCAGCCGGCCATGGAACACACTCGCCGGATTCCTGTCATTCAGCATCTGATGTTTTGCTTGCAGCTATTGCCTTGATCTTGTGAAGCACAGGTGTCAAACCCGAGGCTCGTGGTCCAGATCCGGCCCGCCACATCATTTTATGTGCCCCCCCGAAAGAAAATCATGTGTCAACTTGCACGATCCTTGCTAAAAAATGTACCGAACTGTCAAATTGTCATGTTGTAATAAATGATGTTGGGATTTTGCAATAATTTTGTTACCCGTACAAGTAATAATGCGATAATGCGATTAAACATTTTTGTGGTTTCACTGTCGTAACGCCCCTGTTGTAAAGCATTCACTTTACAAAATGCATGTTAAAAAACAACGGGTATAAGGCACAGCATTACGATGTGACGTGACTACTTTTTATTTTATTTTATTCAGTTTTGTTTGTTTTTTGCTGTTTTCACACTTGTATGATAGTTTATTTTTATTTTTTTTTAAATGGCTGTTGAGTTAAAGCTTTTTGAACCTGGCACACATCACAATGAACCCCACTTTATTTGCACTTTGCTATTCATGTTTATTTTTATTTTTTTTCCTTTGGCACATCTTCTCAGCTAGTCACACTTGTGTTTTTAAAAGATGCCACAAGATGACACGGAATCCCTGGCTAATGGGTAAGTAGTATATGATGTGAGGGAAGTGTGTCAAAGTGATCATCTTGCAGTTTTGCATGACGGGGAGGAGATGAGTTTAGCCTGGGTTGTTAGTGGAAGTTATTAAGCGGATTTTAAAAATAAGCATGCAGATGTTGTTTTCAAAATCCAAACGCTTGTAAAGCAGTTATTGTTAAGCGTAATGACATTATATTAAAGTGTTTATTGTGTCCATTTATAGTTTTGACTAATAATATAGAAACATCAATTCATTACTTTTTTTTTAACGACTGTATTTGCAATAGGGCTCAATCCTTACTCATCACAAATAACATGGGTTAATAGTGTTTATATTGCCATTATTTCTTATGGGAACAAAATAATATTTTACCAAATGGAAAACGAAAATGACGTGATATTCTTAAATGACAAGGAGGGACAGATGAGGACATCACAACATATCAGAGTAAACATCGCGCCATTTACAGCCAGATGCCAGCTATTTCTTCCAACGTCATCTCAAAAACTGAGTTTATACCACCAAAGAAAGAAATGAAATGGACCACGACACTGGTTAATCTACCAGAGCATCATCATACTGGACAAACGCACCCTCTAGTGGCTGCAAGCAGCAAATGGATGACAAAAGAGCCATTTCTCGCCCATCAAACCAGACGACAGTATCAATTCTACTTCGCCAAGGCAGCATAAAAGCATTCTTCTTCATCACGATCGCCATTCGTCTGCCAATCTTGGCCCTCGTCTATTCAATCCTGCGACTCCTTCACAGAGAATCCCGTCTTGCGGGAATCAATTCAGCCTAATCACGTTCAAATGAATTGAACTGCTGCAATGTGGCCGTTAAATCGGCAGGCTCTGGCGCGTTACATCACGGCATCGCTGATTCGGCGAAGCGCAAACTGTGACACATTCGGCCCTGGCAGCTTGCATTCCAGCATTGCCAGCCACCTTTTTTTTCCCTCACTCTGCTGTTTCTCTCTCCTCGCCGCCTTCACTTCTGCTTTTTTTCCTCTGACCTTTTTCATTGCGAAAGATTTTCCTCAAGCCTTCAACACGTGACAAAATGTGTGCATCCCCAATCTCCCCCCCCCCACCCCCCGCTCCCCCACACACACTCACTCACACACACACACACACACACAGACATACCTAGTTACCAGAGGCAACATAGATGAAGAGGGACAGTTGGATTCAAAATAAATGAATAAATAACCCGAAAGGCCGAACAAGCAAAACCAAAACCGTGTGCGCCTGGATGTCAATTTTAGTCAAGATGGAGTAAACCCAATGTACTGCCATATATGAAATAAATGGCCAAAAAGGCATCCCAGCACGATGCAACTGAATTGTCAAATGAAAGGCGCATGCAACATACAACAAAAATGAGGCTCTAAATGTCACGCTTGGGCATCACTTATCCACATTAGTGTAAATGTATTTTCCTCTCAGTGTCATGCAGGGACAGCAGTCGAGGGTGTGAGGTGTTCAGCGAAGAGGCTCTCGGCATGATGCTCACAACACTGCATTGCACGAAGCACGTACAGTACAAAATGGCACATATGACTGTGGGATGGACAGGCCTGGAGTAATACTGAAGGTACACTACACGAAGTTTAGGTAGATTTTTTTTAATTCGTTTGACAAGAGCACACGCTTGAAAGTTAAAGCTGACTGGTACAAATCAGCTTTAAAGCTCTGGCTCCCTCTAGTGGGCATAGATGAAATCGATGAATATCAGGAATCTACTCGTATTCCTTCATTTAACACACTGCACTCTAAAAACATTGGGCGGGAGGGGATGGGGGGTATTTTAGTCATCAGTAATTTTCTGAAAAGATCCATATGATTCTCATTAGTAGCCTCTTTACAAAAGGGAAATACAATAAAATAGTGCCAAACACAGGAGCCAGCCTGCCAGGGGTGTATACACCAAAGCGTAACCTGCGTTCATTAGAGGTGAAACCCTAATTTGAACAAAAGCAGTTATCTAATATACTCAAAAAAAAAAAAATCAAATAATTTCCATTCATCCATCAATTTTCAACACCACGTATCCTGAAGAGGGTCACGAGGGTTGCTGGAATCTGTCCCAGCTGACTTTGGGCGAAAGGTGCAGTACCCCCTGAAGTGATTGCCAGTCAGTTGCAGGGATCATACCGAGACCGACAGCCATTCACACTCACAATCACACCATCACTGAGTGGGAAACGATCCCACTGTCCAACACAAGTCAGGCGAGTGTACCACTACGCCTTCAGCGACTTCAAATAATTTCCCAGCAATACGTGATGAATGAAAACACAAGTAAATAACTAATGGAAGAATATATTGCAGCAATTCAACAAAAAAACGTTGTATTTACATTTAAAGAAAACAACATTTTAAATTAATGATATGGAGTGTCTGTCCGACAAAAAGCTTGAACCCTTTTTTTTAACCGTAACACAAAGAACAATACAATGTGGTTGTTCCATATGTCCTATAAATAATATTAATACAATTACATATCCTAACTGTCCAAATACAAGCATATATCTCTGCGTATTTTTGTTTGTATAAATCACAAATACTGTAATGTTTTCAACTGTTTTTTCCGAAAACATTTTCAAGCTTACAAAATGTGGTGATACGCTATATATGAAATATTCTCAATATAGATATGCTTTAATAATGCGACTATATTTTGTATTAAGACTTTCATTTCTCACATTTCAGCTTTGCAAGCAGTGTGGGTCTTATGATGTCATTAATTTTACTTTTAATTTAACTATTTTCATGGGACTGCCCGATGGAAAATTGTGGCATGAGTATATAAAACCTGTTCTGCTATAAGATTGCAGTACACCAAAATATGCCATAAATATCTCCACCGTAGTAAATAAATGCCTGGGAAACCTCAAACGTGTGGTTCTTTCAGTAATTTGCCTCATACTAAAAGAGCCCCCGGCCCCCATTACCTCCCAAAAAGTTATTTCAGGCATGCAATGCAACGTGTCATTGACCAAACCAAATTGCAGTAACTCTAGTTGACCAGTAGACGGCAGCATTGGTGCAGCAATCTCCTCTACATGGCCGGCAAATTGTCTCCAGCATATTGGCTAATATAATGGGCAGCTCATTTATATCCTTCTTACTTTACTCATTTGCATTCTCACCTAACGCGTGGGCAAAGCACAACAATAATTTCCTCAAAATGTCCTCAATTTCTCAACACTATAAGAACAACATTATAAGAAAAGATTTTGGATTTCTACCTGGTTGTGAGTGCTGAAAGACTTGACATTTATTTATAGCTTTAACATTTATGGAGCTTTCACTTAAGATGACTCACAATAAAATGGAGGTATCGTCATTGGAGAGCAAAAGCGGGGCGGTTGCGTGTGTGGTTTCGGAACCTCACAGAAACAGTGCTGTGCAGAAAGATGTGACAAAAGACCTTGAGTGACTTCTCTGGCACATCTCAGGCAATCATCCAACTTTATTTGGGGGGAGTGGGGGGGGGGCAGCACACTTGCAATTTCTAATTTATTTCCAATAAGGGCTAATACATAAATTTGCCTTTTTTTTTTTTTTTTACACACTAAAGCAAAGTTAAAAGGTAAGCTCTGCACTGAGTTTGTCTGGATGCATAGATTAGCATTAGCGTGGTCCAAGCTCCACAAGGCAAAGTACCAACCAAGCTGTCACGCAGCAGTTGTGGGTGCATACTTGTGCATCCGCTGCCCGTGCCACATAAACTGATTGTGTTAACCCAAAAGCATGTAAGGCAAGTGGAGGACTTCCACAAGACAGGGTTTCCCTCTCATATGGACTAATGTATTTTATCCTTGGGGTATTTTAATGAAAGTATGTCACAGACTTCAAACCTTACAGTACAGCACTCATATTCCGTAACCTACTTTCTCCGTTTGCTTTCCTTATTGCCCTCATCACATTGCCAGGTACAACAGACCCCATCGCCGGCTAGCACAGCTGCCACAGTGACCCCGAGTGGTCCTGCTGTCCCACATGGAGTCAATGGGGCAAACCAAGCCCAGAGGGCCCCACCTTCACCGCTTCTGTCTTAAAAAAACAGCACAAATGGTGCTGGCAAAGTGCCGGGTAAAGACATCATTTGTGAATAATAGCATCACTTGGGTTAAAGAGGTGTCAGATTTTGCATATCTCAGCTCCACAAATGCCCCTCATAACTGTTTAGAAATAGGATCAAACATCCATCAATATTTTATACTATACATTTAGAGTTAGGTGTCCTTGGATCCCTCGAAAGTCGCTATATAAATTCAAGCTATTATTATCATAATTACAAGTGTCGTTAGTGTGACTGCCCTTTGGAAGTGAGTCGTAGTTCTGGAAAGAAAATGCCTCCAAAGTCATAACTTGTACTCAGTGAGCATCTACGCCACAATTGTATTTTACAAAAGCGTGTATGTGTATATCTCATGATGACAGATGGCCGACCAAATTTTATTTTATTTTTTTACATTATTCCCAACTGCATAATGCTTAGCTAAGTGTAGCAAGGAATTCAATGACATTTAAAACAAAACATCAACAGTTTAAATTCTTTCTTGTTGGCAAAGTCCAACATCAATAATTTGCCTTTTTTAAAAATATATTTTATTATTATTATTATTTTTTTTTCCAAAATTAAGGATGCACAGATGACTGAACGATGGCTGGCCCTGATGTCTGCTCGCCCGAAGCTGAGCAGCAATGTGTTTGTTTACAGACTAGTCCTGAGGCTTTTGTCCTTTACTTCTGTGGGATGATGCAAGCAATCAGCCCTTGATATTACATAATTGCTAGAACTTCCCCGAAACATATGTATTTATTTTGCAACTGAAATATTACATAGAATTCAGGCTCCATGTGACTTTTTCCTTAGTGAGAAAATCTGGTGTTAAAAAGAGACAATTGATATTCAACAATCATGTGTTCACTAACTAAAGCCACAGCATCTCCTGGATCTGAAAATAGAATAACTACATATTGATCACAAATATCTCACTCAGAATTGCCCTGACACGTTGTCGAGAGGCTCTTGCAATTTCCAAGGCATTACGAGTCAGGGGCAGCGCGCCTTCCACAGAATAATGACTCAGAAAGCCGAATTTTGGGGGAGTCCTCCCTGCCAAGGAAAGAAGTAATATTACAGACCCCGGGCCAGGTTCCATTTGCACACCGCTGGAAGCTTTGATTCAAAGTATGCATGCGGCATTGCGACAAGCCTAACTCTTTTTTTTTTCTTCTGCATTTGTTGCACAGGCGCACTTTACATGCATGTGTTTTTCCCTTTGGCAGAAGAAAGACATGGACCAGGTGGGAAGAAAAAGAAGAGGAGGCGGGAGGAAGGTATGGGAGGTAAATGAGCAAGAGCAGCTTGCCAAGTCTGACAGGAGCTGAGAGCGGCCGGTAACAGACGGCGGGTGAAAGCAAACGGATGAATAAGAAGGAGCGCATGGATGAGGAATGCATACACACAAATGTGGGTGGGGGAGGAGGGGGGGGCAGGGGGACGAGAAGTTGAGGGCAGCGCCGCAAATAGCCGCCAGCTACTGTCATGATGGTCCCGGGAAAAAGGAACCTAGCTTTCCAGACCCCATCTGTTCCTGCATACCGGAAGTCTCATAGCATAACTGGCGAAGTCATTTTATATTTACGATTACAACATCGATAAAAAAATAACTATAATTAATAAATAATAATAATAATAATAATAATAATGTCATTGCTGAACATTGTGTTTCTTCTTGTTTTGTGATATCATTCAATGACTTAGCCAATGATTCTATGAGGCTAACCATGTGAAAAATCCTAATCAAGTGCAACCTGAGTTTTTGTATGCATTAAACAAAAAGAAATATAAGTTTGCGAATCAATTTGTGATGGTGACAGTCTGAGCAAGGAAGCGGATTAATTCACTTTAAATGATATCTTGCAGGGAGAAAATTGTATCACAATACATGCAGACTTCAACGACCATGTTCTTTTCGCACAAGACGAACAAGGAATAATGAAGTGCCGGAGGGAGACGAAGGAAGGCATGCGGAGAGAGGTCATGCCAAGATCACGTGTGAATGAATCCCTTTCAGTGACACTGATCACGTCAGTGACCCATTTTCTTTGTCTGCCGTCCTCGTGTATGCAAAGCATGTGTTTAATAAGGTGACGGCAAAATGAAGAGGATAGTTTCAGCACAGGGATTCAGTGCAGGCATGCCGGCACGTGAGTCGACTGGTTAGCACGTCCACCTCACAGTGCAGAAGTGCGGAGTTCGATTCCAACTCCGGCCTTCCTGTATTGGGAGTTCGCATGTTCTCCCCATGCCTGCGTGGGTTTTCTCCGGGTACTCCGGTTTCCTCCCACATTCCAAAAACATCCTTTATTTAAAGTCCAGCAAGTAAATTGTGTTTAAAAATACGAAATAGTATGTCATCATGAAATGGCAATGTATAAATCCAGTGATTTGTCTCTTTAAATTGCCTACGACAAAAAATGCAACCAAAAAAAAAAAAAAACTTTTACCTCCAACTGACAAGAGCTCATTAAATCAGACAGAAAAGTAAACTGGAGGAGACATTTCCGAAATCCAGCCAATTTGCCTTTAATTTGGCCTCATTATCATCCAACTGAATTAAAAAAAAAAGAGCACGTCTCTTGGGCTCTGCGCTTTGAGCCACGAGCGAAATACGAGAAAACAGCTTGGGAAATCTGGGGACTCCTCTGAGACATGGCATCAAGGCTAAACAGCGAGACCTTCAACATGAATGTTATTGCTCTCAGCAATGTGGAAATACATTAGATGAGACATGTATAAATACATATATACAGTATACACATCTATATTTATATTATTTTCTATGTATTGCATACTTTATATCGTATGTAAAAGAATTACAGTATTTATAAAAGTCATTGAAAAGGCTGCGTATGACGTGTGGTGCTTTTTCTTTGGTGTTTTCCAACACATACCAGTGATTAAGGAGAGGTTTTATTTTTCCACAATTAAAAGCAGTTTCCAGATGCTTTCATCACAAATTTGGAATGGGTTTTTGTCAAAGCTAAGTTTCAAGAATTACACACTAGCACTAGGCTGGCTGCCTTTGCAGCAGCTCCTATACTTTTTGTTCTTCTACTTTCTTCCTTCCATAAATTTGCTGCTGTAAATTGGGAATTTCTCCATTGTGAGATGAATAAAGGTTTTCTTATTCTTATTCTTACTGTATTTTGGCCTATTGGTGCATGTTGAGCCATTTCATTGGTTTTTACGTGATGACACAGATGGAAAAAAAAAAATAGAGTCAACCAGCATCGACAATCCAATTATTTGCTTAACTTTCATTCAGGATTAACTCTGTGGTATATTTTGTGCTATTTCCCTTGGCTTGTTGTGGCTTTTTTCCCCCCCAAGACTTCAACCTATTTCTGAAGACGTAGACTGCTACGTTAGCTAGCTAGCAACCGAGTGGATAGCTGCCTCTGGATGGAACTGTTGAAGCTATAGCTCATTTAAATGGGAGTCAACAGCACTTCGATCAGCATCACCGAGTGAATTGCGGTCGTAATTTACCAAAATAGAGATACGCACTTCCATTTCATAATGCGGCCGCAAAAGATAAATGAACAGTGAAAGTGGTAGAAAAAGGATGGTTGGATGGGCAACTCAGATTGCGGCTCAGTCCAGTAAATGGTTTCCTTATCGCTGTACGCACTCCCAGTTCGCAATCTCACCACCTCTTTCCATGAATTTGTATGCTTTTAAATAATGAAATTCCTTACAATGACGGACAAATGACAACAAGCATTAAGCAACATGGATGGATGTGATTTGGGGAATGATGTTGCATCTTTCCCCTCTCTTGACATGTGCAATCCTATTTGTTTTTCATTGGTAAACCAAATTTCTAGTGAACACTTGGGATACCACTGCAGAATATCATTTGTTTTTGAAGGAAAAAAAAAAAAAAAAAAACAGGCATCCTTGAGTAGCTAACTGTCCACCGGGGAATTAAATGAGGAAGGAGTCAAAAACATGCAGCCTGGGCCTTTTTCCTTCGCTTTTGTTCCAGGTGCGCAAATGAGTGCGTGCTTCCGCTTGAGCAGAGGACATCAAGTGCAGAACCCAGGAGACTTTCTAATGTTGTTTAAAGCGAGGGACCGCATGTGGCAGAGACCATGATGATGGGCTCATGCTGTTCCTGCCTGGACATTGAGATGTCCGCATGGGAGCAGACCAAATGGGGTTATGGCTTTACTTGATTTCTTTTTATTTATACACCACAATCTGTCAAATAAATGCACATATCCTAACACAGAGCAGACAGATTTTTACACAGCGCCCGTCACATTGTCATCATCACATTTTTTTGTCCCCCCTCTGAAAAAAACGACAAAGACATGAGTCATGCTTTTGTCGCAATACTACAGTAATCCCTCGCTATTCGTGGGGGATAGAACAGAGACAAAAAGGCCAAAAATAAAAAGTTGACGCAACCCTATTCAAATTTTTTTTTCATGCCATAAATATGTACATCCCAAACTGTGGGTTGCAGAGTAAAAGAAAAACAAGTACAGTAAACGATGTTGGCGGGTAAAAAAGAATAAATAAATAACTCCACAACTGCTTATATTGGGGAACAAAATGTACAGCCAGAGTTTATTTTGCCTCGAGCTAAGGGTGGTTTTATAATTAGTTATATGAGGAAGGAAAAAGAAGCATTTTTATTTATTAAGTAATTAGAACAGTCATCGACTTGACAGTAGTATATGATAAATGTATTCCGCGGGAGGGGGGAAAAAAGTATCCGTCTGTGACCCCATCTTGTTCCTCTAATTTAATACAGTATACAAGAAACCACCATGACAGCAACCACAGACAGAAGCGTGACTTACAAGGTGTCAATCATTTGTAACCCACTCACTTATTATCAAGTCTGCTGGAACTAACGTGACAAGGATATTTTTATGAAGTTACATTTTTTTCAACTTAACGCAGAAAAAGATATCTATTCCTCACTATCCATCTCAAGCTATTGGTAAAAAGAGACTGGATCCTACTTGTCGAAGGCAAGGGGAGAATTTTCAATTAATCGGAAGGCAGCGCCAGTGAAACATATTTCTCTGCCATCATCAGTTCTACGACAACCGACCAAATTCCATTTACAATAACAGCCCGCAGACACGGTATTTAATTCAACTCAAAGGAGCGCTTTCTGCAGCGCTGCACCTGTGCATCGGCGAGATTTTTGCCTTTTCAAACGCAGCTGTCCAGCTTTACAAAGTGTGCTGAGCTCGCTCGGCAACTCCTCCGAGCCTCCCAATCATCCGCTCTCTCCAACCCCCCCCCCCCCCCCCCCCCCCCCCCGCCACTCTATTCCATCATCTCTTTTCTAAAAATGTGCTCTTCCAAGCCCATGGCCCCAGAGGAGGCTGTTGCTTTGACCCCATTGGAGCCTGACGGTCTGGTCTCTGAGCACCACCACCACCTTCGGGGGGACATGGGGGCATGTTGAACTTATTTTGGAAGTAGGAATTGGAGTATGAATAAAAACAATCTTTTTTTTTTTTTTTTCATTTAAACTAAAAACATCGTAAGAGTCAAAAGCTAAGCAGAACTGCACTTTTGAGTTTTGTTGGAGCATGTCACGATTGCTTAGTGAAGTTGTTGATGAGGCGGGTGTGTGTTTGAGGCGGTATTTATGCGTCCGTTGCATGCGCAACATATGTGGATCAGGTGTACCGTAATTTCCAGATTATAAACCGCACCAACTACATTTTTGTATGAAATTGAAATTTATGTCCTTGCTTACTGCACTCTGGGAATGAACAAATTCATTTTAGGTGTTCCTTAAACGTAAATTTGGCATTGTCGCGCTGAGTAAAGGCACACGCAACAGGAAGCTATCAACAGCAATTAGCAGTCGTTCCATATAAATGGGCACTCGGATGGTCGGTTTTGGCGTTCCGTCGCAGCACAAGTTGGAATTTAAAAACACAACCCAACACACGGCGGCTTTAAGGAAATAAATGGACTCAGTTGCTCTGAGGCTCTCTTCTCAAACCCATGAAAGTGATCAAGGATGCCGTTTCACTCGACCCTTGATCGGCCACATCCCTTAGCACTTAGCATGAAAGGCTCTCTATTCAGTCCCCGGGGAAGTCTGAGTGGTCACCCACGGACACACAAATAAAGCGCGAGCTACAGCCGGAGAGACTTTCTTTTCCAGAGTTCCTGACAAAATCAAATAGAAAGCAGAGATGGCCGCACGGAGGTTTAGCTATTAGTGCAAGTTGCGGATTGAAACTTTACAGAAAAAGAAGTTGCGTTCAGGGGAGAGAGTCTTTTGGGTCCCCTCGCATTCCCCTTTGCTTTTTCCTGGATTGGGACTCAAGAGAATCTTAAGGATCTCTTCTGCTGTAAAGCCATGAGGCTTTTTAGCATCTTCGCACCACTTGAAACGACAAGTGCATGTCCCCAAGGGTCCCTTCTTCCCGTCAGTCTGCTCTACAGCCTATTAAGTCAACCATGTACAGTATACGTGCATTATCGGAAAGTCATCACTTATTCATGCCATCAGTTTACAGTCGATTTTATGGGAGCTGCACCCTGGCGATCATGTAATAAATGTCGGTTCAGAAGGATTGTTCCATAATGTTATTCTTCTCCGGCCCGAGGGGCTCACATTTAACATGCCTAATCAATTTTTTATGAATCAAGTTACGGCATAAAATTCATGCTCGGTTTTATGAGGCCTAAAAACCTGAACCTTTCCATATTTCAATTGCCTGTGCATTAATTACTGGTCTCATTTGCAGGGTGGAAGATTTTGACTTTGTCCAAACGCTCAAGCTCCCTGTAAAGTACCCTGAGGTGAGGTACTTATTCCTGCCTTGATACTAACTGTATATTTGAAACCTAATCGCAACACACATGGACATGTAAAATCTTAAGTTTGCATAGAGCACCGGGTTCCTATTAAAGGTAATGGATTTATTCGAGAGGAGGTGTTGATTTATACTCCAGTCCGGAGCCTAATGGAGAAAAAGTGTTCATTAGGGAGAAGTTTCATTTTTATTGTACAGTTTCAGAGGAGGCCTACATGTGGGAGAGAGGAGGTCTTCATTTTTAAAAATGTCATTCTATCCACAGTCTTCAACTGCAGAGTATCTGGTAAATGGTAAATGGGGTGCACCTATATGGCACATTTATCATTCATACACCGATGGACGGCTGTCGCCACGCAAGGCGATGTGCCAGGCCAACTGGGAGCAAATCTGGGAGTCTCACTAGCTTGCTTTATGAGAGGGGAGGCCTGTATTTTGACAAATGCATTTGTCTGACATAAATCAACAGTAACAATATTACGACTACATTTCATTTTTTTCTACAAATAACATTTAACATATTGTCGCTGTCCTGCGAAAACCATTTTTTTCATTATTAAAATTTTTATGTGAATGGGGTGTCCGCGTTTCAGACATCCATAAAGATATATATTTTTTTAAATGCCGAAAATAGACATCCGTGTTTTTTGCAGGACAGCGAGGATATGGTGTTTTATATTGATTAAATGACTATGACACAGAAAGAATAAATAAAGATTTGTCGCTCTTTAATTCATTTGAGTCGAGGAGAGTGTTTGTTCAAGTGAGAGCTAAATGAATATGGTACCGCATTTTCCGCACTAAAAGGTGCACCTAAAAGCCTTCCATTTTCTTAAAAGCTCACAGCGTGCCTTAAAATCCGTTGCGCCTTGTGTATGGTTATTACGGTAATATGTCAACCCCAAAATGCCTCCTTGCTCGAGACATGCTTACAACGCAGAGTTCAAACTTAAGGCGATCGGTTACGCAGTTGAACATGGAAATAGAGCAGCGGCAAGAGAGTTCAACGTTAACGAGTCAATGTTAGAACTTGCTGTTGGTTAAGTGAACTGTGTCGCTGCGTTCTGAAATATGTTTTCCTGACATCTGATCGTTCTGTTGGTGTTTCCTTGAGCGTAGCGCCATCTAATGGATGCATTGTAGATTGCGTCTTATAATGCGGTGCGTCCGATAAAATAGGCCATTCATTGAAGGTGTGCCTCTTAATCCAGTGCGCCTTTTAGTGTGGAAAATACGGTAATAAAAATAATGTGTTTCAATTAAATAGGTCTTTCAGAATCTTCAAGAAGACATGCCTGACAAAACTAAATAATCTAAAGTGCATTAGAATGAGAAGAGCGAGTACAAACCTGACAGAGCATTTGATCTGAAGGTTGTAAGATAATTGAGGCACGGTAAATATTGGAGGGCACATCACTATTTCCGGAAACACGGAAAATCAAATTTATGTCATCTTGGAGGATGGGCACCTCCTGGCGACATGACTGAATCTCCTGGTTTCTAACTTGCTTCCCCGGGGGCATGTTTGCTTGCGTTGCTGGGTGGTGTTAGTACTCTCTATACGTAAGAATGTCGAGGGAATTGGCTTTGCGGCTCACTGATAAGATGTCCTACCTTTGTGCTTCTAAGAGGACGCAGGCACTTGAATGCATGCAGTCACAGACACATTTAACCTTCTTTCTCCTTGAAAGCGTTTCCATCCCTCCCCCGGGGTCTTGTTAATCGCAAACACCTTTGTGTGATGCGGTAGCTAAAGCGCGCGGCGACCTTCCAACAGCTAATGCGAAGATCATTCGGGGGTCTATCAATGGCGACAAAGACTTTTTAGCCATTAACAGTGAGCATTATGATGCTCGGCCACAATCGAGCCATTTAGCGGAAGTCAAAGCGCTCAAAGCTAGCATAACACAATTAATAACCAAAGTAAAGCCTTTGTGATGGAGGAATATCAGACCCAAACGAGAAGCTCTCCACTCATTTTGCACTTTATTGTTCTATCCACATCCATCCCTTTATATACACAGCAGATGAACAAAGATACATTATTACTAGTACATTTTTTGGTCCGATTAAGTGAAACTGGATGACTTCCCGCGACACACCTGATGAACGCTCACTGCTCTCGGCACTCATTTTAGAACAGCGAACTCTACAACGATCGACATGACACTTTTCCAAGCTGGCCGCTCACCTGCACTCCACCGAGTGCCGTTCGAGCTTCAGTGACTTTGTGCAGGTGCGCAGAAGGTCCCGGAGGCGCACTGACGCAAGCGCCAATCGAAAACTGTTTCGGTTATCGGTATCGTCATTTTCACAAAGTGCCTCGATTGGATTTCTTCAGCAATTCTCATAAGGCACAAGGATGAGGCCATTCCCACAGCCGAGTCCAAGTCACAGGAGAGTTGGTGTGCATTGACTCCCCCCGCCCGGGGTGCCTGGACAATCTGTTCATTCTTTACAGTTTCACATTTGAGTCACCTTGTGGAGAAGATATGAGCCGAAACAAAGCAAAGTCATGCCTGGCGGTGACTTTCGTTTAAAGGCTCTGCTCACCTTCTGCTTGACTGCTTTTTATCAGCTATGTCCCCAAAATTGGGATTCAATAAGGTAAATTCCATGACGAAATTGTTAGCACATCAAGCAACGTCCTGGAATAATGGAATATTTCTCCAACCTGTCACGGTACAGTAAACCCAGACTCGTATCAAAAAGGTGAATTTGAAAAGCGGACCTCGAACAGGCTCGGGTTCGCTGTACTTGTTTTGAATGTTGATTAACTGTCCACACGCTCTCGAAATGCCCTGCCCTTGAGATAAATGATCGAAGTCGGGACGCTGCGCCATTCGTGGCCCTCACCAGCATGTAAAGCAAAGAGACTAATTAATCATTTGAACGTGGCAAACACGGAAGAGTAATTAACGGCGCGTATTCGATTGTAAATCACAACCGACTGACGCGCTTTGACTGCACAGCCACTTGCATTGACAATATCTACCCGCTAGATCCTAGAGGAGGCCAAATCTATAAATGCAGCCCGGGGGTCTCCTTTAAAATCAAAACAAAATAAACATTAACGAGTAACAAGGCAATAACAGACAGCTCAGGTTACCAGCTAGCATATGACTGATAGCACTTTGATAACAGAAACAAAAAAACAACAAATGTAATTAACCAGGAAGGACCAAGGTTATTATAATTAACAAAATAACTACAACTAAAACTGAATATTTGTCTATGAAGTAAATTTAAAAATACTTTAAAAGAAATTTTAAACTAGTGGAAGCTAACATGTTGCGTACATAAAATTAACCTAACATACAGTGAAACTCCTCTACAACGAAATCATGTTTGCAGCAAGAAATTTTTCACAACAGGGGGTTTTTCACTGTAGTAAATTTGATCTCAGATGTAAGCACACACACACACACACACACACACACACACACACACACACACACGCACACACAGCGTTGCTCAGCTCATATCATGCAATGAACTTTTAAGCCAGCCCTCCGTCTTTCATTTTGATCACTTTTACCCTCTCTTCCAGCATCAGAGCTCTTCTTGTCTTAGCTGCTTGACATCCAAAGGTCCGTTTTGTAGCCATTTTAGCAATGCAACGTCCATGCTTTTGTCTGAATCTAACAATAACAAATAATTCCTGGACTACTGCGCATGTGTAAACCAGTGTGGTGGTTGCTGTTGCCGTTTCCGAACGAAGCAGTAGAGGTCGCTGTTGGATTAGACTTCGTTGTAGTGAATGTCTTCGCGAGGCTGGAGCAGAGAAAATGATTTCGTATAACGCAACAGGGGTTTTTTTCGTCGTATGGGGGGCAGGAGAATGGGAATGGTGTTAATGCATGAAGATTTTTTCACATTAGGGGGTATTTTCGCCCATGTAGGTTTCGTTCTAGAGGAGTTTCACTGTATATAGAATCTCAGAACTGTGAGGCAGATTAGCAAACAATCAACCGTGCTGTCCCAATTTAAAAAAAAAAAAGATCAAACATACAAACATTCCATTAGTCTGTCCCGAGGGTTTTTTTTAAGTCATTCTATGTAGGACAAGATAGGTAATTGGCACTTTCGTTCACCCAGCTTTACAAGGGCCCATAGAGGCAAATTTAGGAAAGCCTCTCATTAGTGTGGCACAAATCAGGTAAGTGACGTCTGCAGGGGAGCCAAGAATGTTAGCAGACTTTTGCTTTTCAGGCCAGATGGCACCGTTGAATCCCACAGAGAGTATTTGCTGACAGTGAAAGATGTCACCTATTAAAAAACTACACTGACGGGATGGGAAGAATCTGAGCTAATTTAGACGACCATCATTTTTATTTTACTCAAGGGCTTCCTCTCGAGTTCTTAAGTGTAATTTACCGTGCTAAATACAAAGGAGGTTGTGGTGAAGGGGGCTTTTGTTGAGAAATAGAAAGCACTGGAACTCTCAACACTAACGACAGAAGAGAATTTCTGGCTAGCCCATTGATATTCTAGACCTCAAAAAAAAAAAAAGGGAACACAATGGAAACCACCTGTGTCAGTTTAACATCCATATTAACGTGTGAAATCCCGCTTGTCATGGCCGGCAACACTATTGGAGAGAAGAAAAATAAAAACTTCACACAACTACACTTCTAATAAAGGTTACAATATTCTTGCTTGACTCTCGACGAAGGCGGACAGCACTGAAAAATCTAAGGACAATTTGAGCTGTTGGCCATGTGCATTCAAAAGTTTAGAGAAGGTCAAATTAAATTCACCTCTATAGGTTATGATGGATTAAAAATTCATCCTGAAATTTCACCTGTGAGCCCAAGACGCCTTTGCGAGTAGTCTAACTGTAGTTCAAGCCCTGCGTCATTGTTCACATTCTTCATCAGCAGTTCATACCTTGCGTCTTTGCCCCAGAAGTAAAGCACTGACTGCTGAGTAGCATCAAGAAGCCTCGGAGCGTGAAACAAGCAACAATTCGACCAAGGCTACTTTGTGTCGACTTCATCCCCTGCGGAACAGAACGAATGACAAGGCACTTTCCAATTTTAGAAAGCAGACGCTCATCAAGAAGAGCAACCTCTCTATGTCCCCCCCAAAGCCTTCCGATGGCAGTTCACAGCAACACTCAACACATTTATTAGCGCCGGACCACTTCTTGAAGTGTTTGTGCGCAGGTGTGTGTGTGTGTGTGTGTGTGTGTGTGTGTGTGTGTGTTGAGGGGGTGACCTTTGACGACTTCTTTTTAATTGGTTTTGCGATTGGATGGTTCATAAATACTGAAAAACCGTATCCAGTGCACCCATTCATTAGCTCGTTGCTCTTGACATCCGGGCTCAAGTTTACTCAAGGATGAATTGTACTGCTGGGTGTAACCACTCCCGCCGCTGAAAAAATATATATTTATATCAAAAGATTTTTTAAAAATGTTGACAAAGTGAGAAAATGTGAACAGGTTTCCAGTGCCCACCCCCTGCCATTGACTAGACTGCACTTTATTTCACCGGAGAAACTGTTGACTTGCCGCAGTAGGGGCTGCTGATTTGCTTAGCAACAGACTTCAAACGGGCTTAGCAGTTCACATTTTACGTTCCACATGTGAAGAATGCCATCGGAGATCACGACAGTAGCGGTCATTTTTCTCGCTGACAAATTGAGGCATCAATTTGGGAGAGTTGTTTAATATTTTAATGTGGATACATTTCCCAGCGACTAATGGTAGGTTTCAGTAAAGTTCTACTTAGCAGTACAATTTCTTTCGGTTCGGTATGCAAAATGTAGCTTTCCTTTGAGAGAAATTGCAGAATAGTACCTGAAGGGTGGCGCTTTTGTCACTGTAGATCAATCTCTTCCATGTGAGGGTCAGAAGAGGAAGAGCACAAACGCCGGCTTTTTGTCACTTTGTAATCGAGCGCCATATACTTTGTCGTTGTCGTCTGTTGTTGGCCTTTTCCGACAATGCCGCGTTTCTCTTTGCTGTCGCACTAATTGCACCGCCCCTCGCTTCGATGACGTCGCACCGTTTACTGGACTTGGCTGGCGCATGCCATCCCTCCTACACGTTGGTGGAAACAAAGCTCAATGGTGCTCCATACCAAGCTGAATCGTACCCTTTGGTGGAAACACTTGACGGAGCAAAAAAAAAAAAAAAGCAGAAAACTAGAAGAAAATACTTTCAATTGCCACGGCATGATGAGTCACACATTTTCGCCTCCTCTTGGAGACGGCGGCAACAACCAGGCTTTACTCAGAAAAACACACGTGTTGTAATTCAGACCAAGTGTGGCGCTTAGAAGTCAAAGACGCTCAAAATGCATAGAAAGAAAAGCTTCAAATCCAAGATGATAGTGTCGCTCAAGGAAGATAACACCTTTGGATGTATGGGATGACGTACAGGTATGCATTATGTATCGTGGCCGGGGCCCGGGGAGAGTGTACGAGATTCATACGGACATACTTTTAAAATGAAGACAGCAACATGTTGAGTCCTGTTAATGTGCCTGCAAGATATTATTATTTGATACATTCTGAGAGAAAAACGCACAAAAAAAAAAAGCCAAAACTAATTTTTGAATAAAAGTACCTGATGGATGTTTTTCATTACTCCATGCCACCCAAACAAGTGGCCACATTCTGGTAGTATTCCAAAGGAAAGCTTAAAAAAAATAAATAAAAATAAAAAGTATAGCATTCGAGCTTGACCCAGTTCACATCATAAACCAAAGTAGAAATGGGAGCAGATTAGAGCCCCACACACAAGAAAAAAAAAAAAACAGTGACTCAATATGATGGACAGTCCTGCAGTCTCATTAAAAAGTGACTCAGGGGAAATATGCTAGAGGGCATACCTCACTCACAACGGCACACAAGCTTTATATCTTATTTATGTATTGTGCCTCTCGCAACTTTGGAGACAATCTTTGTTATTGGATCTCAAATACAGCAATAATCTCACATCTCTTACCGACGTGTTTTAGTCAAATGCGAAAATCAGTATTCTTAATTCGACTGGACTCGCTCGCGCCTTATGTCAATGGGTTGGAAATCTAATTTCCTCCATTATTTCCACACAGGGCGCTGCTCGGCACGAAACGAGACAAGGCGAGACGAATGCCGATGAGATGCCAGTTCCTGAGAAAACATCTGGGCGCAGCCGCTCAATGATGAAAGACAGACAAAGTATCAGGTGGGATTTACTGAACCCGGAGTGGCGGACAGGTTTTCCTAAAAAAAAAAAAAAAAAAAAAAAAAGTACGACAAAACTCGACGCACTTCAGAGAGATGAAGAAATGGCGTAACTCTCTGTCCTTTCTGACTCTTTGTGGTTATGACAAGTGCAATTCTGAATTGGCGGCAAGGTGATCTCGTGGTTGCTGGGTACGCCTCGCAGTTAAGAAGTTCGGGTTTGAATCTACGCTCGGGCCGTTCCTGTGTGCAGTTTGCATTTTTTTCCTCATGCTTGCATTGGTTTTGTCAGGGTACTCTGGCTGGCGACCAATCCAGGGTGCAACCCGCCTCTTGGCTGAAGTCAGCTGGGATAGGCTGACCCTAATAACGACCATCCATCCATTTTCAACACCGCTTATCCTGAAGAGGGTCGTGGGGAGATACTGGAGCCTATCCCAGCTGACTTCGGTTGGAAGGCAGACTATACACCCTGAACTGGTCACCAGCCAGTCGCAGGGCATATATAGAGACAAATGACCTAAATAAGTTTCTGTCCAAATAATTGAGAGTGGACAATTTCCCGCGACACACTACCTCATCTCTCACAGCACACTAATGTGCCACGGCACACTGGTTGGGAATCACTGCACTACGTAATATGAGCGAGAGTCATCCTGACCACTCCAGAGGGACATGAGACTCAGTCATAAACGCCTCCCTGCAATATTCCCTGCGGAGGAATCACTTTTGCAACCCGTGAAAATAAAACCAAGTGTAGCAGATCATGACCTTTTCCATGATCATGATTTACTTTACCCAAAGGAACTCTAATCTTCCTGTTGTGTGAGAGACGGCTCAGGAAGTTGACTGCAGCACAAACAGATGGACACCAGGGAATATGTTTTGTGTGTGTGTGTGTGTGTGTGTGTGTGTGTGTGTGTGTGGGCGGGTGCTCATCCAAGAAATGCAGCATTCTGTGCATGAGTTAAGGGCACGCTTACAGGTGGTGGATACTCACTACCAAATGCTCTTATGATAGTGATGATGGCACACTCCTATTTGTCATCATAAACCCGGTACGAGCGACGGATGCCAAGCTACCGGAGGGCAGTGATAAGGCTAAGCCTCAGGGCTCATCTTGCAAATGTCACATGACCAATCCCAGGAAACAGGTGAGCCATGTCAATTTCAGTCGACAGCAAGTGGCAGTGCAACGCAAAATGGCCGCCCGGTGAGATGCTTAATTCATCTTCGGCAAACACAATATTAATCCGAATACCGTGTTTAGACTAGTGATAGAGAACATGATTATCAGGAAAATGTTTGACTTGCCTTCCCCTTTAAGGCATTTTGAACTCGCAATGGGATGGATCTCTAGTCGACTTCTATAGGGGTGTGATCGCTTTAGAAAAAAAATAAAGAAAATAAAATCTGCTTAAACCTGCTAACCTAATGTTAAATGGCAAAATGGATCAATCATCAGAACATAGATCTTTCACAATGTTCCCTTTTGTGGTATTTGTGGTAGTGACTTTCATCATCACGCCACCCAAAAAGTTTTCAAAGTACCTCACACATCCCCATATTGACAGCATAATTAGGATATTGGATGAAAACCCCAAAATCTTGCCATCTGCTCTGCACATTCTCAAATAATTTCGCCACACTTCTTCTCCCTTCCTTCCCTACAACCGTTGCCCTCAAAGCATCCTCGTGAGATCTCATCACTAATGAAATCAGCGCACCCGTCTAACTAATGTAGCCATGGTAACTATTTCCCAAATGATCGTGGTGCCCTTCTGTGAATGCATTCCGAGAAAATGCAAACCGATTATGATTCAACCCAAACAGGACACTTCATACTTAATTAGTCTAATTCGATGTACAAGAGGACATCACGCAAACAAACACAGCGAGCGAAAGGACGGGGCGGATCCATGGATTAGTAGGAATTGGTCATTGGAAACGTATCTCTAATGGGCAAAACAAAAAAATCTCCATGAAGTTACATTTTGATTTGATTGTGGCTTTCTGTGGTTAGTCAGCAGCTGTTGTCACATGACGAAAGAGCAGCCTTGTGGTCACTACAGTGGAAATAGTTACTTGAAAGAAGGTGTTCAAAAAAAATAAAATAAAACAAAATAATAATAATAGTAATAATAATAACAATAATAATCAAAATAGTCTCAAGACATTATTATTTGATCCTGTGTGGCACCAAATGGCCATGACAACTCCAAAACAGACAGCAAGTCAATGGGGTGAAGTTAGCATGCCAAAATGGCCGCCTTCCATTAACTTTGCTACAGTAAGCGTTCCGCGACTTGATATTGTTACAGTTGGCATATGCATTTCTATGTTCAGAGCCTCTGCGTCAAGGCCTTTTCTCTTCTGAGGAAGGCATAATAATCAAAGTCAACTTTGATATTTGTAACGTAGCATTTGAGCGCTAATTGTGACAACAGCACATCACAAAGGCTTACCCAGAAAAAAATATGTTTGGTATTTTACATAAATTTACAATGAATATGAAACAACAGTTAAAAAAAAAAAACGCTACACAATGAATGATCTTTCTCTTGCTGCAATCATTACGTTCTAATGGGCAACATCCATAACAGCTCCTCCATTCTGTCATGTGGGTTAGCAGAAAAATAATAAAGCCCTCGTGTTTGGAACTACATGGCCCCGAGCCAACTTATTATGTGGTGCTACTGAGATATCAAAACAAACTCAAGTGGTAGCGAACCTGAACAGAAAATACACCGAAAACAATGACCATGACCACTCAGAATCCTTGGCCCAAACCAGCCAAGGACCTTTACTGCATATCATTGCCCATCTGTTCCTCCCTGGATAGCCGGTCTCCTATTTACTTTCAAATTCTTTGCCTAAAGGCATCAAAACACACTGCCGGTTTATTTGTCCAAAAAATAAACAAGTCTCTTAATTAGAGGACCTAATCCTCTAAATCCACAGAAAATTATATTCAGTATGTTTACCATAACTTGCTAGGTGTTAAGCAGCGGCACCGACAATTTATTTATATAGCAGATTGCGTTTTCAATTCTTTATGAATATTTCAAAAAGCGTTATTTAATAAATGAGAATTCTAACGGGATTTTTCCAGACACAATACATTAACGATGGTGCTTTGTTTTGAAACCAATTATTTCTAAATGGCTTAAAAATAAATAAATAAATTTAAAGGTGGGTATTTTACATCGAGCAAGCCATGCACAGAACGCGGTGGCTTGGGCCCAGCTGAACTGCACACTAGGGGTTGTACAGACGAGTCGACAAATCAACTTTGCCACTCCACAATTGCATTTGGAGTGCGATGCCGATTAGTTGCTGATTCCGTGTTTTTTGGCTTGTAGAGGAGAGCCATTTGCAATACTAAAATATGTGTGCTGAATAAAATTAAATGTGCAGCTTTGGTAAGTGACAGAGAAGCAACGGGGGGAAAACAAGCCACGCTCAAGCAGGATTTTCAACACCTTGCCCTCACCATTAAAGAGGAATTTTCCCACCGCACAAGAATAGGTTTGTGATTATTTTCATTTTCTATACCCATCATCCACCACGCGGAACCCAAAGCTGTGCTGGGCCCAGAATGAGGACAGAAGGTTTGCCGGTTTGACCAATTTGTGCAAACATTATCTCTCTGTCCCAAAAGATTTTTCCCCCTCTCTCTGTAAAGACCACCACGTGACAGCAAACAAGTCTTCACCCAACCTACAGTCCATCAAAGATGTGTTGCTCTAATGTGTATGTGAATTCAGTGTCTGAGCTGTCCATTGTCCCTGAATATAGATTATGACAAAGCATTCCTTCCTACTGTTATTTCTTTTTTTTTTAACTATAGTGCGGTACTGGAAAAACATTGATGAAAGAAAACCATCTTAATTCATACAATGCAAGACAATTGAAGTCATACGACACTAATACATTTCAGACTGAACTCGGGATAAGCATCATAGTCGATCAATATTATGTTTATGTTCTGTTCCTCCGGAAAACAAAGTTCTTCCGTGGAGAGAGTTCAGTTCAACACTTTCAGCATGAAATTCAGCTTATCCACCCATCCATCCATCTACTATACTGCAGATGACTTCCCTCTCGAGAGGGAGAACCATTTCCACTCGCATTCATTGAGTGGGAACTGAACCCACGCTTTCCTGCGCTTTAGTCAGGCGGGTGAACGGCAATTGGGCCAATCCGTTTTGGAATAAATCATCAACTAATAGAATGCTCCTCTTCCCCACAGTTGAGTAAGGGAAATGCTGCTATTGCTATTGCTACCCAGGTAGTGAGTTTCATGTGTGGAAAACGGGGATTTAATCACGCCCGAGAGCAAGACAAAACCTGGCAACTACTATTGACTATTGAAAAAAAAACATACTGTTGGCATAAAATATATTATTTATCATTTTAAGATTGAGACATGTTCATATGTCATCTGCAGCATATAAATCTAACCCCCATGTGTGTTTATGTACCAACAGGGATTAATAAATCATGAGCAAGATCATAGAAAGAAACTTGGCAAAGACGGAAACAAAAATGAATAATAAATCAGACCGCGTAGACATGTTGAAGCGCAGCCTGACTGACAGCTCTTATATCCCGCTCCCTTGTGGTCATCCATAGGAGGAAATCTTGCTCACGTTCCACGAGCTGTGGAACCACGCCCCCACAGGACCGAGCAAAAGAGGCTGATACACAAGACTCAAGCAAGCGAGATAATACCCGTGGGTGCTTGCATCACACTCTACGTATCTCTTTACAAACGACCATGCAGCAGGTCTGCCATCTCGCTTCCGCTATGTGCTGTCAGGTTCTTTGACTTCTCGCAGTCGAAGGCTGTTGGTGCGAATTTTCTGGTATCTGTCATCTAGTATTTACTTTTTTGGGAACGACTTTTAGTCCCCACATTTGAAAACAGATCGGTAGTTTGTACTCCTGCACATGGTTGCACTTTCAACTTGTTTGAAACCTTCACGAATGACAACAATGGAAAAGGGAAGCAAACTGACAGATGAAGTCAACCACAGTAGAGATGGAATAAAGAGAAATATTTTACGTTGTCAGTTCCCAAAACGATCCGTGATCAATGTGTTGCGGTGGCCTAAAAACCATCAGCTTCTGGTCTCTAAAAAATATGTCTAATCTGAACAAAATATACAAGTAAAGCATTTTTTTTCATTGCTATGCTAAGTTAACCTAGCCTTTTTGCGACTCTGTTACATCAGCAATTGCGAACGTATCGTTTTGCTAACTCGAGGTAGCCGAGTCTGCACTTTTTTACTCTAACTACAACCAGAGTTGACCAGGTGCTTTGACTTATCTAGCATACTTTTTTTTTTTCAAACAAGTAGCTGTACCTCAACAGCTCCGAATATATTGCGATATATTTGTACACTATGACATAGCGAGTAATGGTTTCACCCTCAGGCTGACAAAAAGAACCCACACCAGATTGTTTAAAACATCAAATAAGTCACAATCCAATTTAGCATGAACGCAGTGAGATTAAAAAAAAAAAACAGAACTGTACCGATCACACGTATGACTCAATGCCAATTGGATAACTGCCTTGGTGACCGTGTTGCGCAACAGCTCACCACTATTCTGTCAGAATATTATTGGCTTCACCCAATCTGCGCTACTTTTTCAGGCTTTAGTCTGAGCAGACTGCTGTCGCACTTCATCACGCAACTCCAGCGCACCTGTGGGTAAGATGTGGCGGTCGCGAGTTCCTCTGCGTGACACAAATGCTTTAGAAGTGACCACCCGGCTAACAATAAACCAGGAATTTCCACTTCATCTCTCCATGTTTGTGCCAGCCTTAGTTGAGTGACCAAGTGTGACAGCAGTGTGCTGACCTACAAAAGGAGAGCAGAGTAGTACAAGGGAACCCAAACTTGTAAGATATTGCCAAACACTATGACACAAGTAGTTCGCCAATTCAAATTGAGACTGCAGTCGTCTTTCTTCATCGTCCCATTTTGTATTCTTCCGCACTGCAACTTTCTGTTAAATCCCCGTCATACTGCCTGGTCTTGCTGTTCCGTAATTGGTTGGCCTTTTGGCTACGAACCCCTTCCACACTGGCAAACGGTTCAACAGACAGTATTGCTGGCACTTATTTGCCTGTCCTTTTCAAAGGGAATTTGACAAGGCAGTGTCCAAAGTGCACAATCAAACAGCCGTTGCGACTTGGCGATTTTCATAATTAGATGCACGGTGAATTCTGCATTGGGGACAGCAAAAAAAAAAAAAAAAAAAACTTAAAACACCAAGTGGCTTGGGCAATAAATTTCCGGTGTTAAACTTCACATTCTGCTCGCAGGCACTCTCACACAAGCATTTTTTACCTTCCATACTATCTTGGGGCCTGCAAATGTGCCATCAATTCCAACCCCACCTGGGTACCTTACACACAGGGCAGCAAGTCAGTCTGAGATTGAAAATCGAGCATAGAATACGCATCTCCACTACCCCGCTGAAAACGTGCCCTGAAACTTTCATATAATTCATACTAACATGAACATAGACAACAAAATACAGAATACAGTGAAAAGAAATGTTTGCAACACGAACCCCTAACCCCTTCACTGATACGAGCGTTTGAAGGATCCTCACTTGCTCGAAATAGTTTGATAGATTCACTCTTCAAGAACTGTGAATAAATGATGGGGGATGGTCCATACTCGGCAGCGGAAAATGGACCCGGTGTCCATTTTTCAAGGGAGCCTACAATCCATACGACAATGGCTTAGATTGCGACAGTGAGCGTGCTAAAAGAGCCGCGCGCTCGTGCAATCATTCATGGGTCTATCTGCGCTTCCGCGTGCGGCGCCAGTGATTGCCACTCCTGGCATGTACAAAAATATCAAAAGAAACGGTCACTGATTTTGCATCCAAGTGAAACATCAATTAAGCTTGCGCGCCATGATCTACTCTTCTGTACTTTGTTTCTCATGTACCATAAGGACAAACTATTTTACCTTTTTTTACATGCAAATGACATCGTGACAACTCAAATTAGGTGTCGGTTAATGGACTGTGTTGCTGCTTCCAAAACCAGGCGGCATTCATTCATGTGTCAGAACAATCGCTTGCGTGCATACGTTATATCGAAGCCTTCACTAGCAAGTAGTGCCACGTGATGCGTACAATGCAGCCAGCCAAGACTGCTGGAACTCTGCCTCTATCAAGAGAAGCGAGGTTCTGGCTCACAGTGGCAATCATGTCCTTCCATGCATTCCAGCAAATGGCCCAAGCCTGTTGGAAATTGTTGAAAGCTGGGTACGCGTAGCAAATTTTAACATCTTAACCCATTTTCAAAATTTAAGAGACCCCGCACAAGGTAAGGGGGGGTTGGAATAATAAATCAGCGAGTGGCTCAGCCAAACTTTCGAGTTGACAAACAGACATAAGCATCTGCCGTGGAACAGTTTTACATTCACAGTTGTCAGCTCCGACCTTTTTTTAGCACATTATAGAGGGCGGCGGGGTCATACATAATATTTCAAAAATATCTGATAATGGGCTGGCTTCATTTTATTTTTTTTTAAGCTCAAATTTAGCCCAATTCCCAGCATGTGAGTAGACATCAAATGACCTCATAAAAGAAATCAGAACATTCAAGGACAAAATTGAAAATGGTGTCTTTTAAACTAAATAAAAGCCTAAAAACACAGATCACAAGAAATATTTGTTTTCCCTTCCACTTAGAAAAGGAGCAAATTATGCTAAACTGTCGCCTCATTTAACCGGTAAAGTGTGCCAATTGGCAAAAAATGTGCTTCCTCATGGTCAGCTTGCACGCTCACTTGCACACTCGCGGCATAATTAGCCGAAAATATAAGCTGAACAACTTGCTACCAAGAATGGCAATAAGCCGACACAGAATTACTCAAAATGATTGCGTTCCTGACAAAAAAAAAAAAATTTAAATAACATTTCAGAAAAAAATTGGTTGATTCGGCTATGAGAAAACAATCGTGTTCATAGAAAGGCAAGAACAAAATACTACCGAGAACTTGGACGGCAAAGTGAAAAAAAACATGACCACATGAACTCCGTCCATCCATCCATCCATTTTCCGATCCGTATTATCCTCACAAGGGTCGCGCGGCGTGCCGGAGCTTATCCCAGCTGTCTTCGGGCAGTAGGTGGGGGACACCCTGAACCGGTTGCCAGCCAATCGCAGGGCACACAGAAACGAACAACCGTCTGCACTCACACTCACATCTTGGGACAATTCAGAGTTTTCAATCAGCCTGCCATGCATGTTTTGGGAATGTGGGAGGAAACCAGAGTACCCGGGGAAAAGCCACGCAGGCCCGGGGAGAACATGCAACCTCCACACAGGAAGACCGGAGCCGGGATCGAACCGACAACCTCTGCACTGTGAGGTTGACGCGCTAATCACCGGGCTTCCCCAGCATTATTACACCGTGCTTTATTTCAGAGGCCATCTTTAATCTGAACTTTGCTCGCTCCACTTACATTGGATTTCGATTGTATCTCACATTTGAAAATAATGGAACCATCCATCCACTTTCTCTCCCGCTTATCGTTGAAGTCTATCCAAAGTGACTTCAGGCGGGCCAAGAAGTCACTTACTGGGCGTGGATCGAGTCCCACCTAGAATGAGTGAGAATTAAGTCAGGCAAATAAACCGCTACGCCATCGGCGACCTACTTTCAACATATTGAAGTGTACAGTTGTCTGAATAGATGAACCAAATAGACGTTTGGAGATATGATTCAATGACTGTTACTGTCTCATGCACAATGAGTTCATCAAGGCTCTTCCAAAGGAACTCCTCGTCGGTTGCGAGCATGTAAACAATGAGCGCTGCTCATGAGGGAACGCTTTTGATTAGTTGCCAAGGTTAGCAGCGAGCGAGGCTGCCGGCGCGTAGTGACTGCCTGCGCTTGTGCATAATATTAACGTTGATTATTTGACTCTGATGCTGAATGCTCGGTGACCTTTTTAGCGTCTCTCATTCAGCGGGCAGAGGCTTTGCTCCACATCTGAGTGACTGAAATTGCCTCGACAGGGCACCTAAATGTGCCGGCTTCTGTAACCTCCTAATGTGCGGAGTCCTTGAAAAAGAAGAAAAAAAATTTTTAAAGGAACGGTGGGATAAATCACGGAGCTCTTTTTAATGATCACGTATAAGTAAGCCCGATAAGGAGCTGCCGTTTATATCACTGGAACGTCTCGCGACCTCCAATGATATTATTGTGGAACCGAAAAGTCACAAATTAGCATTTTGTGATCCAGTTTATTATGGGAGCTATGCAATTTGATGCTAATCCCGTCTAATGGAATGTGTGGTAACCACGCTTATTAGCACATTCCATGCGTCCTTTGGAGAAGCCACATGCTACATAGTCAATAGTACTGCATGGATGCAATCATGGCTGAGAGCACGGGTCCACGTAGGTCCTCGCTAACATCCTTGAATTCAACAACCGTCATTGGCTTAAGCACGTCGTGGTGAAAATCATACTTGGGAATGGAAGCCACAAAAAAGAATCAATAAATAAATACAATGTGGAAATAGAGGGGAGGAGAAAAGCTTCCAATCTGCTTTTACTGACCAGAAGTTCGAGGATACCTGACGACTGACCCGCAAAAAAAGGTGATAAGCGGATGGTTTTTTTTTTGTTTTGTTTTGCTTGTTTTTAACATACCTGTGCAGTTTGGATCAGAATTAATATTACTGGTAAAATAGCAGCATTAAGAGAGACAAGAGACGGGAGTTGTTGTTTGAAACAGAAGTTATGGGTTATTAACTCAAAAAAAAAAAAGATGATTGCCTAAAAATGAACACCAGTTGCTCATTCATTATTAAATATGATTTTTTTTTTGTCTTCTGTTTTTATAGTTTGTCAACCGAGCCAAAAAAAAAAAAACAGAGCGATAGGTTATGAATGAAATGTTCTCAAATCAACGGATAGAAAAAAAAATTGTTGATTAGGAAAAAAACATGAACGGTTTTTCCTCTTTTTAGGAAATGGACAATGCAGAGAAATGCAACAGTAACTGTTGGAACAAGCTGAATCGTTCTGCTGTAAAAGACACCAATGCCATTTGTTATTGCTTCCGCTCCATCTGAAGAGCCTCACGAGAGGTTTTTTTTAAACGCCACTTAAATTCTGCTCCCCCCCACTGCACTGATATTCACGTCGGCGTCATGCCTTTTCCAATGAGTTAACCAAGTTTGACGTACCGCCAAAAGCAACCCGCTTAACCAGGACGGCTGATAGCCAGAGGCTGACCTGCACTCAATGAGTTCATAAAGTCGATATGTGGCTGGAGCACAAGGCAGTTCCACTTCCTTACCTAATATGTTCCGTGTGGGAAATATTCCACACCCCCCCAAAAAAAAAAAAAAAAAAAAATCCCAAAAGAACTACAATTCAATTTACCTTTAAACCCATACTAAAGAACAGTCACCGCAACCGTTTAATCCAATTTGGATTTGGAGGACACGAGCAAGACAACAGCCCAGATGGAACACTTCCATCCATTCCGCTGCTTTCGTTTCATCATTTCCTTTCCCAGTCAAAATTTGGACGGAGAGAAAAGAAATCCCGATGTTCCCTTGGACAATGACGTCTACCATTTCCCGTCTACCAACCCCTGCGGCGTCTCTGCGACAGGGTAGGAATTGGAGAAATGCCACGTTGTCATCAGAGGACGCTCCAGATTCTCGCTGAGGTCTCACAGAAGCCTTGAGCGCCATCCAAACTCAGCCTCCATTGTGACACATTTGGGTGATGTGTTCTACCTGGGGGCAGCTGCTGGACTTTGCACTGTACCAGCCACTCAGGGACACACTGTAACATCCACGGTCTCTGAGGAAAGGGCCGCTGTCTCTCCGCATTTACGCAAGATTGTGAGAGGGAAAGGCAAAAGGGGGAGCCGGCTTTTCTGTTTCTTTTTCTTCGGGGACAGCGCCCCGGTAGTTGTTTATATCTGTCTGCTATAATCAGGAGATGTGTCAGCGTTATCTGACTTGAAGCGACTTGATCGCCGAGGTTTTCATGCGAAGAAATGAGGCATGCCGTCGCCTCGCTTAATGAGGTTGTTCCAAAGTATGGCTCACATAAACAACATCAGCAACGCGGAGCCAAAAGCGTAATGTTCCTCATCTTCTCGGGCGGCTTTGCTTACTTTATCGCACGTCTGGGAAGGACGACAAGTGGCCTTCAAACAACACAATCGCACCACATGAAAACAACAAGCCTCTTTGGGAAAAAAAAAAAAAAAAAGCACGACAGGCAATTTTTGGTGGGGGAAGGCCATCCACTTTTTACCGAATGCATAATGCCGTGTACCGTGATGCTTCGTACAACACGCACTTTTTGGCACACTTGTAATCAAAAATTGCGACTGCATGGTACCAAAACAACTTTTCGGCACCCTTTCAGGATACAAAACCAAAAGCTAAAGGGTACAGCAAGTCACAATGTAGTCAGTCGATCTGTGGACAGAGAATCACGACCTTTGAAAAGGCAAAATGCCCATTTTGTCGACTTGTAATGAACAAATACACGCCGAGGGGACAGAACACAAACAATGGAAGTCCTCCATTGTTGTATTTTGTTTACTGTCACCTTCCTCCACACTGCTGGATTGATTGTTGGATTCACTGGCGGTTACGCTGTCTCGCTCGGCAGATGATAGCTACCGTACGCCTCTCGCCAGTTGACGGTTAACCACTCACAAACAATTCCACTTTTCCACTGCACAGCTTGGGTCAGCAGCAATTGTTTGTTTGTTTTTTTATCTGTATAGAAGAGGTCATTCGGGCCAGCAAGCAGTCTCCTGTATTGATTGTGCATCTCTGCATGTGGCTGTGTGACAACTGTAATTTCACCTGAGGGGAGACAAAAGGGCCGATACTGTAAAGTGGAGACTACCAAATATAATATTTTTGCTCTAGTAGAGATTTAAACGATTCACTCAAGCCCCAATTTGATTTCAGTTTTGATTCTTAGTTGCTGATTTCGATTCCATTTTTGGGTCTTTTTTTTTTTTTTTTTTTTAACAAAAAGAATTGATTTGATTCCCAAAAGATTGTGTCCTTGTGACAAACGGTACAAAAAATAATAATTTGAACTGTTGAACTACATTTTTGTCTCATCAGTGTTTTGTTACTGCCAGAACATGAAAATAAATAAACATGAGATACATTTGACCCGTTATCATTACAAATGCTTTTGTCATTAAAATCACAATCTTGATTTTTTTTTTTTTTTTAACATCGCTGCATATTTTAATTAGTTTTTCAAATTGATTTTATATGACTTGTAACATCCCGACTCTCTTGGGTGTATTTTCAAGTGTTACAATAACGCAGCAACAAAGAGAGGCGGCTGGTTCCTTACGTCAACAGAGTACAACGTAAAACACCATACGCATCACCAACTTATATTTGTAAATGCAGATGCAAAAAAGACTCTTCACAACAACAACAACAACAACAACCCAGGGTGAACGTAGCTCCTCCCCAACACACAAAGCTTGTCTCTCAATGAAGATACCTCACTCCAACATACTTCCTTGAACCAATTAGGGCCATGGTGTGGCATTTTAGGGAGTTTCAGGAGAAAAAAAAAAGCACAAAAACTTTATTGGGGAGGTTTTCAGCAAAGAGCTGGGGATAGCTGGTGAATTTGTGAATCGTGATCTACGCTGGAATTATTGCCCATGAATAACTAAATGGACTATGAATTGCATTAATAGCAAGCGAAGACATTCTGTGCAGTATAAAGAAAAAAGCCAAGCGTTAAATGCCACAATCGGAGCAAGTTATCATCCAAAGCAGATGGGATACAAGCACAAGAAGGCTATAATGGGCGACATAAATTAGGAAAAGGCACAAGCGACCAACTTCAAATCAGATTGTGTTGCCGCATATTTGATTTTGGCCTGGTGTGTTGTTGTTCACCCCGCAATGCGCAGTCCAATGTGTCCGTCATGTAATTAGCCTTTGGTGTAAAGTGTCATTTACTCAGGGTAGCGCATAGGCCGTTAACTTCCTAAAGTGCTGTCCTCTTTTGATGGAATCGTACGAGAACATGTTGGCAAAAGAAAGCCACATTTTGATGTTACCCTTTTTTCTTTTTTTTTTTTTTTTTTAATGACATGGCTGTTTAAGTGCAGCAAAGCGGTTGCATGGCAGTGTCATTTCCATCTGTGCTCTGATCTCGCGTGCCCTCCCTGCCTCGCTTGCGCTCTCTCGCTCGCTCTGGCTTCTCCTGCGTGTGACTGTTCTGCCACTAAAAGACAAGAACTATTCTTGTCAGCCAGCAACACAAACCAACAGCCGTTCTGTAGCCGGCCAGCGAGCGCACTCACAGGCTCCTCTCATCACCGGAATATTTGAATAAAGGGAAGAAAATGGAATGAGGCGGGGGGTTTACATCAAGTGATTCGACATAAAACCTGCATCTCTAACAGTCACTTTAGACAAGGGAGCTGAGGTGACCTTCTCAGATTTCATCCTCAGATGCTTTTTTTTTTCTCCCCCCCACTCTCTCACAACCTCTCGCCTTCGCAGTACATGCGAGTAATTAAAGCACTTCCCGCATACACCCAAGCCATTTTTTTTTTTTTTTGCCTTTCTGCCTCTGTGTATCTTTGTCTCCAGGAAGTGCTTCATTAAAATGTTGCTGTCATCACTTTGGAGTCTCGGTATAAAATGCTCAGGAGGGAAGGAGGGAGCCATTGTGGTCATCGTGCATATGTACGATACATCAGCAATGGGAAACGGTTTTAATCCTGTACCGCTCTTCTGAGGGCCGCGCTAATAAAAATATTAAATAAATAAAGACGTAATTATCAAACAGCCATCCTGTAGTCCGCATTAGAGTTGTGGGCGAGCTGGTGCTTCTCCCAGCTGACTTCGAGCAAGAGGCGGCATACACCTTGGACTGGTCACCGGCCAATCGCAGGGCACTGTATCGAATAATAACAATTCATACTCATATTCACAAGCATGGACAATTTAGACTCTTTAATGAAACATGTTTTGAGGATTTTCAAGGAAGCTAAGAATGTAGAGAAAACTGCTGCATTAAGTGTCTTAAAAAAAAAGTGGGATCTTGTATGAGAATTCACAGGTTGCGCTCAGGTTCTATTTGTAGAACTGCCTGGGGTTATAGTGTTTCACTCACCTGACTTCCGTGCAGGCGGCATGAGTTCAATTACCACTCAGAAGAGTGTTATTTTAAGTGTGAATCATTGCCTGGATTGATACGTGCCCTTTAATGGATAAGGAGACGACCCAATTCGGGGTGTGGTCTGTATTTTACTCAAAACACAATGGAGGAGGCTCCGGGTGCCTTTAGCCCTGAACAGGGTGAGCAGTACAGAAGATAGATTCATGGATAGCAAGGCTGGGTAAAAAAAATATTTTCATCGAATCAAGCATTGAAATTAATGCCAGCAAGCTTGAAGGCAGAAAAAAACACAAAGAGAGCAATGAATTGATTCTTGGTGAGCTTCATAGGAACGTGACAGTCATGAGTTTATGGCGTGTTTTTGCCATTTTATTTACACAGCCTGCTCTTTGATTGGAATTTTTTTTTAACAATTTCTTTTTTCGATCAGATCATTTTTGACAAAACACATGACTAATGCAACCACACTGGGTTCAAATCTCAATGTAAATATTCACAGTTTAAGAAATGCACCGGCTTAGAGCGAGACGTTTCTACTATTTGCAGGCTCGCTTCGTCTGAGATTGTCTTCCATAAGAAAATAAAATGGACACTGCCGAAGATAGATTCATGGATAGCAAGGCTGGGTAAAAATAATATTTTAATCGAATTAAGCATTGAAATTAACGCCAGCAAGCTTCAAGGCAGAAAAAAACAAAGAGAGCAATGAATTGATTGTTGGTGAGCTTCACAGGAACGTGACAGTCATGAGTTTATGGCGTGTTTTTGCCATTTTATTTACACAGCCTGCTCTTTGATTGGAATTTTTTTTTAATAATTTCTTTTTTCGATCAGATCATTTTTGACAAAACACATGACTAATGCAACCACATTGGGTTCAAATCTCAATGTAAATATTCACAGTTTAACAAATGCACCGGCTTAGAGCGAGACGTTTCTTCTATTTGTAGGCTCGCTTCGTCTGAGATTGTCTTCCATAAGAAAATAAAATGGACACTGCCTGGCATCCTTAATTGAATCGAAAATCAAGCAAAGTGAATCATGAATAGAACTGAATCAGGCCCTAGTGAATCGAATTAAATCAATTTTGGAAATCTGAATCGATAACCAGTCCTAATGGATAGAACTGCAAGGACCGTGTGTGGTCCACGGGCCATTGGTTCCCCACCTATGTACGTGAAGCATAAGTGTTACAGTAAGCCGTATCTCATACACAAGTACGAATGGGCTTACACAGCTAAACAACAATAATCCTTAAGGATCAGTGCACATGCTGATCTACTGCTTTGCATATGTTATTATAATTCCTGTGACCTGCCTATGGGGCGACACCTCAGCTCAGTGTCATTTGCCCCTGAACGCATCACTACCTTTGTGTCACATTGTGCTTTCAGTGTATTTTCCTCCCATTTTTTTTCCCTATAGCCTCCAAACTGATCGTTTTGCGTTAAAACACAAAAAGTTGCAATCGTTTCACGTGGATCGGCGTGATCGTTGCTGCCTTTAAAAGCTACAATAGAAGCGACGTCAAATGTCACTAACAGATGTAAAACGCGGCTGGTGATTTATCTTCAAAATAAATCACGAGAAACGTCATCAAGCATCGAAACCGTCCAAAGTTCTGCAAAAAGCAACCGCAATTAAGAAAGACCGAGTCGCTCGTAACATACACAACGCCCATCGCGAACCACTTTACCCCGCCACCTTTTCCGTTCCTCTCTCTCTCTTCTCTCGGTACACGCGAAGCTTACCGTCGAAGACCTTGAAACGACGACGGCCACGACATGCGCGATTTCTTCAGTCCGGGTCGGTGTCCCGTGTCCACGGCGTACGTCCGGTCCATGTTGAGGGGGCTGAGGTACCGCTCGGTGTCGGAGAAGCCTCGTTGTCTGACGCGCTGGTGACTCTTGCGCACGAGGAGAGCGTGGTGGAGCGGCGAGAGCGCAGCCTGGTTCTGCTGCCTCCACAGATGTTTGGGCGCCTTTGCACTCACGCCGGCGGCCCCGACGCCGCCGCCGCCGCCGGCCACCCGAGGG